>NC_139577.1:10508295-11064302 GCF_946808225.1 Silurus aristotelis | reverse complement strand
AATAATAATAATAATAATCAATAATGCAATTTGTTTTCAGGGAATGGCGTTATTGCTTAGTTGGGCTGCTCAAGTTACGAGTTCGCGTGATGGTAAGATAACACAGCCACCTGCGAAATGGCGGACAGTACAGGGTCAACTGGCAGCAGGAAAAAAGTGTCATCCAAGTTATAGGAGCATTTTATACTTAACACAACAAAGAATGATGTAACCTGCAAGTTATGCAAAACAGAGCTTGTGTGGGATGGAAGTACCACAATGATGCACGAGCACGTGAGAAGAAAACACACTGGTGTCACGGATGAAGGCGAAACATCTCAGCTCGCTCGTGACATAGTGATGGATTCAATTAAAACAGTGCGAACAAACACTAAAGCTAAAAGCAGCAAATAGCAACAGTAAACAATCACATTTTTAGTTACTGTTGTGGTTTTCAGGGAATAATTATGCATTTGTATTATGTGCATATTTGCAATACAGGTCTTTTTTTTTTAATTCGTTTCCATTCTCCTTTTATAGCATTTGTTTTCTACAACAGTTCACTCATCTGTTTTTAAACATGATTTACTGCGGCTTTACTATGTTCAAATGCTTGTTTACAATGTTTAAATATTTAATTTATGCATGTATCATTTAATTATTTTTCAAAATTTTTAATTCCTTGTATATTCTAGATGCTTATATCTTCACAACTGAACAAAATGTTTATGTATTTTTTTTAAAACAAAAATTATCAAAACATATTTATATATATTTTTTTTCAGCATGGTTGTCAACAGCAATTATCATTAAAAATAGGGATGCACCGAAATGAAAATTCTGGGCCGAAACCGAAAACTGAAAAAGAGGAAAGCAAGGCCGAAAACCGAAACACCGAAACACCGAAAGAAATTATGCCAATTATTATTACCATTGCATTAATGGCTATGACTGTGTACTAAACTTACTAAAATCAAGGCATTTCAATTGCATAAATTAATATTAACGGTGCAAAGAATAAATTTATTACAAATTATGAAAATATTTATTTATAGCACATTGCAACAATGCACAGGATAAAATAAATTAAAATTCAAACTTAAATGTTTAACTTAAATGCGCTCATGTGTACATTAAATAATAATGTACAGGCCCTCTGGCCTCCTGAAAGGTTGTACAATTAAATATGTTCTTTCATAAAAACAAAGTGCATTCCGAACAAGTGCAACTGCTTAAAGATACAATACAACAATATCACTGGGAAACTTCCTGCCTTTTCAAAAACGTCCGCCACAGACGGAGTGCGCGTGCTCGGAGGGGTTTTGCTTTTCTGTGCCGCGTTCCTCTCAAATTCAGCAAAGCGATCGGGATGTTTGGATTTCAGGTGATAAATTAAACCAGACGTGGAGAAAGTTTTTGCAGACGAAATTTCGGCATTACATGTTTTGCAAATCGCTATCCGTGGGTCTTTCTCAGATATACTGAAATACGTCCACACCGCAGACATGTTGCTTCAGACAGGCACGTGCGGGCAGCGGTTTCTGTTTGCGTCATCACAACAAACTGTTTCGGCCGCGTTTTTTCGGTGATCAAAGTCTTTCGGTGGCCGAATATTCGGTGCATCCCTAATTAAAAACAATACAAATGTTGATTTACACAAAATGCTTCATCTTGCATACTCTTTTAATCTTGCATGCTGTTTATTTTAACATTTTTACAGAAGACCCAACATGAGTGAATTTGTTCAGTGGAGCACTCCCATGCCCTCTTTAACAAGCAGCCACTAAACTTTAAAATGTCAACATTAACGAGAGTTAAACTCAACATGTTGGCATTTGCATTTTTTGTTGTTTTTATACATAAATACCCTGAAATAGGGTTTCATATAGTTATAATAAGCACAACATCTAATATTTGCATCAGATTAATCAATTAATGGGGGGGGGAAAGAAGCATCTGATTAACAGATTATCAAAATAATCGTTAGTGGCTGCCCTAGTTATAAACCTTAAAAATATAGATATTTCCTTTAAAAAAAAACTTGATTGTCTGGACCTCCTGGCATCTTGAACCAAAACTTCGACCTCAGCATTTTGCAGCTCCATGCAGTAACCTATATTTGTGCATAGGGACACTGTTGTTTTTGGGCCTCTTAGTTCCAGTGAATGGAAAAAAATGTAAAACTACACAGCACAAGGACATTCTGCTTTTAACTTTGCATCTGGCTACCCTACCATACAGGCCTAATTGGTGGAGTGCTGTAGAGATGGTTGTTCTTCTGGAATGTTCTCCTCTCTCCACTCTTTTTGAGTGACCATCAGGTTCTTGGTCACCTCCCTAACTAAGGACCTTCTCCCCTGATTGCTCAGTTTTGTCGGGCGGCCCACTCTAGGAAGAGTCCTGGTGGTTCCAAACTTCTTTCAGATTGAGGCCACTGTGCTCATTGGGACCTTCAATCCTGCAAAAAAATGTTTTTGTACCTTTCGGTGCCTTGATAAAATCCTGTCTCTGAGGTCTACAGACAATTCCTTGGACTTCTTAGCTTGGTTTGTGCTCTGACATGCACTGTTAACTGTGGAAAATTATATAGACACGTGTGTGCCTTTCCAAATCATGTCAAATCAACTGAATTCACCACAGGTGGACTCTAACCAAGTTGTAGAAACATCTCAAGGATAATCAGTGGAAACAGGATGCATTTGAGCTCAATTTTGAATGTCATGGCAAAGGCTGTGAATATTTATTTTTATTAATTATTTTTATAAATTTGCTAAGATTTCAAGCAATCCTCTTTCACGTTGTTATTATGGGGTATTGGTTGTGGAATTTTGAGTAAAATAATGAATGTAATCCACTTTGGTGTAAGGCTGTAACATGACAAAATGTAGGAAAGGTGAAGCGCTGTGAATACTTTTTAGATGTAGTGTACTAAAAAATGTGACTACTTTTGTTTTCTATACTTAATGTTCTCTTTTTCTATTCTTGTGCTCCGCTCACCCTTACAGTCTGCACGGAAGCCCTCTTTTAGATGCAGGGTTGGTCACTCTGAACACGGCTCTGTCAACTCACCCTTCTCTTGTGTCCTTGGACCTGGGAGATTGTATGCTGGGAGATGAAGCAATTCAGCTGATTTGTGGCATGTTGCCTCCAGATGGGGCCAAATCTGGTAAAAGCTCATAACCTTTAAAAACCCCCACAATAAAATGTAATCAACTTTTCAGTCATTTCAAGAACAATTGATTCAAAAAGATTAAGATGAACATTTATACTTGTCAGTATTAGTTACATGCTAGCACTATTTTATTTGTAGTTGAACACTTGGTTTGTAATACCTTTTTGGTTGTTATTTATATTTTTTGTCCTACAGGTCTCAGAGAGTTGACACTAAGTGCAAACCCAGCCATCACCACTAAAGGTTGGGCTCGCCTGGCAATCGCTGTGGCTCATAGCTCACAGCTACGGGTCCTTAATCTCGACTACAATCCCTTAGGTAAATGTTCCAGGACATGCTGAGCAATTTAATTAAACCTACATTATATAACCAAAAGGATGTGGACATCTGACACCCATATGCGGAGCTTCCTCAAACTACCACAATGCTTAGGATGTCTTGTAGTATTAAGATTTTTGTTCACTTGAACTAAGGGTTCCAAACATGTTTTATTTGGACACTTCCCTTTGGCACACAGTGAGGTCTATAAAATACAGCTTGCCTAAATTTGAGTGGAAGAACCTGCGTGGACTGCGCTACAGCTCCACTGAGTATCTTTGGAATCAACACCTGAACCCTCATCCACCATCAGTATCTGACCTCACTGATGCTTTTGTGGCTGAATGAGCAAACCCAAACAGCCACACCCCAAAATCTAATGGAAAATCTTCCCAAAAGAGTGACGGTTACTATAACAGCAAAAGGGGAATAATTATCGAATGTGCAAAAAATGCATTTGCATTTTATTGAAGCCCAAAACACACCCCACTTAAATGTAGGCAATAATCATTTTGGATTTAACTGGAGCTGAGCAGACACACATTCTTTAGGCCAGTGTTCTATATTGATGTCAATCTTTGGCCACATAGCATTTTTTGAACATGCGTACGAGATTGACAGAGGAGAGAGAGTATGAGATCCCATCTCAGCCAGAGAGCATAAGCAATTTTGCTCTATAGGACTTTCAACCACAGAAGACTGGGGCTTCAACCTTCAAAATGTTTCTTGTTGTAACACTTGGGCACTGGGAATGCCATTTCTTTTTCTTTTTTTACATTTAAATGCAAGAAGCCTTAATTTATCAAATAGTGTGTTAAGATCCATGTTTAAAAAAGTCTAAAACTGAAATAATTCTATTTTATTTTCAGTAATATTATTTCAGCAGACTGTTTTGTAGAATTCATTTGATCAATCTCAGTCATGCTGGTTGAACAAATACTAACATAATCTGGCCATTATTGTAGGTGCCTCATGGAGCTATTGCATGTATTTATCAAGGGCGAAAGCACACCAGAATTATATGCAGGCACCATTAGCTCTGGATTAATTACAAGGAGCTTAAGAAAAACACCTATTTTTCAGGGGAATATGGTAGAGTATGTATAGTCTACAATATGGTGTATCAGCAGCACTCAATACTGAATCAAGGGAAAATGTAGGAGTGGTACAGCAAGTTGAAAGTGAAGTAATAATAATATTTGCTGCTATAAAAATCTAATAAAGGTGTTTCAGTAGATTTTGGAGTATGGTTGTGAAGATTTGTGCTAAATCAGCCATAAGCACTTCAGTAACGTCAAGATATAGGATGAGGAGGCATGGGGCATATTCAGTATTTCAGTTCATCCCAAAATGTGTTTAATAGGAATAAAGTCAGAGCTCTACAGGCCACTCATAATCGTCCACTCCAAAAAATTTAAAGCATGTCTTCGTGGCGCTGGATTTGTGCACAGGGGTATTGTCATGCTGGAACAGGTTTGGGTCTCCCAGTTCAAATAAAGAGAACATTTTATGCTTATTATTTAATGTAGTAGTACTAAAGTAGTAGTAATTAGAGGTCGACTGATTACTTTGGTTCTGTCTAATCAATTGGCACTAATAGATGATTGCTGGAACTATTGGCAAAAATCCATACAAATAGTTTTTCCAGGTTGCTTCTATGCTGTAGCACCTGAGACGGTCTGCTGTCATTATACAGTATGAGAGCAGCCTCTAGAGACGCCTCGTGCTGTTTGATTTGACCTGCGCTGTACCTCATTCATGTTTGTTCCTATTGCATTAACTAAAGTAAACAGATACAATTAAAATTAATTTAATCTAAAAATGCATTAGTAAATGTTGACAATTAACAAATAAACAATACTAAAACATTTATTAACTTCAGTTAATGTTACAAATAGAATTTTAGCATTTCATATTACTGTTTAGTAGTCATGCTTACAAGGCCAGAGCAATGAAATTAGATTTATTTTTATTTTTGTAATAAAGTTCAGTACTATTTTACATGGAGGTTTTTTTATTTTTATATCCAGTAACCATTTGATCGGTTGATTAATCGGTTAACAGCAAGTACAATTTTCTTAGCCTTTTCAGATTTTCTTAGCCTGAATCTGGGTAAAACCGACATTCTGATAACTGGTCCCGCATCTCTAATAAAAATCAACTCTGTGGACTTTAGTCTTGATCTGGATGCTACTACGATTTTCCCCTCAGCTACTGTTAGAAATTTAGGTATCATACTCGACCCCTCACTATCCTTTGATGCCCATATTCGCAGCCTCTCCAAAACATCTTTTTTTTTCATTTACAATGCATTGTCAAACTGCGACCTTTCATCTGCAGAAATGATGCCGAACCATTAGTGCATGCTCTGATTACGTCCCGTCTCGACTACTGCAATTCACTCTTCTCTGGTCTATCAGCTCACTCAATCTCACGTTTACAGCACATACAAAACTCGGCTGCCAGAATGTTAACCTCCAATAAAAAATCTGCCCACATTACCCCAATATTATTTGATCTTCACTGGCTGCCAGTCTCATCTCGCATAAAATATAAAATCATACTTCTCACTTATAAGGCACTAAATGTTTTTTCCCCTCACTATCTTTCCGATCTTCTCTCATCCTATGTTCCTTCACGATCACTCCGGTCTTTAAATTCTGAACTTCTTTGTGTACCTAGATACCGTCTATCCTCTGCGGGTGGCAGATCCTTTTCTGTCATTGCTCCAATACTATGGAACTCCTTACCCATTGCACTCAGAACCATTACCACTTTGACTAAATTTAAATCAAGGCTTAAGACCCACCTTTTCAACCTCCACTATCAGTCAATGCATATGTGTTAGGAGTCCTTCATTTTTCTGAAATGTGGTGTATGTTTCATGTACTATGTAGTGTTCTATCTCTTGTCCTGTATGTTTTTATGTCTATGTTGTCTCTGCTATTAACTCATGCAGCTGCATGTGATCCTTCGTCCTGGGCAAATGTCCGACGAATATGTTTATGTTTATGTATGTTCATTATATTATATTGTACCTTGTAAAGCGTCCTTGAGCTTGGGAAAGGCGCTATATAAATTAAACTTATTATTATTATTACGATCTGTATCTGTAATCGGACCTCTAGTTAGTAATGAACAGTAATCGCTTCTTTTTTATTGTGTTCTTTTTCATTACTACATTATAGTTAAATGTTGAACAAAATTGCTGTTTTAGTAGTTAGAATTTAATTAGAAAGTTCTTAAGCCAGTTGCTTAGTATTCAGCCCATGCTTAAATACTTAATCCAGGTTGGGATGAGCTCAGAGTGGTGCAACACATTAACGACACTGATCTTGTTTCAGTTGCCAAGTATTTTGCTGATCATCACTTTCCTCAGAATATAAAATGGCATTAGTGTCCATACTGCTGCAGCGATGTAGTGGATGCAGTTTTAGGGCACCAAAGGACAGCATTTTTTTCTGTGTCTCAGCTCTTTTTTTTTAAATGTGTTCTCTTAGGGGACCAGATTGCTGGAATGCTGGCCGTTGCTGTGGCATCTAGCAGGACCTTGGAGGTTTTAGATTTGGAGGGAACAGGGCTCACAAATCAATCAGCACAGGTAAACAATTTGAGAATGCCACAGTATAATCAGGAATAAACAATGCCCATGTGTAACAAGAATAAAAATTTGACTGCAATTACAAACATGACCCACTTCCTAGAGCAAACGAATGTGTACATCAACTGATAATTTTTAGTGGTCATATTTTACTTCTATTCTCGGATTGTATAGTTTGTTATTGCTTTAATTTAATTTAGTTTTCATTTATTTTACAGTTATCTTTGCGTGTGCTTTATTTATTTGGATTTACTATTATGATTAAAATATTATGTCAGTTGTGGCTATGAGAAAACAAACATCCATCTATCTTCAATTGCATCTTTCTTCAACCTTTCTTGAAAATGGGATACTTTGTAAGAAAGAGAAGAATACCCCTCCCTTTTTGGCTGTTTTTGGCTTAAGTTTTACCTAATTAGTGTTGAAAATATCAAATGAAATTACTATTAAAATTTACCAGGGCATTATATAAACTTTTTCCTGAGTGTCAAATGACATGTATGCCATACGACATTCTGCATTTATCTGCTACAGCATTGTAAAAGGCAGTGACTGCTAGGCAGTAAAGAGTAAACAGAGTCACATTTCAAGTCCAGTACAGCCAGTGTGTCACATTGTGTCACATTCCACATTTAAACAATATGAGCAACATGTCAGCAACGAGACTGGTACAGACGGTACAGAAAGTATTCAGACCCCCGTACATTTTTCACGCTGTTATATTGCAGCCAATTGCTAAAATCATTTATAAAATCAATCAAGTTCATTTCTTTTTCTCATTATTGTACACACAGCACCCCATATTGACAGAAAAACACAGAATAGTTTAAATTTTTGCAGATGTATTAAGGAAAACTGCAATATCACATGGTCCTAAGTATTCAGACCCTTTGCTGTGACACTCATATATTTAACTCAGGTGCTATTAATTTCTTCTGATCATCCTTGAGATGGTTCTCCACCTTTATTTAAATTCAGCTGGGTTTAATTATACTGATTGGACTTGATTAGGAAAGCCACTATATAATATGTCTATACAAGACCTTACAGATCACAATGCATGTCAGAGTAAATGAGAATCATGAGGTCAAAGGAACTGCCTGAAGAGCTCAGAGACAGAATTGTGGCAAGGCACAGATATGGCCAAGGTTACAAAAAATTTGGCTGAGCTCCAGAGATGCAGTCGGGAGATTGAAGAAAGTTGTAGAAAGTCAACCATCACTGCAGCCCTCCACCAGTCGGGGCTTATTGGCAGAGTGGCCTGATGGAAGCCTCTCCTTAGTGCAAGACACATGAAAGCCCGCATGGAGTTTGCTAAAAAAAAAACACCTGAAGGCCCCCAAGATGGTGAGAAATAAGATTATCTGGTCTGATGAGTCCAAGATAGAACTTTTTGGCCTTAATTGTAAGCAGTATGTGTGGAGAAAACCAGGCACTGCTCATCACCTGTCCAATACAGTCATGAAGCATGGTGGTGGCAGCATCATGCTGTGGGGGTGTTTTTGAGCTGCAGGGACAGGACGACTGGTTGCAATCGAGAGAAAGATAAATGTGGCCAAGTACAGGGATATCCTGGAGAAAAACCTTCTCTAGAGTGCTCTGGACCTCAGATTGGGCCGAAGGTTTACCTTCCAACAAGACAATGACCCTAAGCACACAGCTAAAATAACGAAGGAGTGGCTTCACAACAACTTCGTGACTGTTCTTGAATGGTCCAGCCAGAGACCTTACTTAAACCCAATTGAGAATCTCTGGAGAGACCTAAAAATGGCTGTCCACCAACGTTTACCATCCAACCTGACAGAACTGGAGAGGACCTGCAAGGAGGAATGGCAGAGGATCCCCAAATCCAGGTGTGAAAGACTTGTTGCATCTCTCCCAAAAAAGACTCCTGGCTGTATTAGATCAAAAGGGGGCTTCTACTAAATACTGAGCAAAGGGTCTGAATACTTAGGACCATGTGATATTTCAGTTTTTCTTTTTTAATAAATCTGCAAAAATATCAACAATTCTGTGTTTTTCTGTCAATATGGGGTGTTGTGTTTACATTAATGAGGAAAAGAAATGTACTTAAATGATTTTAGGAAATGGCTGCAATATAACAAAGAGTGAAAAATGTAAGGGGGTCTGAATACTTTCCGTACCCACTGTAGCCTTGATACCATGACACCTGTTTGTGCAAACTCTAATTACTTCAAATAAAACTGTAATTTTGTACAATAACTTGCTTTCCATTTCACTCCAGATTTAAACATGCCGTTTCGCTTTTACATTAAAGTGAATACATAATTCATTGTCATTCATTTTCTCCCGCTTATCCGTAATTCGGGTCGTGGGGGCAGCAGTCTAAGCAGGCCCCCGCCTTCGACTGCTGCCCAATCCTCACAGCACCGTCCCTTATGGTCCCTCCTGCAGGTGGTGAGCCCACGGGAAGGTGAATACATAAATTGTGTTAAATTATGACTTGATTCGAGACTGTAGGCATAACCCCACAGTTCATTAAGAATAATGGTTCTGTGTGTGTGTGTGTGTGTGTGTGTGTGTGTGTAAAAATAGAAATCTCTCTCTTTTTAAAAGGGTATAATGTGCAGGAGAATGGAACATTGAATTGCAGCAATTATTAAAATATAATTCTTATAGATTAGTACTTTTACTTTGGATACTAGTCTATTTAAAATCAGGTACGCTTGTTCTTTTTCTCAAGTACAAATATAAAAGGAGAATGTTTACATTCACTAAAGTATTATTTAAACAAGTTTTGAGTAAAAGACAGGAGGTGGAGCTGGAGGTAGCAGAGTTGAAGATGCTGTGATTTTTATTGGGAGTGACGAGGACGAACAGGATTAAAAACAAGTTTATTAGAGGGACCTTGGTGCAGGTAGGACATTTTCAGGACAAGGTGAGAAAAATGGTTTGGTCATGTGCAGAGGAGGGACACGGGGTATATCGGTAGAAGAATGCTGAGGATGCGGCATGAGTTTATGTTAATGAAGTAGGGAGCTGCTGAAGAAGGGTTTCAATGATGGTGCTCTTCTAGAAGATTTGTGTATAAAAGTATACACCTGATACAATACACTTTACTGTGAGTCAGATATAAGATTTTGCAGGTGCTGGGACTAAGTACTTGTAAACGCCACTAGAGGGCGACACAGTGTCCACTTGAACAATTTCTGGCATGTGTGTAATGCAGGGGCTGCCTGAGCAGAGCTTTTGGGTGAAAACACCAGGAGTAAAGATGCCTTGAATAGTCGGACATACCTCACATGCACGGGAAAAATGGTCACAAAATGTCAATTCGAATTCAGAGACTGAATGACTGACTCAAATATTATATCTGCTTGCGCCTGACTGTCGACTCTGTGCTTTTGTCTCAGTCAGGGTCATTGCTTAATTAGTAAGTATAGGCTTAGTGCTGCTAATTCATATCAGATAATTACTGAATATTTCACAAGATTAGGTGAGAACAAATGTACAATGAGTCAAGGATATCTGGATTATTCATGAACAGAATTTTTACTTGGTCTACTAGCAGCTAACATTTGCCCTCATTGAAGTGAGTATGTGTAATTTCCATTTCATCAACTAGCAAAGCCAAGAACAAACATACAGGATAATCACCTTTTACCTCATCACCGCTCTCACTCTCTCTTCACCCGTCCCATAATCCTATATCTACTAGTCTGTGTTCCATCAGATCCTGTATACAGTATATTGGATTATACACAAAGCTGAAACAGTTCAGGCTGTAATGACACATCTGTATTCGTTGTGTAACTGCGGCTTCAGGTCTTTCTGGACATGGTGGAGAATTACCCGACATGCCTGCGTGTGCTGGTGCTGGCTGAGAACGCCATCAGCCCTGAGCTGCAACAGCAGATCTCTGACCTCCTGTCTGAAGGTGAGGAGGATGAGGACCGGGACACAGAGGCCCATGGCAGCTCGGTCACCATGCGAGAGAAACCTGCCTGGCTTCCCCACAGCAGTAAGGGCTGATCCACTCTCACACACTTCCTTCCTTCCTTCCTTCCGACTTGAGTGCAACTCTCTCATTATTCCTACCTCTTTCTCTTTCTGTGTGGAACTTTCCAGGAGTCAGCAGCACTCGGAAGAGCAGGAGTGTCGGTGTGTTTAGAGTAATACAGGAGAGTCTGTAGCATTTCTCGTGCAATATAAGGACAAAGTGTATGCTTTACTTAGATAGCAGGGGTGTCCTGATGGGCCACAGCACTGCAGAGCTTAGAGCAGAGCTACCTCATGTAATACCTGTACTCTGTACCTTAATAACACACGAGCAGGAATGTGGGAATGCTGAATATCGGTATGGCTGTGATTTGGCCGTAGCTAATCACAGCCATGCTGATATTCAGTACGACTACGAGTGCTTTAATACAACAAAATCGTCTATAGAACAAGTGACATTTCAGCCACAGTATGGCCAAATGCTCTGTTTATTTTTTCTCCACTAACGGAAATTGATTCATAGAAGCCACACTCTTTTTTTTTTTTTTTTTTTTTTTTTTTTATAGAATGTTGGCTAGCTAGTGCATGTCACGCTATTTTTATTTTTTTTCCCAAAATTTCTATTTCTGAACACTATAATTTGCCCTGTTCACTGAGGTCATAAATAAAAGCTACTGTAGTAACTGGTTTCAAACTAGAAAGACAGCTGAGGTTTTAGGAGGTTATGTGGTAGTAGGAAATCTAAACGCTTTTAGACCAATCGTATTACAACACCTGCAATTTTAATAATTACACAAATTACAAAAAAAAAAACGTATATAGTGTAGTTTATAGGACCAATTTATTCCCACAATGCACCGTGAGCAGGCATCAGTTATGACTCAAATGGCTGTGAGAAGAGCTGGGGCCTGTTCTCATACATCACTATACAGCAAATAATAGAATGTTGGCTTTACATTTTATCTTCAACACTAAATATAGAAACCTGATTACAACATCCAGATCAAAGAACATTTTCATGAAATCATAAAGCGTGCACCCGATACACTTGACAGTATTCTCAAAATATATACAAAATACAATATGTGGGCAAAAGTTTGTGGACACTTGACCCCTTCAGCATGTTATCCCCATTTGCAGTTACAATAACCTCCACTCTTCTGGGTAGATGTTCCACTAGATTTTAGAGTGTAATTCTGCAGAATTGTGTTTATTCAGCCACAAGCTCCTCAGTAAAGTCAGGTTTGGATGTAGGGTGAGGAGGCCTGGGGTGCAGTCAGTGTTCCAATTAATTTTAAAGCTGTTGAGCTCTGTAACCGGCCACTCAAGATCTTCCACTCCAAACCATATAAACTATATCTAAATGGAGCTTGCGTCATGCACAGGGTACAAAGAAGAAATACTTCCATACTTTTCTCTGTTCTGGCACAAGGTGTTGGAACGAAATTCCACTTGATAATCGAATGCTGAGTCACTAGCAGTACAAAATGCTTTCTAATTATTTATGTATTCTTATTTCTAATAAACAACTTTTATAATATATTTATTGATGGAAATTTCAGTTTCCAGAAGTACTTTTTAAGGCGCTCTGGATAAGGGTGTCTGCCAAATGCTGTAAATGTAGGGGCATTGTTATGCTAGAACAGATTTGGGTTTCTAGTTTAAGTGAAGAACCAATCGAATGCTTTGTGCATCCAACGTTGTCGTAAGATTTTTGGGGAGAAAAATACATTTCTGGAAAGTCAGGCTTCCCATACTTTTGCCCATATAGTGTATACGTGCAATATAGTGTACATTCTGCTTACAATAATGACTACAAATTAATAAAAGTTAAAATGACTGTATTCTGCTAATAGAGTGGCGTCCACTAATATGGGCAAATCTGAGCAGTGCAGGCTGTGAAAAGATGTCTTTTTGATGTTTTGTTTAAAAAAAATAAAAATAAAATCACCATTCTGCTCCTATAGATATCAAACAATTGCAAACACAGTTAATATATATATATATATATATATATATATATATATATATATATATATATATATATATATATATATATATATAAACTTTAAATATATTTAATTCTTATGAATTCATAAGGGTGCCATTCATTTTGTACATTTATATTTACAGTATGTTCTGATTGATATTGTTTTGATGTACACCAAGGAACTAGGAAATGACTGAATTCAAATCAATTTAATTTAGTTTTACTTTAAGTGCTTTAACAATGGACATTCTGCCAGAGCAGCTTTACAGAAGAGGTTATAAAGTTGGAATGTATAAGTTCAGTGCCTATATGTTCCTTATAAGTTGATCCCTAATGAGCGAGACAGTGGCGACTGTGGCAAGGAAAAACTCCCTGAGATGGTATGAGAAAGAAACTTTGAGAGGAAACAGACTCAAAAGAGAACCCACCCTCATATTTATTACAGTTTGATCATTGCTGAGGTGTACTGTGATAGGCGCATGTATGCAAAACTGTTCTGAAGAATTGTGGTCCTGAGCCACTGTAGTAGACTGTTTATTAAATACAGTCAAATTCCATCCTCAAAGTTCTTGAGTTGCTCAGTAACTTCATGGATCTTTAGGCAGTTGATGGCAGTTCTAACTGCAGAGAACTCCATCCAGAGGTGATGAATCAGGCAGATCCGAAGGGAAGAAAGGGAGAGTAACACTGGTACCTTAGGAGCATGTTTAACTCTAACACATAGAGAGAGAGAGCGAGAAGTAGAAGGGCATCAGGGACAGATGAATAATTATTATTAAGAATCCTTATTTTTACATAAATGTTAGAGGTTGCCCAATAGTGGATTTTACTGATAGCTAGGCTGGACCGTACTTGCCAATAACTGATTAATCAACTTGTATTTTTAAATATGTGTCAGTGATTCCCCTCTAGAGGCTGCTCTTGTATAGTTTAACGTAACCTGGAAAAACTATCAGTAAAGGTTTTTGCCATTGGCAGATAGTTCCAGAAATCAATAAATCGTTTAACTTCTAGTTTAAAGAAACTGTACAGTGTGATCAGGGTGTTAGTAGGGACTCTGGCAAGACTAGCTATGGTAGCTTAACTAAAAGGGAAAGATTCCAACCATGACATCCTGTTTTACAGGGTTATGAATATGAGGAAACATATCAGACAAATTTATTTTAGTCATTTATCAAATGGGTAAGAATATAGCAAATGCATTAAACCTGTCCACGAGAGTAGAGTATTTTTGTGATAATTTTTTTATAATTAATATTAACATTATCAAATGTAGAAGGTTAACAATAAAGACAATGTTTCCCACTCATATTGGATCAAGTGTGCCTGTATTAGTGGAGGGCCCTGCAGATGTTCAAATCACCTGAAATATGAGTGCAAAATGATGGTAACTAAGCAACTGTTCCATATCACATATGAATGAATGAACTCTTTTGTTATACTAGCGTTTGGGGAATTATCCTTGATTCCCATTTGAATCGAGTGTGTTAGAAGAGGGTAAACTGTGCTAAGCTCTGCAGATGTCTGGCTCTGAGTCAGGAGTCTGACACCCCTGATTAGTTAGAGAGCTGCATCAGTATATTAAAACCAGTATATAGTAAAAAAAAAATAATAATTTTAGCACTTAACTCCATATACACAGTATAAGAGAACTTGGAGTTATCTTACCCTGAATTTCAGCCAGTTTTACAAATGTTTATGCGCTGTCTTTGACCCTTCCAGACCCCAACTCCCAGATGGTCCTGATGTCATCAGGACTGGGTGAGAGCTTTTTGGGCGAGACTGACTTGTGATATCTGGAGCTGCCTTTGTTTTTAGGTTTGCACTGCACCCTGTGTTAGAGTGCAGCCATTTACAAAGCATGAAGTGTAGCATTTAGTGGTAGACTGTTCAAAGCCGACACGCACACACACACACACACACACACACACACCCCCACACAAAACCTCGACCACCAAGTGACTTATACACTATAGTGAATTATTTATTTGCCTGATGTACAATCTATTTATAAGTAACTATTTAAGCAACAGTGTATTCTTGATTAGATCAGCTAAGTAGGGTTGTTGTGATGGCCTGAATAAATCTATTTACATCTTTCTAAGTGCCGTGTTCCTTTTTCATGATTGTGTCCACGTAGATTTTTCATTGTCAAGCTGTTTGGTAAGTCAGCATTTCTGTCTTTTTATCCACTCGACCTTTAAACCTACAGCTTCAAGCATAACTTCAAACACAGCAACTCATACTCAGTGAGTGATGGCAAATTCCTTTTTCATGTACACTCAAAGCGTATCTACAGTTTACACTGTTTTTTTTTAAACCGTTTCAAAAAGCTGAAATCCCCAGGATATTTTAGCGAGATGTTCCAGTTCCAGATGTTCCAGTTCATGTGCAAAGCAGACGATGTTGTTTTATATTTTTTTCTGAAAAATTGCAATCCGCTTAAAGCTGCTTTTCTGCCTTGCTTCGTTACTTAAACACCACCATGGACCGCGTGTACAAAAACTAAAATGCTAAAGCAATATGAGGTGTAATAGGATTCCTTTTGCTTTGAAATAACCGTGTGCCGTTATAGCCCTAAAATCCAACCCGTTTTCGAGGAGCTCTGAGTAGGAGGCGTGAACAAGGGAAATAATTGAAGTGGAGATTCACCAATTCATTTACTATGCACTAAATATGTTTTATTCATAAATGAATCCGTAAAAGGTTTTCAGTTATTCAGGTCTTACTCAATGGTGAATTATTTGGGGTCTCGGGGACTCGACTTGCATAGGTGATGAAGACGTTTCAGTAATAGTGGGCAATCTGTGTTATTTAAGACCGCATGGGATTTACAACAATGACATCATTCGATGAACATCAGGTAGCAGTAAATGAATGCAGATCCAATTTCCAAAAGATAAAACAATATGTGCAGTCACATCGTCATGAAACTGGTGGACAAAATCTCTACAAAGTGCTAGAGAAGCAAAAATAAAATAAACGAGACACGCATGTTAAAAGCTTTCAAAATCTAACAACGGGAAGTTTGCAGATTCAAATGAATAGTGAAGAAAATAACCCAATTTGACTCCACAAAACGAAGCAGAACTCAAACCAACAGATGTTTTCCCTCAGCAGCAAGACTGATGCAGTTTATTTCTCTTTTTAAATGTCCCTTTACTATGCTGAGGATGGAGCCACCAGGAAGGAGAAAAAGAGGAAGACCAAGGAGGAGGTTTGTGGATGTGGTGAGGGAAGACATACAGGTAGTTGGGTTGAAAGAGGGAGATGTAGAGGACAGGGGGGTATGGAGACGGATGATCTGCTGTGGCGACCACTAATGGGAGAAGCCGAAAGTAAAAGAAGAAGAAGAAGAAGAAATGTCCCTTCACTTCAATCCTTATCCCATCAGCTGAAGTGTGAGCTGCTTATCCGTTTGTTTAAAAAGAAAGTGAAATGACGTTGTTGTTTTTCTCACCCACAATCCATCTCCATATCGCAGTAGACTAGCTTTCGTGTGCTGCTGTTTCAGACTGATTAAGCAGCTCCCTAAGGACAAGGATCAGAGATGGAAGAAGACACCATTGTAGGAGAAACTCCCTCCCTGCTGCCACCCAGCAGCTGCCAATCGAGCGAGACAAACACTGCAGAACATTGTTTTCTATTGTAAATGAACAGACTATGATCAATTTCCTGAGCTGCTGTGACCGAGGCAAGTGCACTTTTTTTCCCTATTGCATTACAGTGCTAAATATCCCCTACCCACTAATTCCCCGTCTGACAGGAGGCACATGTTACAACGACTCAAAATGATGAAGCACCAATTAGACTCATAAGATTTACCTTTATTTGTCCCACAGTGGGGAAATTTTTGGTATAGTTATTTCTCACTATACGATATGATCGCTCCATTTTTTTTTCTTTTTTCTTTTAATCAGTATATTTCTGGTACAATAGCATTTTAACCAGTTTGGGTTCCATGCTCAGGATAAACACATTCTTCAGCCATGATGACTTCGGATCGACAGCTGAAATGGAAAGTTAACTCAATTAGGGCCTGTTCTACCACTTAGCTGGAAAACAGCTTCGCAATGCAGCAGAGCTCCAGTCATGGAAATTTTATCTGGGTTGTAAATGAATGAAGTTATGTGGAATTTTAATCAGATCCTTTGTACTGTGTTCCTCACTGCAAAGCAAAAAATAAATAAATAAAATAAAAAAATAAAAAATACTTATTTTTTCCCCCAGTTGAATAAAACACCAGTTTTAAATGTTTACGGACAAAAGTATTGGGACACCTGACCTGTTAACACAATGTTAGAGGAACACAATGTCTTTAAATGAGGAAGCACAAAAATATTCCCTTTACTTGAATTAGGAAACCCAAACTTCTACCCCAACATTTAGAGCTGTGGCTTTTGGCAGATACCCTTATGCAGAGTGCCTTACAGTGTGCTTTTGAGTTTTCATCAATACATTTGTTCTAACATTGGTTTATTAGGACTAAGAAAGCAGTCAGTCCAAAACTCTGCTGGAAGAAAAAAAAAATAGAAAGCATTGTGTACTTAGACTTTGATCAAAAACCGCAGTGACTCAGCATTTAAAATTTCATTGCACAAGATCCACAAGATGCACAAGATTCTGCACAAGATCCTCGTAAGCTTCACAACATCTTCTCTTCTCGACTCATCCTCCCTGACTGCTAATGACTTTGCCTCCTTCTATGATGCGAAGATTAAGAAAATCTGCCAGACCTTCACTTCCTCTCCAACAATGACTACACAACACAGCCAACAATCCACTACGTCTCTGTCAAGCTTCTCAACCTTAACAGAAGATGAGATACTGCAAGTCATCCGATCTTGCAATCCCACCACCTGTCCTCTGGATCCAATCCCTTCAACTATGCTTCAGACCATCATGCAAGATCTCCTGCCCTTCATCTCCACAATCATCAATGGGTCATTAACATCTGGCTATGTACCAACTACCTTCAAGCAAGCAAGGGTCATTCCCATCTTGAAGAAACCTGCTCTGGATCCATCAGACATCAACAACTACAGACCGGTATCACTTCTCTCCTTTCTTTCTAAATCTCTGGAACGCACTGTTTTTAACCAGCTGTCTGTCTATCTCTCACAGAACAATCTCCATGATCCGAACCAGTCTGGGTTCAAAGCGGCACATTCCACAGAGACGGCCCTTTTGGCTGTTTCTGAGAAACTACATGCTGCTCGGTCAGCCAAGCTGTCATCTGTACTTATCTTTCTGGACCTTTCAACCACAAGACACTTTTGTCAACCCTCAACAGCCTCGGTATCTGCGGAACAGCATGGGAATGGTTTGCTTTCTACCTGGAAGGTCACTCATACCAGGTAACATGGAGGGGATCCACATCTGCCCCGTGCAGACTCACCACTGGTGTCCCACAAGGCTACTTAGTCCCCTCCTTTTCTCCCTCTATACGGACTCCATTGGTAAAGTCATATCCTCACATGGGTTTTCTTATCACTGCTATGCAGATGACACTCAACTAATCTTTTATTTCCCTCCATCAGATACCACAGCTTCTGCTCGGATCTCAGCATGCTTGTCAGACATATCTTCATGGATGAGTGCTCACCAACTAAAACTCAACCCCAGCAAAACAGAACTGCTGGTCATCCCAGGTGATTCATCGCCAGGTCAAGATCTAACACTTCATGACTCTCTGCTCTCCCCTTCAGCCACTGCTCGTAACCTTGGGGTAACTATGGACAATGAACTGTCTTTCTTCCCACATGTCGCTAATGTTGCTCGTTCTTTTCGATTTCTTCTCTATAACATCCGAAGGATTCGACCATTTCTGTCCATACAGGCTGCCCAGGTGCTTGTTCAGTCTCTTGTCATTTCAAGACTGGACTAATGTAACTCTCTGCTGGCAGGTCTTCCTTCTCTGTTCTGGCACCGAGGTGGTGGAATGAACTTCCCCTAAATGTCCGTACGACAGAGTCCCTGATTATCTTTAAGCGACCACTGAAGACCTACCTCTTCCTAAAAAACCTAAATTAGCACTTTCCAAGTTTGTAGAATTCGAGTTATATTTATATTAAGTTTGTAATCTTGTGTACCAGTGTAGATTTATTCATTACAAGAGATTTAAAGCAAGATTTTAAGGGCGTCTGCTAAATACCGCAAATGCCGCATTCCGCCAGAACAGAGAAAAGTCAGGAAGCACGTCTTCCTTGTACACCTGTGCAGGAAGCCAACACCATGAATATATGCTTTACATGGGATGGAGTGGAAGATCTTGAGTTGCCTGTTATTTAAACCTGTTGCACAGCTTTGGGAAGGATGTGAACACTGACTACACCCCAGACCTCCTACCTGACTTTACTACCACCCTTGTGGATGAAGGAACACAAAATTCCACAAAATCTAGTGGAACATCTTTACAAAAGAGTGGAGGTTATTATAACATTAAATGTAGATTAAATATAAAATAGGATGTTGGGTGTCCATGTTCGTCCATTTGTGGCAAAATACATTCGAGCAATTACAATCATTTAACACATTTGTGAATGAAATGTCAATTAAAAGAACCTCATTTTAGATTTAAAATAGGTTTATTTATTTTAAAATATGCATCAGTTTACAAATCAAGAAGATAAAATTAGTTGAGTATAACAGTCTTTTTTCCAATTTTTTTTTTTCTCTTTTGTAAGTTTTTTTTGTTTTTTTTTTACAGAAAAAAAACCAAAAAAAAACCCATACAAAGTGTCGCTACCTGACTATGAAACTTTACACAGTGAGATTTTAAATAGACATTGCACAGGAGTAGACAAGGGGAAACAAATAATAATAATAATAATAATAATAAAAAAACACTATTTAAAAGAGCGCAAATGAATGACAGTGAAACTGAGAAAATGTGATTTTTTTTTTTTTTTTTTTTTTTTACACACCGATCAGAAATATACCAAAAACAAGCATGTGGACACAGACTTTTACAGTTGTAGTTGTGTTCAAAATGTGCCTGAGTTATTAACAGGAAATCGAAATGATTCATTCTTTTGATTGTGCATTTGGGGATTGAGAAATACGTGTGAATATTTACAGCTTCATGCTTCAGAACTAATAGAAGGGGCCACATTTGGAACGTTCAAGTCAAGCGACCATGGTTGGGGAAAACAATACGTGAACTGAAATACTGTAAATTATCTAGTAAAGCAATTTTGCAATGGGGGGTTTAGTTAATTGAATGGCTTGTTAGCCTTTTGATGCAGCAGTACTTGAATACGGAAATCACTATTCAGTCACCTTTTGCCCCGAAGTCAAAAACTTTTATGAAAAAGAAAACTAGATCAGGAAATGTTTGCTGAGTTCAGCTCCATCACTTTATTCAACTTAAAGTAGTGTGAGTTTAGTGGGCCAGTTCCCCCCTTCATGCACATGGTTAGATATAAAGCTTATGGTAGGAGAAAATATATAAATTAAATTATTCCACATCAGAAATGTGGCACTGCAAGCAACCTGTCTGAACAAGTCCACAAAATACTGCAGTTTCTACCCAACACCGCTCTCATGTTGAACCTTTCTTTCACAGGCTTATTAAATAGATGATATCTGCAAATATCTGTACTGACACATTCTTATACACGTGCATTAGCATTGTGATCGCACACATCATCAATAAAGGTTTAATAATACCTCAATGTCATGCTGCCACACTTAGGAGCAAAATAAATAGAGCTCTTGCTGCACATTTAACATCTATCCCTTACATATGAAAGAAAGAAAAAAAAAAAACCCACACAGGAAAAGGGGTGAAAAAACAAGGAGTGCCCCCAACAGAAGGAAAACTGAATTGCAGGACAAGGATTTTCCCCTCCTAAAGCATAACTGAATATTCGATCAGCTTTTATGGATATTTAAAAAAAAATTCAAATAAGACTAAAGGCACATTCCTAGTATCTAATTTTTTTACCAAACTGACAAGTGAAAGTGACTATTACGTAACTTCTAAAAATCAAAATGGGGATGGATTTAGAATCGAGTGATTCAAATACAAATGTGCACAAGGTTAAAGGGGACTTAAATGTAGACTTAAAGGTTTAGTATGTGTCTCCGAACCACATTAAAATAAATCCTGCAGCCATTAAATTGTATTCCTT
This sequence comes from Silurus aristotelis, assembly GCF_946808225.1. Classification (NCBI taxonomy): domain Eukaryota; kingdom Metazoa; phylum Chordata; class Actinopteri; order Siluriformes; family Siluridae; genus Silurus; species Silurus aristotelis. The sequence goes on along the minus strand of NC_139577.1, from coordinate 11,043,147 downwards.
TACTTGAATCTGTCAACATTTTGCAACCCCTTTAAGCAGGTCACCTTGGATCAACGAAAGAAACCGTCAGTCAATTATGAACTCAATTATTGTAATGACAGGAAGTCATTACACTTCACCTCAGATGGTAAAGTCTATTTATACACCCAGTGCATTAGAGATTCATCTTCATTCATCTTGTGTAACTGTATGAATTGCAGAGGGACACATTATCACTGCCTTCCCTATCTTTATCTCCTTTTTTTTTTTTTTTTTTTTTTTTACATTTGCACGAATCTTGTCTAATTCATTGATGAGGTCCTGAAATATTTAAGAATGTCCATTTTTATGGGAATCTGACACACTGGTTCTTTGTCTCTTACTCTCCTTTAAGGACCATGAAGCTATTTTTGAACATGAATAGACATCAAATATTCAGCACAGAGGCTGGTTATAGTTCTACTCATTATGGGCTCTTAGAGTTGAATATGGAGGGAAAAAAATGATCGATGGCCCAAACTAGGAATAAAGAGTAAAGCATAGGATGTGGGAAAAGCAGATACAACCCTTCCACTACATCTCATATCCAGAAAACTGTCTTACATGGTTATTACACTTGTATTACACTTAATTTGATGCAATACTGAATGACCAGTGTGTGTCCAAAAAGACAATGAGTGCATGAGCGCTTCGAATGTCCAACACGGCCTGAAGTAAAGCGGAGAATTGTGGAGAAACCCAGTCTCCGTTTCAGACAACTTTGATCTTATCTTATTATCCTATTAACCTGAAGCCCTAAAACTTTCAGATTTACGACACCGCCTCAAATAAAAGACAATGTCTGTTTTAATAAAGCAAATATTAATCAGGCCTTACAGCAGGATTACCCAAACCTGAAAGGGTGTGCTTTGTGAAGGAAAGTTCTAAATGTTCCGTCTCATATATGTAAATATGTCGGTGTTGTAATACAACACAGTCCAATAGCTTAAAGCAGAAATGCACTATATAGACAAATATTTGTGGACACCTGACTATAAGATTCATCTGCACTTTATTAACATCACATTCCACACTTAGTCTAAATTTGCTGTTATAATAAGCTCCACTGGATTTTGGAGTGTGTTTGTGGAGATTTATTCAGACATAAAGGGGTTTTAATCCCAATTAAGATCTTCCACTCCAACGCATGTAAATTATATCTTGGTGGAGTTTTGCTTTGTGCACAGGGGCATTGTCATGCTGGAACAGGTTTGGGTCTTCTAGTGCAAATGAAGGGAAAATGTAATGCTACTGCATCTTAAGATATAATTGTATGCCTCCATCTTTGTGCTATTTGTTTGGGGAAGAACCACATATGGGTAGAAAAGTCAAGTGTCCCAATACTTTTGTCCATAGAGAATACTGGAACTTCTCAAGTGTAGCTGTATATACTTACCTGATGTTAAGCATGTAGTTTTTTTATTAGAATTAACACACTGATTGATCAAAGAACAGAAAAATAAATCATGAGAATGAATTATTATCTATGACGTAAAGCAAAGAGTTCAACATCCACTGACCTTTCAAGCAGAGAACTCAAAACACCTGTGTAACTGTCAATCATTCCAGATTCATTAAAATTAATCCAACTGACATTTTTATTCAAGGAACTGCTGTATTGGCATATTTCCTTCCTTTATAACATGCCCAAGGTTTGGCAGCCCTGAATTCATTTTTTGGTATTTTCCAACTCACCCACACCACCACCTCCAGTTTCAATACATACGAAATAAAGTATAATTCTGGTTTTGGAACAATGGCATAGTTGCTGCATGCATAGTTGTGTTTTCAGCTGTCAGATCCTTTAGATTGCTTTCAAATATTAATTACATTAAGTGTCGTATTAGAATAGTAAATTCATTCATATCACAAAGAAATACTTCGGTTAAACCTCTGCTTACTAAATGTTTTTTGAACAGGAAACTGAAATACACTCAAAACAAATATTTGGGCATTGACGTATTCCATGTTAAAATTACATTATGAATAGGAGCTGAATTTCAGCTTAAATGAAAGGGTATGTAGACTATCCTAATCATGTGAAGAGTGTAGTACTTTTTTTTTTCTTTCATAACAATTTATGACAAGTTATGAAAAGAATTTCACTGTACTGTAATGTAGGAGTTGACAAACATGGCTTCTTTAAGTCCTGGGTTGATTTTAAAGTACACCTTGGGTCATTTCCAACTGCACTGTGGAGACATATCCAAAGAGTATTCCCTAATCTGATTAGATAATATCACCGTTAACACATCAGAGTTTTTTTCAGCAGGAGAATCAGTTCCACTATTATTTATACATTGCCCACATCATAAAATTAGGGATTATGCTTTGGATCATTATCAGTTTCTTTCCTTCTCCATATTCTTCTCTTCCTACCATTTACAGTATCTGTTCATTTCTATCTCAACTGACAGAGCTACAGTATATGAGCTTTGGTGTACTGTACACTGGTCTGCTTTTGAGACTTGATCAGTGGGTTACATATTGTGGTAAAACAATCGGAATATAATCTGTCACAGCATTTTTAGAATGAAACAAAAAGCTGAACCACAAAAATGGTTTCCTTTGGACTTGTATATGGAGCAACAGGTTTCAACATTAAAATCAACTCTTAACTCTTATCGCTTTATGTAAAATAATGAGGGAATAGCACCTGGCCATGGAAGAGCTAAGCAGCCAATTACTAACAAATCCCTTTACTCCAATAATTTTTGTCCCAAAATATATCAAAAGTACTGTGGTATCTCACCCAATTTGGATGTAAAAACTCTCCGCATCCAGTATCCACTGTCTAATTTTAAATAACTTTAACAGTGCCCAAATACTTATGCACCTTACTATATGCTAACTACAAAGGGCCTAGATTTATGGCATTGTTGTAAACTATGATGACAACAGAAAAGGTCACAGACCTTTAAATTAGGAAAATTAATTCCGAGGGCCTTGAGAACAGTTAACTAATGTTAATTAAATACTCTTGATCTATGATCTAATTGATCTAATTTCTAATGCTTTAATTAATTAATTCCCAAAATGCTTTTATTATTTGTGTGTCAATTTAGGTTTTTATTATGGGGAAAAATTGTTCCTTTATGTAGTTTTCTGTGTCAGCATGCTCCAGGAACTATTTATATTTAAAATTATACTAATATCAGAGTATTGTTTTTGGACACAAATGTTCAATATTGATATAAATTCCTGTAGCTAATATCTTAAGAATATGTGAAAAATAACATACAGCATAAATTACATTCATCTATTTAAAGCCCTTTTCCAACATCAAGTGACGAGATCTTATTTTACCAGTTGGTGTTCCTTGACTGAAATGAAACCTGGGCTTTTTGGACATTCATATATAGATTTTTTTTGGCCTGCCTTTGAAGACAAAAAAAAATTATGAAAATTGTAACGGTATTTGAACTGTGAAATATATTCTGACAGCCACTGTATTTTGTAAAATACATTGTTTAAAAGTACGCTGTTGGCAACATATGAAAACTCAATACTACCTATGTGATTGGACACCCATATATAATCTTGTTTTCAATAGACTGAATGCCAGTTTGTGATGATTTTCTTGTGAAATAAGATGTTGAATAAAAGCAAAAACAAAAACAACTCAATCATAGAGACATTCATTTTAGCTAGAGGGTTCTTCTCCACAGCAGCTAAAAGTACATTCATTTCTATTCCACACATTTTCATTGTGACATCAGAGTTAATAAGAACTTCTTATATGTACCAAGAACTTAAAGGTTACAGATCAATGCATGGATATTATTTATAGCAAATGAAATTAAAATTGTTGAAATCTAGAGGATCAAACATTTGGATCAAAATGGGCATGTTGAAAAAAAGGAAGATGTGCAGCGGAGTGGGATTCTGGGTTTGGTTCTGAACTGAAAGCAGACATAAGGAATAATACATTTTAAAGGGTGATGGGAAAAAAAACATTAGTCATTTTAAAGGGTTAGGCACTGAAAGATTAAAATCCACTGGATCCCAGGAAACCTGCATAATCTGAACCGCACATCAGTATCTGGATCTCAGTCTAGAGCACCATCTCAGTTTAGTCTTTAGAGACAGAGGGCTCTTTTTTTTTTTTTTTTTTTTTTTTTTTTTTTTAACGATTCAACAAAAAGGGGTCTTTGCTTCCAGTTTCTGTGGTATTTTACCACCTTACAGTGCTATTTCATCTGGATGTCTTCCTCTAAATACAATGGCCAAACACAGAGGTGTCTTTATATGGCTATATCCTGTATTCTTCTTGTAATTTACACCACAGCTTAAAGATGTCCTGAAGATGTTGGAGCATGAAAAAAAGGAACTTCTTACACACTCATACATTCTTAAAGGATGTTTGAAGTAGATCAGACTTCTTGAAAGGTATAATGACTACCTTATTCAGTACTATAAATACTACAACTATGTGAACTTCTTGTTTCTGAGAAGATGCTCAAGTTTTACAGTAATAACCCATAAAAGAAAGCAGCCTGGATATTAGCTGATCAATCACCAATGTGATTCCTGCTTCCCTTAGTGGCCTGGTAAGACTTGTGATCCAACAAGCAGAAGAGCACTGTAGGTGAAGTAAGGAGCAGGGGGCTGGCCTCTCTCAATCTAGCAGGTTTCCGTGCTCTTGAGCCCTGGTAAGACTGTCCTTCCTGTTGAGGTGATGGATGCCCATCCTTTTGGGGCTCTTCTGAGGCCGACTGGAGCCACTCTGGTGGCGGTGAAAGGAAGGCTTTTCTGTGTAATCCTCCAAGCCGGCAAGGACCCTGGGGTTAATAATGGGAAATTCCTGTGGAAGAATGTCTCTCTCTTCAGCTGGGCTGCCCACAGACCCAATATCTTCAGCAAGTTCTTGCTGCTTGCCAGAGGATGGAGTGGACTCCACCAACACCATTGTGTCTCCACTAGCACCATCATCATTGTCAAGAGACATCAGCAATTGCTCGCTTTCTTCTTGCGAAAAGGTAGCACCATACTCACCCCTTTTGCTGCGCAGGTCTGCAATGCTGCTTGTATCAGTATCCAGACTGGACTCTCTGCTGGCCGTCCAACTTTGAGTAGAGGAGCCCTCTTCTCCATCGGAGTAAGCTCCACGCATGATACCTCTGTCTGAAGTTCCTCTGCCGGATTTGTTGCTGCAACTCCTCTGGAGATCCTTTACTGTCTCACTGCTAAAGGAGGTGCGGTTAACCAGGGTGCCTTCCGAGGATGGCGCAATCTTCTCCACAAACATTCGCTGCCAGTTGGTGAGCAGGTCCTCCTCAGAGCTACCTGAGCTGGCAAAGGCACTCGGTGGTTGCGGTGGGCTGCTAAAGGGACTTGACTGGCTAGACAACGGGTCAGTGAAATCACTCTGCTGGGGTGTTCGCGGTTGAGATGCACGTCCTCCACCTGAAGACGAGGAAGTCCCAGAACGCCAACCTCCATCAGACACAGCAGGGCTGTTGGGGACGGTACGCTGCCGCTCTCCAGCCTCCTCTTCGTTTTGTACGAGGCTAAGGGATATAGCCTGTCTTGTGGCGTAAGTGCAGTTAGGCAGTGGGCTGTTCTTAGGGATCTTTACCTTATCATCAGAGGAGAACTCGATCACTTTACGGCCAGGGTAGAGTGGATGTGGAGGAGGAGGTGTAGGGTAGGGGTTTAGCTTTTCAAAAGAGGATGTTGCTCCACTGTCAGCTGACTGGCCATCTGGACTACGGAACACACCATTAAGATGCGACTGTTCAGATCCGGTAGAGGTGCTAAGCTTAGTTTGCCCAGGGCCCCCGTTCTCTCGGCCAGCACGCTCATTTTGGGATCCAGTCATATCCACGTGGACAAACACATCCTCAGCCACTGGCCGTCCACTGCTGCTGGACTGAGCAGAGTTGAGAACAAGTGGTTCAGGTTTCTCAAGTACCCGCGCAATGACTGAGGTCGGCACCACATCAGCTGGAGTCAGGCTCAGCGTGTCTGGGTCCTGACTATGGGCTCCTTGAGGACTCTGGGTCTTATCAGGCAGACTGCTCTTCATATGCTTGTTAACCATCTCCTGCAGTTCATATGGCAACTAGAAAGCAAGACAGCAAAAATAGATTTCACAAACCATATAATTTCTTTCAGACAATATTCACCTTAAAAAAAAAAAGCTGTAATGTATATATTAGTGATCGAATATAATCTATAATGTAAAAATATTATAACAAAAATGTATTTTGATAGAGACTGCAGTATAATGGTATAAATAATCAATCTCTCATGATCAAGGTTATGCATGCAAGAACATGTCATTTACAGCTCTGCACACACACGGAAATATGTGCGAATAAATGAGATTCATCTACCATTCAACCTTGTGAAGGCAATTTCAGATGGAGGCAGTTTCAGGGTTTCCTTTTATTCAAAACCACCCAATGTCTCCAACATAGAATGGAAGGATAATGAAAATGAGATTGTAATTGAAAAGAAGGGGGGAAAAAATGAAGAAAAAGAATTTACAGGTGTAGCAGGCAGGCACTTAGACCATTTAGCTTACTCTGCTCCTTGATTGGATGAGGCCAACTGGGGCTTCATTGATTCATGGAACACAGGCAGGGCAGAGAAAATCTCTGATCATACTGAACTGCAAGGACCAGAAAAGCTCACTGCGTTTCATGCACACTTGCAAACACGACTCATGAATAATCTTTTTTTTGTTAGTGATCTTTATCTGCATGGTTTCCTTTAGTTTCCAATTTAAATGCCTCTTTTCAAATAGAGGCACTCTTTCTCTTTTCAGCAGAAGAGACATAATCCTCTACAACCAGTGAAGACAATAATTTATGTCCTGGACACCATTGAGTTTAACCATTGCATCAGACCCTTCAAATGTGTCAGCTCAAGTGCATGAACAAAAAGTCCACAAAAATAAGCAAAAGATGCACCATGACTTTGTGTCAGGAAAAAGCTAATCTTATCCAAATGATATCATGCTCCAATAGTATTCAGCAGTGGGAATCTGGTTGTCTGCTGCATACACTCACTGCTGCTGTCCTGTATTTTCTGTGAAAAGTACAATGTGCAGAATTTTCCTTTTGCCCAAGAGAACAAAAGATTGATTAATGTCCTAACAGCCATGCACACAGCCCACAAAGACCCATGACTACGTGCATTCCATTCTACTTTTATTTGCCCCAGTGTATTTTGTGATTTGGCTGTTTGGAAAAGTTATTTTTTTTTTCCAGCAACCAATGCTTACAGTGGGCATCCCTTATGGCATGCCTATTGCATCAGTTATCTATCATCTAATACATTATTATACAACATCCCAGAAAAGCAAACACAATTCAAAATCGTCGCAAAATATTTGCATGTTTTTCTATACTCTTCAAAAAATACAAAGACTCTGTAACCTCCCATTCTCAATTAATTAATTATAAGCAGTTCATTCAATACGCTCAGTATTTTTTTTTTTTTTTTTAGAGAAAATGCTTTTTTGTGTCATACTGTATATATTGAGATCATTTCACACTTTGGGATTTAAAGGGTACTTGTAAGTGCAATGATCGGTGAACAGAGTACCGTATTTTTTCCGGACTATAAGTCGCTACTTTTTTCCCACGCTTTGAACCCACATTTTTTTCCTGGGTTTTTGCCGGTTTCACAAGCTTCAAGCCAAAAAACTGAGCCCCATAATATTAGACCAATAATAGACCAATGCCGAACGGGTTCAAGTGAACTAATGAAACTCTTTATATTAAATCAGATGTGCTCCCCACTGAATCAGGCATATGGATACATTATAATATTTACATCATAAATATGGATGAGGTTCCTCTGACGTTTGACCTGCTGCTCACTCGGACTGTCAACAGGAAATGCGAATCATTCGTCAAGCTGAAAACAACTGGGCATGAAAAAACGCACTTCACCTGTGTTCTGAGCTGCACGGCATCGGGAGAAAAGATTCACCGATGGTGATTTTTAAATGCACGACGATGCCAAAAGATAAACTCTCGAGAGAAATTGTTGTGAAAGGAAGGAGGAAGACCGTGAACAATGACTTTCTTGGTAGGCTACTGTTTAGATACAAGTCATGTTACTGTCACTGTCTTTCGTTAAAGCCTGTGTAAAGTTCATCAGTTTCAGTGTAGACACGGCTTATAGACAGGTGCGGCTTATTTATGTTCAAAATAAAAATCTTTGTAAAATTCAGTGGGTGCAGCTTATATTTGGGTGCGCTTAATAGTCTGGAAATTACGGTATATTCAATTCAGGTAATTCCCTATGGAATGTCTGCAGCACACCTACACATAATAATGGATCTGGATATCCAGTTAGTTGATTTCACCATGGAAAATCATTAGAATTTGACACTATCACTATGGCGCATAAAGCGAATGAACTCACACAAAGACACGTATAAGCCTGTTAAAGTGCATGCTGAAAGGACTTCATGTATACAGATGGTTGTGCGTGCTCAACGCTTACGTCTGCAAACTTGTGGTTCCTGAAATGGGACTTGTTACACTTCAAAAGCTGCACAGCCAAATTGCAGTCCTGTCGATAGCGTTCCTGAAAGAGAAAAAAATGTTGAAAGCCAGGATTTTAGTACAAGATTTTTATCTGCTCATGTATTCAGCATCCATTCCTTCCAATTCTGAGTACCTTATCCAATGTGCAACAACACAGCCCTAGTACAGATAAGTTTGACAAGCTGTATCTAAGCCTAAGCCTAAGGAAAGGTAGACCATGTCTTAATGTGAGATTGCTGTTTCCATCTGGACAACTCTTTCAGGCGAAAGACTTGTCCAACACTGTAGAAAAAAGACCTGACAGTGCAGTTCTATAAAAGCTTAGCACTGAACCTCTTAATGTAACTTTCAATTTTCAGCTCCAATAGTTACCAATTGTAGTGCTACAACACTGACAACTCTAGTCCACTGTGTGACTGCAGTGCACACACACACACACACACACACACACACACACACACACACACACACACACACACACACACACACACACACACACACACACACACACACACACACACACACACACAAAACATACATTTAATTCCTCTAGCTTGTCAATAGTGTTCTTAGCATCCACAAGCTTGTTGGTGAGCTCCACTATCTCTTGATCCATGGTCTTCTTGTCTCTTTCCACTTTCCGAAGCTGCAAAAGACAGAGTGAGCAGAAATTACAAACAGCTCTCTAAGCAATTTTCTGAATGGATCAGGCAAACCCTTAGCTAATGTTTTACGTAAGAGCAGACAGTCATATCCTTATCGATTTACAAAAAAAGGTTCAAGCCTCTCATCATCAGATCTCTGTCAATGTCAGCATAAAACAAAGAGAGAGAGAAGAAAAAAAAAAAAAAAAAAAAAAAAAAAAAAAAAAAAAAAAGACAGAAAGAGACAGAAAGGGGGATTAAAAATAATGCATGACTACTACAAAAATAAAGGGCCAAAAGCAGAGGGCTGACATAAATAACCCAATAAATTGTATGTTAGATATGAGTAAATTACGTTAATGAGCAATGACTCCACATCATCTAAACAAAAGTGTGGCGATTAAACCACCTAGCTCTGAGTGTAGTACAGTATAAACTCACCGAGCACTTTATTAGGAATATTGTACTTACTCTGTGTATTTCTGTACATATTGTGACTCTCCAGGTCTACTCCATCCAGATGGTGTTCTATTAGATTTAGACAGTGACTAGGACAGAACTCACTCTGAAACTTGGTGCATTATCATGCTGGAAGTTGCCATTAGAAGGTAAATTGAAGCCGCGAAGGCTCATATACATTATGGCATTTAAGTAAATACCGATTGGGATTAATGTCCCCGAAATCCACCAGGAGAAACCTCTCACACCATTATTTCAAGTCCACCAGACTGGACTGTTGACACAAGCCAGGTGAGGCCCGTGTTGATGCTAAACTCCTCAGCAGAAATTGAAATTCATTAGACTACATCAACTATGTTGTTTGGATGAGCCTGCAAAAATCTCATGCTGTTTAACCTGATGTGATTTGCTGCTTTAGTCAATGCACCTCAAGGTTTAACATGTGCATTCTGTGCTCAAACCAGTATGGCCATTATCTCTCATAAACAAGGCAATTTCTTCCAAAGAACTGCTGCTCGCCGTATGTTTCTCTTTATTGCACCATTCGGAGTAAACTCCAGATACAGTTATGTGTGAAAATCCCAGGAGATCAGAAATAATCAAAACCAGTCTGTCTGGCACCAACAATCATGCCATGGTCAAGATCACTGAGATCGCATTTCCCCCATTTTGATGGGTGATCTACTAGAAAAAAACCTAACCAAAAAATGCTGGCCCATTTCTTAATGATTTTATCCATCATACTACTGCCAAACAAATGCTTATTTCAATAAATAAGTAGATGTACAGGTCTTTCTAATAAGGTGCTCAGTGAGAGTAATTTATTTCAGAATCTCTTCTTAGTTCAACAAGTAGACAAATCCAAAAGGGGGTGGGGGTGATTGAGACACAAAACCTTGCATAAGTAATTAAGATTAACTACACAGTATAAAGTGATTGATTTGGGAAAGAAAGCAGCTAATTTGAGTTAAGCAGGAAACAGTACAAAAGGCACATTTAAATATAAACAAGGCTCACTACTATCTCTTAGTTCCACATGCCCAATCAGGGAATTTGCTGACATCCTATAGACCACATAAATGTGCAGAATCTTTACCAAAGTATGCATAAATTAATTCCAATGTTGCAGAATGAATATTCCCTAAACCTCTGGGCTAGAAACCCTGCATATTAATTAGCTTGTTTAGAGTTAATTTATTTATAAATTGAGCTGCCTGCTATACAGTCCAGTCTGAAAGCCAATTCTTTTATTTTTGCTGTACACTGAAGACCTTTGGGTTTTAGATAAAAAAGATGAATATGAAACAGTTTATCGGCTTTCATTCACTGATCTTCTCTAGATTTTTGTATTTTGTCTGTTATATCAGACCACCCAATTGTAGCTGAGCAAGTTTGTTTAATCTCTGCTTCGCACTTTGTGTGCATTATTATTATTATTATTATTATTATTATTATTGAATATAAATTATTATACAGTGTCACTGTGGCCACACTTTTTTATTTTTTTGCACATTTAAATAAATTTTTCTATTTATTAAATTTGATTTACTCAATTTAATCTATATAATAAAAGCTTATTGCATTAATTAGATTTATTCTGTTACTACAAAATATACGTTTATAAATATTTTAACCAAGCAGGTATTTTATTTACAATTGTTTTGAAAATGTAAACTGTTTATGTTCACAATTGTTAATAATAATAAACTGTGTTGATAAAAAAAGACAAACAATTTTATGTTTTGCATTTCTTCCCCCTAACTGTACCGAAATTGAACCAAACCATGACTTAAAACCCGAGGTACGTACCGAACCGTGATTTCTGTGTACCGTTACAGCCATGTTGCAATGGCTCTGAATTTCTCTTTTCCCAGCTACAGTGTCTTTAGGCAGCTCTCTGGTTTTATTGTTGGTTTATCTTTCTAAACAACAAATGCAATCTTCACAGGTAAAAACCCAGGATTTAGTTCTAATAATTGTATAAACAGTCAATCTAACAGGACACTGCAGGAATATCCAATATTTCTGATCACCTTAAAAATGTGTGATCAAAGTTTGATATTTCTAGATTAAAAAATAGGAAATGTAACCTGAAATTCTGATCTGTCTTTTCATGTTCATCACTTGAGATCAAACCCAAATGTCTTCGGGGTAGAGCAAAAAGAATATACTTTTTGCAATTCCAGTGAGGGATTGTGTGTGTGTGTGTGTGTGTGTGTGCGTGCGTGCGTGTGCCTATTTGTCTGACAACAGCATATTAACAGCATTTTGGCTGTATATAAAGTCAGTGCCTGCGTTATGGGCCCACTGCATGGCGCTGAGAAAGCTGACAAAGTCAATGAATTTAATTGAATTGAGTGCTTCATAAAACATCACAGAAGTGACGAGCTAAGCAGGTCTGGGCTTCACACACAGTAATTTGAAAGAGCGTGTGATCAGATGTCTGGATATGACATTCTAAATACTGGCCTCTGAGCCACAGGGTATTTCCAGTACTAGACTTAAAGAGACATATAATAAACTCAGTGGACATATACAGCAAATCTTAAATAAAAGACATGAGGAATGTGGAGACAAGAAAAGAGAAGCGTACTCATAAGCGTACTATAATTTGCATTATTTATAATTTGATACGTTATGTGGATTGGTTGAAAAGCCTAAAGCCTCTCAGCAAGCAAAAAATTTCCACATGGCTTTTCCTAACACACCTGGAACGCATTTCTTTTTTGTACTCTTGTTTCCTGCCGAGATTTACAAGTGATTGCACAAGTTGAATATTCACAAATTCTTATATCCTACAGCAACTCCAAAAGGTAGTGCTTTGCAACCACCACGAAGGTGACGTTAAAGCACCGTCATGCAGAGAGAACAGAAGGGTGAGAGAGTAAAGACTGGAGATGAGATTTAAACTAATGTAGTTCGGACAGAAGAGAATGAGTGATCACGCAACTGCATGAACCCAGGTTTGACTGATGGCAGCCTGATGGTTGACGGTCGTGATGGCGATGTGAGATCCGAATCATGGCAGCATGAGTGGAGAAGCAGAAAAGATGGAAAAAGAAAGAAAGGAATGAGGGGCAAGAGGCACAGCATGATAGCAAACAATGAGTCATGGTTTATCTAGCTAAAAAAACATTAGGTAGCCTGCAATGAATTAATATATCTTATCTTTTTTTATTTGTTCTTTTTTATCACCCATGCGGCAAATTTACTGAGCATCTAAACTCAGCTTAGAATTTAGTAGTCAACCTAATATTTATTTCCATTTGACTTTATTTCAGAAAAGCGTACCACAATATAGCTACAAACACTGACAGGAGAAAGAATGTGACAATTATGACAATTACTTTGACCATCACTAGTCTGCAGAGGTACATGATGTTAAATTCTAATAACTAAAGGTAGTTGTCATTAATATGTGTAATAAAAAAAAAAAAAAAAAAAAAAAAAAATATATATATATATATATATATATATTTATAATTCCGGTCTTGAAGCGTGCGTGGCACTCAATACACCCCGAACGACTCTTGCAGCGTCGCCGAAAGTCAAAGGTACAGTGAGGAAAATAAGTATTTGAACACCTGAGAAAGTGAATGTTAATATTTGGTACAGGAGCCTTTGTTTGCAATTACAGAGGTCAAATGTTTCCTGTAGTTTTTTACCAGGTTTGCACACACTGCAGGAGGGATTTTGGCCCACTCCTCCACACAGATCTTCTCTAGATCTGTCAGGTTTCTGGCCTGTTTCTGAGAAACACAGAGTTTGAGCTCCCTCCAAAGATTCTCTATTGGGAGACTGGCTAGGCCATGCCAGAACCTTGATATGCTTCTTACAGAGCCACTCCTTGGTTATCCTGGCTGTTTGCTTCGGGTCATTGTCATGTTGGAAGACCCAGCCTCAACCCATCTTCAATGCTCTAACTGAGGGAAGGAGGTTGTTCCTCAAAATCTCGCAATACATGGCCCCGGTCATCCTCTCCTTAATACAGTGCAGTCGCCCTGTCCCATGTGCAGAAAAACACCCCCAAAGCATGATGCTACCACCCCCATGCTTCACAGTAGGGATGGTGTTCTTGGGATGGTACTCATCATTCTTCTTCCTCCAAAAACGTTTAGTGGAATTATGACCCAAAAGTTCTATTTTGGTCTCATCTGACCACATGACTTTCTCCCATGACTCCTCTGGATCATCCAAATGGTAATTGGCAAACTTAAGACGTGCCTGGACATGTGCTGGTTTAAGCAGGGGAACCTTCCGTGCCATGCATGATTTCAAACCATGGCATCTTAGTGTATTACCAACAGTAACCTTGGAAACGGTGGTCCCAGCTCTTTTTAGGTCATTGACCAGCTCCTGTAGTTCTGTAGTTCTGGGCTGATTTCTTACCTTCCTTAGGATCATTGAGACCCCACGAGGTGAGATCTTGCATGGAGCCCCAGTCCAAGGGAGATTGACAGTCATGTTTAGCTTCTTCCATTTTCTAATGATTGCTCCAACAGTGGACCTTTTTTCACCAAGCTGCTTGGCAATTTCCCCGTAGCCCTTTCCAGCCTTGTGGAGGTGTACAATTTTGTCTCTAGTGTCTTTGGACAGCTCTTTGTTCTTGGCCATGTTAGTAGTTGGATTCTTACTGATTGTATGGGGTGGACAGGTGTCTTTATGCAGCTAACGACCTCAAACAGGTGCATCTAATTTAGGATAATACATGTAGTGGAGGTGGACATTTTGAAGGCAGACTAACAGGTTGTTGAGGGTCAGAATTCTAGCTGATAGACAGGTGTTTAAATACTTATTTGCAGCTGTATCATACAAATAAATAGTTTAAAAATCATATACTGTGATTTCTGGATTTTTTTTTTTAGATTATGTCTCTCACAGTGGACATGCACCTACGATGACAATTTCAGACCCCTCCATGATTTCTTAGTGGGAGAACTTGCAAAATAGCAGGATGTTCAAATACTTATTTTCCTCACTGTATGTCATGCCACATGTCTCTGTGGCAGATTTGCCCAGTTTCACGTTTACTTTTTTGTTCTCACTTGCTGTCCATGATTAAATCGCAGACATAGTAATACTTGTGGTCAGAATCGCAGAATTAGTTTAGAAACATTTTGATACCACCTTGTACCCTTACCAATAAAGTGACTTTGCAAAAATAAAGTCTAAATGTATTTATTTTCTTCCATACCTGTAGATGGTTGGTAGATGATAAACAATAAAAGTGAAGCATGTTTGTACAATCAGCTTTAAATTCTGAAAGAGCTCTGTTAATGTGTAAATTGTTCTCACACAACACACAAAAAGCCACTGCTAAGAGTCTGGATCTCTATAAAGTACTGGCGTTTGTGAATCTGGGACTTGAATGGGCAGATATACATGTTCTATTCAAAGTACTGTAATACTAATGGGAAACGAAAAGTGAATTGTTGCAGTGCTGGGCCAAATAAATGTTGATGAATTTGGCATTGAGTTTGTTACTTTCTTTCTACCTGTTGTTGTTGCGCTTTCTCTTTTGTATGTGCCTCAGTAAGTTTAGTGCTTTCACAGAAATAAAGGTTCTCACAACTTTGAATGAATGTTTCTCGGATGCTGACATACTACTCCCTCCATTATTAGTCTCTCAGTTAATGCCATGTAAGGTGCAAACTTCTAATGTAACATAGAGCAAAAATTCTATCATTGCCATGCATGTGTTTATGCACCCAGATCCTGAACCCTACATCAAAGTGTAGATTAATAGTGGGAGGAGGTACAGGGGCATGAACAATGCACCTTTCTAAGAATTATTTATGTGAATGATCAGTTGATTGGAAACCATTACTAATTAAAAAAAAAAATCCCAATTGTTCAGAACTATTATTTTTCACAAATGTTTTTTATTGATCATTTATTTTTTTTTTGCAGATACTGTATACTCGGTCACTGAGCATAATAAATAATTCAGGGTTCAAACATCTACCGCATTTGGCAGACACCTTCCGGAGCGACTTGCGAATGTGAGAGAAGCAGCATCCTGGCTATGAGGATGTAAGAAATTGTTTAACATGCATGTTAAAGGTTTGTCAATGTTAAGGAGCCTAATCAAATCCCTGTGGCACGAAGAAAGACAAACGCGGTCCCAAGTCCCTCTGAGCTGACTGAATATTATTGTATTAGTGAAAGCAAGAGAAAGAAAATGAAAGGCATCTGTCACTAAACTGAGTGTAAGATATACAGGGGAGAATGATTACCAAGGCATGAAGCTTCTCCTCCAAATCCTGGTTGGCTCTCTGTGAGGCTGTGTAGCTGTTCTGCAGTCTGTTGGACAAATACACATAAGTAACAGCACTGGAACAGGAAAAAACACTGCATTTTGCACCAGCTCTTCACCCCCCCCCCTTTTTTTTCTCCAAAAAATTATTGACTATTAATTAATACACACAGTACAGGGGCATTATTCTCCGTGAAGCATTCCTGGAAACAATATGAGAAGAAAAAAAAGTAATTAATAAAAAAAAAAAAAAAAAAATGGCATCTTATTCTAAGACGTCCTTAATAAGGCAGCACAGAGAGAAGACGGGTATTTTCTGGGTTTAGATTGCAGATTAAAGGTGAGCAGGATAGCCAAATAGCCCTCTGGCACACACAAATGGTTTTTTTTTTTTTTTTTTTTTTTTTTTTATGCACATCTTACACTTAGAGAAAATGAGCGAAAAAGACAAGAAAGAAAGCAGCCATGCGTTTAACACCACAACCCATTATCTCTTGCCTATACAGATATCCAGAGGATATGCAGTGTTTTCATAGTATGGATACAACAGATAATTGGCAAACATTGCGAATAAAATGTACAGAAGTGCTTCATTTTCCCCCCTGCTATTTCAAATGAATGGAAGTCCACGGAAATACATTTCGATATAAAATGTGTTCAGGCATAGGATATGTAATTTCATAGTTGTGTGCCTAGATACATCATTCAACATTAAGAAACGTGATGAATCTCCCGCTATGCTACTTCTTTTTGACTGCAAACAGTGTTCACATCGCTTAGAGGTTATTGTTATTTTTACTTGCCTAAAGCATTTGAACACATTTCCCACTGATTTCTTGTTACTTTTCTCGTACTAGAGACAAACTCATTTACCATTTTCCACTTATGTCTGGGGAGAATAGACATATAGATACATACATACAAAGATACATACCGTATTTTCCGGACTATAAGCCGCTACTTTTTTTCCACGCTAAACAATGAAGTGGCTTATTTATGGATTTTTCCTGGGTTTTTCCTGGTTTCACAAGCTTCAAGCCAAAAAACTGAACCCCATAACATTGGAAGAATGAAATTGCAAAATGGGTTCAAGTGAACGAATTAAACTCTTTATATTAAATCAGATGCGCTCCCACTGAATCGGGCCGCACCACAGCATAAATATGGATGAGGTTCCTCTGACGTTTGCCCTGCCGCTCACTCGGACTGTCTACAGGAAAAGCGAATCATTCGTCACGCTGAAAACTACTGGGCATGAAAAAACGCACTTCACCTGTGTTCTGAGCTGCACGGCATCGGGAGAAAAGATTCAGATGGAAGATGGTGATTTTTAAACGCACGACGATGCCAAAAGATAAACTCTTGAGAGAAATAGTTTTGAAAGGAAGGAGGAAGACCGTGAACAATGACTTTCTTGGAAGGCTACTGTTTAGATACAAGCCGTGTAACAGACACTGTCTTTCGTTAAGTTCATTAGTTTCAATGTAGACACCTGCGGCTTATAGACAGGTGCAGCTTATTTATGTTCAAAATAAAAATCTTTGTAAAATTCAGTGGGTGCGCCTTATATTTGGGTGCGCTTAATAGTCCGGAAAATATGGTACTTAAAGCACTCTTTATGCACGACAAACTTAAACCTGGAACTTAATCATTCCAATTTGTAAAAATAACTAGAGACTTTAAATCACAAAAGAAATTAAAACATACATGGACATCAGCAAAAGTTTATGGGCACCTGACCATAAGGTTGGTATGTGCTTTTTTTTAACATCCTATTCCAAATTTAGTCTTCTTGGAGCTGGCATTGTGCACACAGGCACAGTCATGCTGGAGCAGGTTTGGGTTTCCTAGTTCAAGTGAAGGAAAAATCTAATGCTATCGCATCCAAAGACATCCTAAACATTTGTGGGCCTCCAACCAATGGCTGGAACCACATATTGTATGGCTGGAAAAGTCAGGTGTCTTAATACTTGTATTGATTAGTGTATATTCTGTTTAAGCAGCCAATTTAAAATCTCTAAATACTATGCAACAATAATTAAAATTGTGTGTGCTGAAAACAAGCAAAATAGAAAAAGAAAGCAATGATTGATTTGATGTACCATTATAAAGTCAACCACACAGGAACCACCTACTACTGTTTGTTGAGTTATGTCAAGTGTTATCAATATTGATGCATCAGAGTCAATATGCAATTAACATTACGGCGGAAACTGCAATTTCCGTACAAACGCGGCCCGTATTGACGTTTTTTTTTTTTCATTGCAGCTATTTGCTTGAGCAGCAGGTTTTAAATTCAACATGAAATCTTACAATGAAACACTAAACATTTGATATTTTGACAAAGCCATGCAATTCCAGGCATTATTTCATGCCTGTATCCTAATTTTGATTAGTGTAATAGAAAAACAATTCTTGTTATAGATTTTACTGTTGATGCTATTAAGATATATAATGCTCACATTGGTCCACGGTAGATAATAAGCCCAATATATTCATCCACTCATAGTGAAAAAGCATTAAAAAGGCATTGAAGCTCCATGATCCTGAGGATGAAGAAGTTGAAGGCAATTTGAATTAAATAGGTTTAACTGCACAATAAATTCATTACTAACCCATTTTTTCTTTTTGGTTGCATGCATACAAACCCTACCTTAATCTCTTAAACAATAAAATTCTGAAACATGTTTTTTATGGCATCATTTTTCTTACTTATAATAATAAAGACTAATAATAGGGATTTTATTTTTTATTAGACTAACATGTGTTTAAGAAACTTTAGGTCAGTCAGCAAAAATATTTAAAAAGATTTCCTGAAACCAATGAAAATTAGCAAAAAGAATGAGGGGAAAAAAAAAAGAAAGAAACATCTACATATATAAAATAACGTAAAAGAATTGCCTTATTGACATGACGTTCAATACCTATAGTTCCAGCTTTTCCGGTTAAATTTAATCAAACTAGTGCAGAAACTATTATTTGCAGTGTTTTGACTGCAGTGAATTTGTGATTGTAATAATTGTCCCGACGACTAAAAAAAAAGTAAAGAAGTTCCTCCTGCTAGTGCTACTAATAATCATGCTATATCATTGGAAGATTTTCCATTTTGTTAGGTACATTCCTGTACTCAGTTCTCTTTTACACACTGCACTGTGTAATATACAGTAGGTTTTGTGTATTTTTCCTACACTGTCTCTGTATGCTTAGCATAGTTTTGAATCATGTAACATTTTATATATATATATATATATATATATATATATATATATATATATATATATATATATATATATATATACAGTGGGTACGGAAAGTATTCAGACCCCCTTAAATGTTTCACTCTTTGTTATATTGCAGCCATTTGCTAAAATCATTTAGGTTCATTCTTCTTCCTCATGAATGTACACATAGCACCCCATACTGACAGAAAAACACAGAATTGTTGACATTGTTGCAGATTTATTAAAAAAAGAAAAACTGAAATATCACATGGTCCTAAGTATTCAGACCCTTTGCTCAGTATTTAGTAGAAGCCCCCTTTTGATCTAATACAGCCAGGAGTCTTTTTGGGAAAGATGAAACAAGTCTTTCACACCTGGATTTGGGGATCCTCTGCCATTCCTACTTGCAGGTCCTCTCCAGTTCTGTCAGGTTGGATGGTAAACATTGGTGGACAGCCATTTTTAGGTCTCTCCAGAGATGCTCAATTGGGTTTAAGTCAAGGCTCTGGCTGGGCCATTCAAGAACAGTCATGGAGTTGTTGTGAAGCCACTCCTTCGTTATTTTAGCTGTGTGCTTAGGGTCATTGTCTTGTTGGAAGGTAAACCTTTGGCCCAGTCTGAGGTCCAGAGCACTCTGGAGAAGGTTTTTGTCCAGGATATCACTGTACTTGGCCGCATTCATCTTTCCCTCGATTGCAACCAGTCGTCCTGTCCCTGCAGCTGAAAAACACCCCCACAGCATGATGCTGCCACCACCATGCTTCACTGTTGGGACTGTATTGGACAGGTGATGAGCAGTGCCTGGTTTTCTCCACACATACCGTTCAGAATTAAGGCAAAAAAGTTCTATTTTGGTCTCATCAGACCAGAGAATCTTATTTCTCACCATCTTGGAGTCCTTCAGGTGTTTTTTAGCAAACTCCATGCAGGGTTTCATGTGTCTTACACTGAGGAGAGGCTTCCGTCGGGCCACTCTGCCATTAAGCCCCGACTGGTGGAGGGCTGCAGTGATGGTTGACTTTCTACAACTTTCTCCCATCTCCTGACTGCATCTCTGGAGCTCAGCCACAGTGATCTTTGGGTTCTTCTTTACCTCTCTCACCAAGGCTCTTCTCCCCCGATAGCTCAGTTTGGCCGGACGGCCAGCTCTAGGAAGGGTTCTGGTCGTCCCAAACGTCTTCCATTTGAGGATTATGGAGGCCACTGTGCTCTTAGGAACCTTAATGCAGCAGAAATCTTTTTGTAACCTTGGCCAGATCTGTGCCTTGCCACAATTCTGTCTCTGAGCTCTTCAGGCAGTTCCTTTGACCTCATGATTCTCATTTGCTCTGACATGCATTGTAATCTGGAAGGTCTTATATAGACAGGTGCGTGGCTTTCCTAATCAAGTCCAATCAGTATAATCAAACACAGCTGGACTCAAATGAAGGTGTAGAACCATCTCAAGGATGATCAGAAGAAATGGAAAACACCTGAGTTAAATATATGAGTGTCACAGCAAAGGCTCTGAATACTTAGGACCATGTGATATTTCAGTTTTTCTTTTTTAATAAATCTGCAACAATGTCAACAATTCTGTGTTTTTCTGTCAATATGGGGAGCTGTGTGTACATTCATGAGGAAGAAGAATGAACTTAAATGATTTTAGCAAATGGCTGCAATATAACAAAGAGTGAAAAATGTAAGGGGGTCTGAATACTTTCCGTACCCACTGTATATATATATATATATATATAAAAAAATAAAAATAAATAAATATAGAAAATATAAAATGTTCTGAGATGCTTCGAGGCTTAAGAAAGTAGATGTATGTAAATGTAGATTACACAAAATATGCCATTCTAATGTATACAATTATTATTATTTTTTTTAATGCTAACATTAAAACGGAATGTGCATGTTAGTCAAGGTCAGTGTGATGAGAATAAGAGCTGTAGCTGCGCCTCCAGCGAACGAACCGATTGATCTGTTGACCACACAGTATTAGATGGAGCACTTACATAGCGCGCTTTGCAGGCTCGTTATGCACTTCAACTAATATTTAATTCTGAACACAGGCTCAGTTCAGGGACTCTGGGTTGAGTGCGTTTCATGTTTTATAACTCCTTTTCCAAGATTCTAAGTACATCACTAACATTACATCCTGTAAATACACGCCAAGGCATTTTTCAGTCAAACATTAATACCGGATCATCAATATCAATTTATGCTTACACAGACTGCTTGGATTGACTGAGTCTGTTTCCCAGTTAATAGAGTTAGCGCGCCTCGCTCGCATTCTCAAATCAATATAGTTTTACACTAGGGGGCTTCTGTCTCACCTTGTAACAATTAAAATGGAATAAATACATTTTCACAAGCACCACTGATTACAGCCAATGAGTACAGCCATAAACTCATACTGTGTAATAGAACTCAATATAACTGACACACTCAGGATGTTCAGTAATCACCATTACTCAGGGTTTCTCCTCGAAAAGACAGAGGGGGGGAAAAATCCAAATAAACAATATTAAGGTAGAGGTAAAATTCAGTTGGATCATGACAGGTAGGTCAGACTCGGCAAAGCGGCAATGATTGCCGATTATCCGTGGCGAGGCAGAGAAAAATAAATACAGCAATCATTAAGAGAAAAGTCTTCCAGTTTCTAAAACTGACCGCTGTATCCTCAGGGTCCTAATACATGTGTGTGAGCATTGCAAAGCGTACGTTACTCGCACATTATCGCACATGCGTTAGACTATTATAAAAATAGCACAGAGTATTTAAAAAGTAGAGCTAAAGCCGCAATGCAGTCTCCGATTTGACGGCAAGAATGCTGATTGAATCCGATTGCCATCCGGTTGCAACATATGAGACAGGTACGCATCCTGATTGGAAATGAAGACTGGTCTGATTGCAACAGAATTAGACACTGACAATCAGGTAAACAGGCTCAGAGGAAACAAGTGGCATTAAATGAGAGCAAATCAGGCTGGAGGATGAGCATACACAATCCAGACACACAAAATGCATTATTTTTTATTTTTTTATTAAGATTTAGAAACATGTTTAAGAAATAGAACAGAGGAGGGTATTTTGGCCGGAATTCATCTTGCAACAGTGGGTTTTAAGGCATCCTTATGGAAATTAGATGTGATTTTTGTTTATGTAATTAACCTTAGGGGTGGGAAAATTAGCATCTCCATATCATTTTTTTCCCCCTTGATTGAATCATGATCAAAGATGATCACTATAGTCACGATTTTTCTTGTTATAATTTTTCTTCGCAAGTTACTGGACAGAGCAACCAAACTAATTTCCCTATTGATTGAAATATAAGTACAAGGAAGCCTAATTATATCAACTTTTTCAAATGAAATAAAAACAAAATTTGCACAAATACTTCAAAGCAGTCGTGAACAGTAACGAAGTAAACGTCATTTGTTACTGTAGTTAAGTAGCTTTATCTTGTATATGTATTATACTGAAGTGTTTCCACTGGGGGAGACTTTTACTTTCACTTAACTACATTTCAAAGTCAAATATCGTACTTTTCACTCAACTACATTTTGTGAAATCAGTCGTTGCTTTTTATTTATGTGTGGATAAAAACTAAACTGGACAATCACGCAGCAATCCACCAATCAGGGTCGAGCGCACGCTCTGTTTTAAGCTTGTTTTTGATTGGTGCTTGGTAATTGGTGCTTGGTACTTACATACAGTTCAGCATGAGTTCAACAACAGAACATTTTAAGAAGAATAAATGATGGAAGAAACTCCTGACTCGAACTCGCCACAACACCTGTGGCCTGATTTGCATGGTTTTTTTAAGAAGGTTTTGGGCTCATTATAATTGTAATGATACCAATCAGTGTTTGACTCATTAATATCATTCTATTAATAGACTGGTGTGTTAACAGTAACATTAGAATCTTTTCACATAAACTGAGTTGATTAAGTAAAGAGTCTTGTGACAAAAATAATAATAGGTACATTATAGCCATAATAAAATCATAGTACTTTGGATACTTTACATTTAAAGGCAAATACTTTTGTAATTTTACTCAAGTGGAAGTTTAAATGAATGACTTATGTATGGATACTGTACTGTACTGTTACGATGGGTATTATTTCCTCAGTCAGGTACACCTGACTTTTCCAGCCCCAAACTGTTACCACAAACTTTAAGGCACACAACTGTATAGGATAAATTTGTATGCAATATCATTAGATTTTCACTTGAACGAGGAGATCCAAACCTGTTTCAGCAGCACAATGCACCTATGCACAAAGCAAGCTTCATGAAGATATGCTTTTTATGGGTTGGATCTTGAATGGTCTGCTATAGAGCTCTGGGATATATTGGAGCGTTGACTGCACCGCAAACCTGCATCAGTACCTGACTTTACTAATGCCCTTGTGGCTGAATGATCACAAATCTCCACAACACCACTCCGAAATCTAGTGGAACATCTTCGCAAAAGACTGGAGGTTATTGTAATAGTAAGTGGGAACTAAAATGTGGAATGGGATGTTACTGAATCTTATGCTCAGGTGTGTACAAACTGTCCATATAGAGCAAAAAGATTTAGATATGTGACACACTCTTTGTGCTTTCTTGGTGTTTAAACATAATAAATCCTTGTAATCCAAATTCACTCCATGTGCTTAACTCCAGACATTCAAATTGATTGAGCAGCTCTGCTTCTGTAACCGTCAGCTGAAGTTAATATTCTAGAAGGTCACGAGTCGCTCATAAAATATTGAACATGACGAGTGGTCTTGCACCTCGGTGGTCCAACATGTCCTGAGTATGACTAGGAGAGACAAGTGAGGACAGGAGTACTTCAGACAACCCATTCCAGTCTTGGTCATAAAACAGACCTTGTGCATCACTGCCTCATGGCTATATATTCCTGCTCTTCCCATCTCTGTCTCAGAACCAACACCTTGTGCACATCAGATTAATTGAAACTGATGGTGCTCAGCATATTTATACACTCATTACTTTTCCCGCTTTTATAACGGGCATTCAAAAATAGATTGAGAGGAAGGTGTTCGCTGCACGTTGGAAAGAGGAGACACCGAGTCTGAGACAGAGTGGAGAGACAGTAAGTACATTACCAGATGGTGAACGCCAGCCAACAGCCATGGGAGGCTGAGTCAGTTTGTCTGGGCGATAGTGTGTTACTGAGTAAGGCAGAGCTACAGAGCTAACACATCCATAGGGTATTCAAGAGAGACAGTGTGAGATAGACACACACACACACACACACACACACACATGGTGGGTCTAACCTTCGAAACTTGTCTTTCATTTTCTCCAGATCGTCTTGTGTCCGGCCCATCTCTGTCTGCATGTAGTGTCTGCGATTCTCAAACTCCGCCTCCATTGCCTCCATTTTGTGGGTGGTATGTGTGAGATGGTGGCGCAGGTCTTCATTCTGCTGCTGTAAGATCCTGGAAACATAGGCAGGAATGTTTTTTTTTTTTTTTTATTAGCAATAATGCTAATATTTTAGTGCTCTAGAAATGGCTGCATATCTTAAGTAAACTATTAGAGTAATGCATTCTTTACATTAAATCCAACTTCCTGTCTCAGTCCAAAACTTAATGCTCATGTGGGTCTGCAAAAATAATCTACTGTAGATTTGTGCAGGTATGTGCATATTTAAGTGGTAAATCTTTGTGTGTGTGTGTGTGTGTGTGTGTGTGTGTGTGTGTGTGTGTGTGTGTGTGTGTGTGTGTGTGTGTGTGTGTGTGTGTGTGTGTGTGAGAGAGACCATGAGGCCACTATGTGCTGAGGCCATTTGGGTGTGTGCTGAGGAGACAATACATGCTGTGTGCAAAAAAAAAAATGTATAATAATTTTTTAAAAATCTCCTTCGCTGAAGCCCACAGGATCTGGAAATATACTGCTCTTTTTTTTGGCATTACAAACTGAATTCCTGTAATTATTCCAAAATAAGTAAAAATAAATCGATCAGTAATGCAAAAATCCTGTGTAGACCAAAGCAACTAAAACAATTCTCAGATGAATTTACAAGCGTTTCAGATATTCTGCTGATGTTTATTTTACTTGCATGTCATCCAACTCAAGTTCCCAGCACAGCTTATTTGCATGGTGATGCCCACAAATCTGCATAAAAGTTCAAGGGCTGGAAACACAAAATGACTACTGAACGATGAATCTAAAGACAAAAAAGGTTTGGCGAAGACAAAAATAAGTCTTTTGAATAACTTTTATACCGGTAACAATTTTTAGCAGTTGTACTAGGGTCAGAATCTGAAGACAAAATACCAACAAAATATGGATTACACGTCAACTTCGATGTAAAGAAAGCTGACGTGAAAGTTGCACACCATGAAAAGACAACGCTGTGTAAGTTGGAACCGATTTTTTAAGCAAGCTCTTATTTCTCAAGCTTACCATCCTCTCTCAGTGTGACCGATGCTAATCTTTCATCAGCTGAGGTGTTCATGTTCATATTGTTTACATGTTTATGGCTAACAGCTATACATAGACTCTCTGAAATTGAGATTCACATCCTTTAGTGTAAGATTCTGTCTCCTTCTGCTCTCCAGACTTGCTGGTGCTCAATTTTTTCTTCAATTGTAAGCCATACAACTAAGAATGGTTGCACATAAACAGCCTAAAGATTCATAAGGTTACTTTGCAGGGTTACACTCAGGAACCATGAGGATGGATTTAAACTGTGATTAGTGTGGACAGTTTGCTACAATGGCTTGGGGCTGCAACCCCAATTAAAAGTTTTTTTCCATTTAAGTGTCCATCAGTGAACAGTGGAACACCTCAATAATGATGAAACTACAATGAAAGGACATTCCGTGCCATTGCTTTTCTTTTGAGTAGAACTCAACCGATCCATTGGTTTTGCCCATTTATTCGGCGCCGATCCGATTGCTGGATCTAGCAGCAAATATGTATTAGTAAATGATGAAATTAACAAACAAACAATACTTTTAAAACATTTATTGACTTCAGTTAAAGCTATCATATGGAATCTTACTGCAAAGCGTTACCATTTACAAACGCCAGAGCGTTAAAATTACATCGATTTTTATTTTATCTTTTTTATATTATATACTTTATTTTTGAAGTTCAGTATTATTTTACAAGGAGTGTTTTTTTTTCTTTCCCAACTTTTGAAAGAATTAGTTGATTAGTTGGTTATCGGCAAGTACGATCCAACCTAGATATCGGAATCAGTACAATCGTTTCTTCTGAATATCATTTCATAGAGTCTTTCCTTCCATATCACTTTCTTGCTCATTAGGGATAAACTTATCGAGGCTAATCAAAGATGCGAGAATGGATATTCCCAATCTATTCATTCTGTAAAGCTGCTTTGGGCAAATTTCCATTGTTAAAAGCGAAAATTGAATTGAATCGTATTAAAAGCGCGTATGACTGATTTATGAATAAATGCAGCCAACTTGATAAATGATGGCTGATGTTCTAGTATACTAAAATGTTTACTCTGCTGTGGTAATGCATCTCGTTTTCCATTCCATATCTCCACTTAAGTGCAAAGAGCTTTATCCATTACTTTCAATAACAGGGTCCTGGGCTGCATATGTGTGTGTGTGTGTGTGTGTGTGTGTGTGTGTGTGTGTGTGTGTGTGTGTGTGTGTGTGTGTGTGTGTGTGTGTGTGCGCGCGCGTGTGGGCCTATGGTCTCTTTATGCTGATCTTACCCTATTACTCTCTATCCAAAATTAACAATAATGAAAAAGAAAAATGAGAAAAAAAACCTTTTTCTTGCTGTCTGACAAAATAATCGTCATGTTATGCATTTGATCTCAAAAATGGTATGAACAATATGCTACAAATATGTAGCATTTGTCATAAGAATTTAAGTAGAAATATGCATCAAAAACAAATCCTACATAAAGAAGTAGAAATCTGATATCAGATTAGTGCATAGTGCATTCATTTGCGGAAGCATTGTTTGTTTTAATTTATGTTTACATCTGGGTTAAAAAACAACTTATGTTCTATAAGCCCCTGATATGTGTATATTACACATCCATTGTGGTATAAGTGTGTGCTTGATGTGAAAGGAAGCAAAGGCATTTTTTTTTTATTTACCTGAGAAATTGCTTTATATATTCAAGAAATCTTGTTGAAGTTCCAAAGTATTCAATTGAATAATTTTTTTTTTGTACAGCGCATTGAAATTGAATATCAATTTACTGAGGTAAAGCATTTATAAAAGAATGTATAAGTTTGTTCCTTATAATTGTAAGTTTATCCGTAATTGGTGAGACAGTGGTGACTGTGGCAAGTAAAAACTCTCTAAGATGGAAGAAACCTTAAAAGGAACCAGACTCTTAAGGCAACACCATCCTCATCTAGGTGGCACCGAACGTCCATTCGTTAGAGTTCATCATTGTTAAGGTGTGCAACCTGGGGTCCTAAGCCACTGTAGTAGACTGTTGTATTAATTACATTCCAAATCCATCCTCAAAGTTCTTGTGTTGCTCAGTAATTTCATGCATCTTCAGGGGGTTGATGTGGAACCATCCCCAGGCACACAGAGTGTCTCCAATTGAAGAGAACTTAATCCAGAGGTAGGGCGTCGGGATGAGGCAGATCCGAAGAGAAGAAAGGGACGGGAACACTGGTGGATGTTTCACAATGAGGAACTTGTATTACAACTAAAAGTAGAGTGTGGACAGAATTTGAAACAACTGAGCGTAGTCCTTTACAATTGGAGAGAAAAGAGAGAGATAACTATGACATTTGTGTGTTTCGGCAGTAGACACCGCACATGCCCCCCCAATCACTGAGCATCTAGGCCAATCAATAATTCTGCCAATGTCACGTGGCACAAATGCTTCCGTTACAGATCACTTGGAGGTTGGTTGTATTAGACACACAAAGGGAGGTGCAAAATAAAGCAGTGCACGAGTAACACAAATACAAACAGCATGTGCTACACTTACAAAAAGACCCATTTCTCTGGCAAAATCGGTATCACTTAAAAAACATGTTTCCAGCAGCTTTGCACAGATGGCAGAGGCAGACACTCCCAAGAAAGCCTCCTCAGTGGCTCATACAAGACACCAGTGTTCACACTGTGAATTAATGTTCTTAAAGAACAGCAAGACAACAAAGTTTTTAAATAAATAATGAAGAGTCCACGTGTGCACTGATTGATCTCTGCGTAGAGGTGTTCTGTCACTGATTGATACTTGCACTACACATTCCCACTGTTTAGCGCTCTGTCTACCCTGTCTTCACCTTTCTGCCCTCAACACAGATATGCCAGATAAAACCCCTTTAATTTAAATACACAACATACAAGACCATACACGTGTAACGTGCCAAAAATACGGCTTATAAATTATGTAAGGTCCTTGAATAAAAAGACAAGAATGGTTTAACCAATCATAGACACGGCAAGAAAAGAACCTCAGTTAAAAAAAAAAAAAAGAACAACAACAAAAAAAAAGCACTTACTTGATTTTGTCAGCATCCGATAATGATTCCTGTAAAAAAAAATTATAATAATAATTACTTTTATAATAATAAATTAAATATTAAATAATTATTATCATCAAATAATAAAATAAAAGTATACAAGCGTACATAATAAAAAACAATATCTGCATCTACAGTACATTTAATAATAAAGGAACAGGGCAACATAATTATTCATTAGGAACACGCTGGTTTTGAAATTGCAAATATGAAAATTAACTAGCGATTAAATTTTGGCATAAGCCTTAACAGTGCAATTGGATCGGATGGTCCGCTTGTCAGTCCTCAGACCATATGCCACACACTGCAACAAGTTGGTTTGCATGATCATCATCCCAGAAGGAAGCCTCTTCTGAAGCTAGCTCACAAGAAAGCCCACAAACAGTTTGCTAAAGACGACCTGTCCAAGAGCGTGAATTACTGGAACCATGTCCTGCGGTCTGATAAAGATAAACTTGTTTGGCTCAGATGGTGTCCAGCATGTGTGGCAACGCCCTGGTGAGAAGAATCAAGAAAAATTGTGTCTTGTCTACAGTCAAGCATGGTGGTGGTAACATCATGGTCTGGGGCTGCATGAGTGCTGCTGGTACTGGGGAGGAAAACAAGGGTTCAATGCAGTTCATGGATTCCAACATGTACTGTGACATTCTGAAGCAGAACATGATGTCCTCCCTTTAGAAACTGGGCCGATCTGCAGTTTTCCAACATAATAATGACCCCAAACACACCACCAAGATGACAAGTGCCATGCTGAGGATGCTGAAGGTGAAAGAGTGGCCAAGTATGTCTCCGGACCTGTGGGGCATCCTTAGGCGGAAGGTGGAGAAGCACCATGTGTCCAACATCCAGCATCTCTCTGATGTCATTATGGAGGAGGATCCCAGCAACAACCTGTGCAGCTCTGGCAAATTCTATGCCCAGGAGGATTAAGGCAGTGCTGGATACCAACGGCGCTCACACAAAAATATTGACACTTAGGACACATTTTCGACATGTTCACTCAGGGTGGGCTCACTTTTGTTGCCAGTTAATAACGGCTGTATTTTTAGTTCTTTTCAGAGAGCAGTAAAAAATGGGACTTTTGTGAGATGCTATATAAGTGAGATACTATGTGTGTGTGTGTGTGTGTGTGTGTGTGTGTGTGTGTGTGTATATGTGTATATGTGTGTGTATATATATATATATATATATATATATATATATATATATATATATATATATATATATATATATATATACACACAGTGAGGAAAATAAGTATTTGAACACCCTGCTTTTTTGCAAGTTCTCCCACTAAGAAATCATGGAGGGGTCTGAAATTGTCATCGTAGGTGCATGTCCACTGTGAGAGACATAATCTAAAAAAGAAATCCAGAAATCACAATATATGATTTTTAAACTATTTATTTGTATGATACAGCTGCAAATAAGTATTTGAACACCTGTCTATCAGCTAGAATTCTGTCCCTCAAAGACCTGTTAGTCTGCCTTCAAAATGTCCACCTCCACTACATTTATTATCCTAAATTAGATGCACCTGTTTGAGGTCGTTAGCTGCATAAAGACACCTGTCCACCCCATACAATCAGTAAGAATCCAACTACTAACATGGCCATGAAATCATGCATGGCACGGAAGGTTCCCCTGCTTAAACCAGCACATGTCCAGGCACATCTTAAGTTTGCCAATGACCATTTGGATGTTTCAGAGAAGTCATGGGAGAAAGTCATGTGGTCAGATGAGACCAAAATAGAAATTTTGGGTCATAATTCCACTAAACATGTTTGAAGGTAGAAGACTGATGAGTACCATCCTAAGAACACCATCCCTACTGTGAAGCATGGGGGTGGTAGCATCATGCTTTGGGGGTGTTTTTCTGCACATGGGACAGGGCGACTGCACTGTATTAAGGAGAGGATGACCGGGGCCATGTATTGCGAGATTTTGGGGAACAACCTCCTTCCCTCAGTTAGAGCATTGAAGATGGGTCGAGGCTGGGTCTTCCAACATGACAATGACCCGAAGCACACAGCCAGGATAACCAAGGAGTGGCTCTGTAAGAAGCATATCAAGGTTCTGGCATGGCCTAGCCAGTCTCCAGACCTAAACCCAATAGAGAATCTTTGGAGGGAGCTCAAATTCCGTGTTTCTCAGCGACAGGCCAGAAACCTGACTGATCTAAAGAAGATCTGTGTGGAAATCCCTCCTGCAGTGTGTGCAAACCTGGTGAAAAACTACAGGAAACGTTTGACCTCTGTAATTGCAAACAAACAAATATTAACATTGACTTTCTCAGGTGTTCAAATACTTATTTGCAGCTGTATCATACAAACAAATAGTAAAAAAATCATACATTGTGATTTCTGGATTTTTTTTTTAGATTATGTCTCTCACAGTGGACATGCACCTACGATGACAATTTCAGACCCCTGCATGATTTTTAAGTGGGAGAACTTGCAAAATAGCAGTGTGTTCAAATACTTATTTTCCTCACTGTATATACATACATACATACATACATCCAAACATACACACACACACACACTTCACACGCAGCTGATAACTAAATTTCACTGACCACTATTTTACCAACCCTTATATATAATGTTTTCCATGTATAATGTTATTGCTTTAGGACTGTTTGTGTACAATGATGTACACCGGTGTTATCGTCCACCACAAGTGTGTTCATCTAAGGGAATTTACTGTCTTACTTCTGTCGAACAACATGTGCCATATTACTTATTTACTCATAAAATGTGCAATATGATTTATTTAATTTCATTACTTTTCAAAATGTATATACATTTTAATTTGAAAGTCTATTTGTGTATTCTATTTCGTGTAAACACTCAGTAAACATTTTGTAACTAAAGCTGACTGAGAAACTTGCAAGAATTTCAATGTACATGTTCTGCAATGCACCTGTGCCAATGGTAATAAACCTGAAACTATACACTTTCAGTTCTGTAAATTCTATAATGGGAGATGGGACATAACTAGGGCCTGGGGGACATAGTCGGCCTGTGATGACCTTTGATTTAGCCCACCATACTATTGAATTCTGTTTTTTATTTACATTTTTCCGAACTTTACAAAATTGGGGTTGCATATATATATATATATATATATACACTAAAAAACTGTGTTCACAAACCAGCCGTTTTTTTGTCGTGAAATTGGTCTTTAAACTGAGTTGACCTTGCACACATTACAGATAGTCCCCGATTTACATTGGAGCTGCGTCACAATGACCTCATCGCAATTTAAAAATATGGTTGAGACATGGCCTAGTCTACCCAGGAGTCTTCAAGAATGGTGATCAGTATGGGGTAATAAACTGTCATTTGTAATAATGTAACACATTACAAGACATAATTTAGCCAAACCGAACAATTTACACTATAGCAATGTATAAACTATAGAGTATACATGTGTGTGGAAACGGGCGGGTACACGGGCAGAGTGTGAACCTTTTCAGGGTCTGTTTTAGTGCTAAAAAAAAAATAATAAAAAAAAAAAATAAAATAAAAAAATAAATAAAAACGAGAGTTAAAATGGGGCTTTAAAACACCATACACACAAACAAATATGCGCTCCAACATAGAGACAACTGAATTCTGTTGATTGCTGGCGAGAGTACGGCATCACACAAGGTGAAAGATGCATACATCCTGGTAGAGTCCCAACGTATTGTACGAAAATTTTAATGCAGCAGGAAAATTTGTATATATTTTATTTTTTTCATACGAAAAATCGTAAGTTGAATCATTGTAACTCGGGGACTAACTGTATTCTCTTTTTTTTTTTTTTTTGTGATAGAAGGGTACGGATAATAAAGGAAAAAAACGTTTGGTACACGTACCTTACTTGGTGATAAAACCAAAAAAGCAGTTTGTGATGATGTTATGTTTTCACTTTCCACATGAATTGTAGACATTCCAGCCTTTGTCAGCCTTAATTTATTCACAGTGTCCTTTGGCTGAGTCCTTGGCTCCAGCTGGGCTGACTGGTGGGACAGTGGCTGTTGCTGTCGATTCCTGCCATCCCACCCAGCCTCACTACTGTGCCTGAAATCGCTACTAACCTTTATCCGTCCATAATCAAAAGCTTCGGATTTAAGTCGCGTTCTTTCCATTTTGGGGTAGATATGCCCTTTCTCTGGCTCTTGTTCCAGGTTGACCTTCAGAGAAATGTGCCTTGTTCTGGACTTGTCTTTCTTCTCTCTCGTTGCCTCTCTGTCCTGTTGGGTGGCATATTTAGTCCACCGTCGGTTCACCTTTTCCCTTTTATGCTCCTTGGAATCTCCTTGCTGACAAGGACTTTGCTGGGCCTGGATTTCTTTAGAGGTTTCTTGCTTTTTATAGCGCAGCATTGTCAAGCTAGCAGGGCTCAAAACTCTGCAAGTAATCTCATCCAAAAACTGGGAGAACTTGAGCTTTTCCTCTAAGAGGCGGACCTTCCATTCTGGCAGCACTGAACTTGGCAAAGCAGAGCTTATGAAGGCATCACATCCTGGTGACGGGAGACCAGGTTTTCTCTCCCGGTCCAAGGACATGCTTTTGGGGTTTCTCTTAGGGCTGTGGCTGCATCCCAGCATCTCTGCTGATTTGGACTTTCGGAGGCTGTCTTTTGCATGTACTCTTAGGAATTGTGTCTGCTTGAGGATACCCTTGGTTGGAATTGCTCGTGTCGGAAAAGCAGACTTTGAAAGATGCTGTTCCTCTCCGGGAACAAATATTTCTGCCTCTTCTTTAAAGACTAACGAGCGCTCCCCACTTCTGCTGGACTGAGCTGGGGAAATGCAACGGATACTCTTCTGAGACCCTTTCCAGCTCGGACGATCCTCGTCAACGGACTTCAAAAGCAGGTCTTCGCTACGGCTAAGAAACCGGTTCATGATGTTCCTTGGTTTGGGAGGAAGGGACACTCCAACAGCACCATG
This sequence comes from Silurus aristotelis, assembly GCF_946808225.1. Taxonomy (NCBI): domain Eukaryota; kingdom Metazoa; phylum Chordata; class Actinopteri; order Siluriformes; family Siluridae; genus Silurus; species Silurus aristotelis. Next base: position 11,009,608 of record NC_139577.1, on the reverse strand, counting down.
GCTGAATATCCGTGGAGGAGGAAGAACAATGAGCTCTAAGCTAGAGAGACTGGAAACTTCCGGTTCACTGTCTGATGATGAGAAAACATCTGGACCCTCGATACTTTCCGAGAATTTCCGGTAAGGGCTAGTCAAGCGCGTGGGCTGCAAAACGTGAGAATAATCTTGTAGACAAATTACCTGACTTGGAGCATGCTGGGCCGGAGCTGGAGAGTCACGGGTTGCTGTGGGGCTCCCAGTAACGTCCTCTCGGAGCACGGGCTGATTGTGGCGAGTTTCGCGGTGCTGCGGAGGTGCCTTTCGATACGGCTTGCGGGCTGGGGCTGCACTCGTCATTCTAGGCGCTCAGTCTCTATCCGCACGTTGACCAGTAATCCTACCAAGAGGCATAAAAAAATTGCACGAGCAAAAACCAAGAGTCCTGCTTCATGAAAAAAGACAGCTCAGTTCATCTGCCTGCTCTCACTCTCCCCAGCACACTACCTCCATCGCCCCAAGCAAGTACCATAAAAAAACAGTTTAAATCAATAGGCTTTGATGAATGCAGCAGCACTGGGCGGATAGAAACAACTGCCAGAAGCAGGCCATCAGAGATTGAGTAAGAGAGGGAGGGGCATGTCACTTCAAATAACCATTAAAGATCAGTTAATGCTATTTTTATATATATATAAACTATATATATATATATATATATATATATATATATATATATATATATATATATATATATATATATATATATATATATATATATGACTGAGCCTGGGAGCATGTGTAGTAAAAGGTACAAGAGTATTTTTGAAACATAAATGGAAGGGACGGAGTGAAAAGCAGAAAGAAAAAAAGAAAAATCATAGTGAATAGGGTGAAGTGGGTTTTGCCCTAAAGCAAGTGACTGATAACAAGCTAAAGTTTATTATTTCATGTTGTCTAATTGAATTTTCCTTATAGCAAGCTGAGTTTAGACAGGGGGTTAAAAGGCATCATGGACTCAGTCTGATAACTCATTTATACAGGGCTGACGCTATAGCCAGGGGGGCAAATCAATTATAATAAAACATATAATAATGCCAGTATTACAAAACAAATCTATAGCCTATGAAGCCATTTTTTCCTGATCTCGTCCTGCCAGAAACATTTTGAAAACCTAATACCCCGCAGGACTCTCCTGCTCTTTTCTGGATCAGACCATGTTCGACTGGGTCATTGTTTAAAACATCAGCTATTTTAGGAAAGCAATTAATCCTACCTTAATAAAAAACCAGAACAACAAAAAGCTGGTGTGTCAAAGCTGTCCACCAATGGTGTGCTATAAAGGTTGTATCAGTGTCAATTATTTATAAATGAAAATGAACAAAGTTTAAACAAATAAATTAAAACAAATGGGGGACATTTAAAAAATCTGAAACGTAATACAATTCTAATTAATTTATGTGGCAAATTTGAGGAAAATTGTGGCCTTTGGATCTTAAACATAAAATCAGAAAATCCTTGCACTTAAGAACATGTACAGATGACACTCCAAGGGTTTTGAGCTAACATTAATCATTAGGGTTTAAACAAACCTTTAAAGTCCAAATTACCCAATTACCCATCTTGAATTGTTGTTTAAGCAAAAGGGAGATTAAGAAATAAAATAATTACATATCAATATTCTATAAAAATGTAACTTTTCAATCAAGATTTTGCAGCTTATATACATATTATATTATTAACATATTTGCTGTATTTAATTTATAAAGTAGGAAAATACAATCATTTTCCTTAGTGGTCTCAGACTGTTGGACCACTTAAGCCATACATTTTCTCTGCACTTAAACTATGACACACAAACCTGTTCCAACATGAAACTGTACCTGTGCACAAAGCAACCATACATGAAGATATGCTTTACATAGGTTGCAATGGAAGATCTCCTGCTGTAGAACTCTGACCTCAACCCTACTGAATACCTTTGGGATGAATGTGAACTGACTGCACCCCAGACCTCCTCACCTCACCTACATCAGTACCTGACTTCAGTAACAAACAAATCTCCAAAATTTTCCCAGAAAAGTGGAGGCAAATATAACAGCAAATAAGGGACTAAACATAAAATAAAAGAAAAAAAAAACACACAAATATTATGTTCAGGTGTCTACAAACTTTTGTCCTTAAAGTGTTTACTATAATAAATGGTGATTAAAACCATTTCTTAATTTGACACACAAGGAGGATATTAGAATACTAATTATAGACTAATATACAACACAAAACGATAGATAGATAGATAGATAGATAGATAGATAGATAGATAGATAGATAGATAGATAGATAGATAGATAGATAGATAGACAGACAGACAGACAGACAGACAGACAGACAGACAGACAGACAGACAGACAGACAGACAGTGAAGGGTCACACATTTTTTGGTCAATGAACGTACAGTATCATTAACTTCATTAACAGAAAAGTGGACCTGGTCTCAGCATGTGGTATTTACACTTCCAGGCCCACGCAAGTGCTGCAGACTTTCATCATGATGTGGCCTTCATTATAACTGAGTGCACTTCAAAATCAAGTTGTAATTCATTTCTGGGAAAATCTGACATTCGCATTGTAGATAGACGTAATATTCTATGTTTAATTAAATTCTTATGTGGTTTTTTTTGTACCCTGTTTGTCACATGGGTTGAATGTCATTTGAGAGTAAATGAATTTAGACTAATACTTTCATTATTTTATGCATTTAATCAGAGTAACAAATCTGAAAAGCATACAGTGAGCCTCTAAATGAGGGGTGAACATGAAAATGTAAATTGAAAAAGGTCTAAAAGAATTCAAAATAGTATTTAAAAAATGGAGTGCAAAGCTATTAAATAATATTTAAAAGACACGAGTCCTTTAATGGTCGCCGGAAATCTCGATTATTAATTTAAGTATTCAAGATGTTAAGTAATATTAACCTCACATAAATACCATAAAGAAATCGGTACAATATGTAAAATCAGCTTTGGATACTTGCTACCATATTTTGCGAATAAGTCTTTCTCCATCCCCTAGTAGGTACTGCAGAGTCTTCTGCATTCATTACACTATACTAATGTACTGGTGGAAATGAAAATGATTATATGCTTAATGATTGGGCATACAAAATCTCTTCTGTATAGAACAATAAAGGGATTTGAATTCAGAGCTGAAGCAAAGATCTGTTTCACAGAGAGAAAAAAAAAAATACAACCCCAATTACAAAAAAGCTGGGATATTATAAATTGTAAAAGAATAAATAAAAAATGTTTAAATTGAGAATATATACCATTTTAAGGTGTGGGGGAGGTAATTTTAAATTTGATGGCTGCAACAACTCAAATAAAAGTTGGGTACAGGGCAAAAAAAGTAAGTTGTAAACTAAACAAAAGTAAAACTAAACAGTTGGAGAAACGCTCAGTTCAAAAAGCCACATCTATGATTGTATGGTGGTGCGTTGGTGCCTGTGGTATGAGCAGCTTGCACATTTGGAAAGGCTCCATCAATACTAAAACGTCTTTTTCAAGGAAGCAGATGTTTATTTGATCAGGACAATGCATACTGCATACTGCATCTATTACAACAGCATTAGTAGTAGAAGAGTCCAGGTGCTGAGCTGGCCTGTGTACAGTCTAGACCGTTCACTATTTAAAAAAACATTTGGCGCATCATGGCGCAAAATACAACAAAGGACACCCAGAACTGTTAAGCAGCTAAAAATCCTGTATAAGACACATATGGGACAACATTCCTGTTCCTGGAGGAGGGGGTATCCCCAAGATTATTTTAGTAAAACATATATGAATAACACAACAACTAGGGACTCGACTCAATTCGAGCACTGCCCAGATGTATACAGGCAAAAGACGTGATGCTACACAGCGGTAAACATGGCCCTGTCCTAACTTTTTTTAAACCTGTTTCAGCCATTAAATTCAAAATGACCTAATTATTTTAAGGGAAAAAATTAGGTCATTTTGAATTTGTTGGCTAAAACAGGTCTCAAAGTTGGGACAGGGCCATGTTTACCGCTGCGTAGCATCACGTCTTTTGCCTGTATACATCTGGGCAGTGGCTTTTTGATTGCATTCTGTTTTTATTTACATTTTACACAAATGTCCCAACTTTTTTGGAATTGAGGTTGTAAACTAGGATATAGAAGTAGCAATATTTTGAGGCAACACACAAAAAAGTTTTGTGTACTTGCACAAAGATAAAGATACGTTTTTACAAACGTTTCTTTTCAGCACAGTTCTCAAAAATGTATATGCAATTTTCTTTCTCTTTTTTTTTTCTTTACTCAAACTTGGAATTAAAGATTTGAAAGACTTTACTGTCACTGTGTTTTACCCAGTAATACACTGTGATGACTCCACAAGCCAGTGTCAATAAAACAATGAAACTTTTGTTATCAAGCATCAGAGCAGAGACACCCAGCATGTACTTTCTGGCAAACGCTCACTAACACCAATGCTCTATCAGGAACTGGTATTGTGTACACTTCCTTGCAGTGACCAGCTCTCATTTGTAGTCAGAACCCATTTTCTTCTCTAAGGATCATCCTTTCAGAAACTGCAGGTCTGAAAAGAATCCAGTGCGGACTTAAGTTGGCTTCACTAAATATCACGTCTGCGATCGTGAATGAGCAGACATTAGAAGCCTGCAGGGATCGTGTAGAAGCTGGGGTTATTATGTCCCTGCTGGCTCAAAGCAGCAAGGAAAAATAGCAAGACAGGCAAAAAAAAGTAACACAGATATAAATATTAATATATATATATATATATATATATATATATATATATATATATATATATATATATATATATATAGTTATAGTTATCTAACTAACACTAAAGACCACATAGCTGGAATATTCTGAAGAGCAAATCTTTCACTCACATTAAAAAGCAAATCGAAGTGAGTCATTTCAGTACAATTCCCATGTCTTTATCTGTAGTAAGTATGTGTCCCACATGATGGGCAGGTAATCTTACACTCGTCACAGAGATGCAGGACATTAATCCTGAAGCTATGCGCATTAACCTTTAGTTACTGAAACAACCAGGGAGTTCAGCAGGCATAGACGGATCCAGGCAATTAAGGCTATTTCAGGAGGCTGCCATTCCCAACATTTCACAAGCCAAGGATAAAGGACAACAACAAACCTTTAATAGGCTCGCCCAAATGATTCACGTTACTTAAGGCATACCCAAAAGAGTGAGGTGGTGTTTCTGAGATGTCCTCATTCACCAATCATGCCCAGGCAATTCTGAAACACAAACAGTTGCAAACATGAAAAACATGCTAGTTTATAATTTTCAAACCCATTGAGAAAATATCATGCAGACCGTTTTGATTGCTGACCACCAAATGAGTCCATCTATTAATACTGTAAATGCCTAGAAACTAGTGCCACAACTAGTTAAAATTTTATTCTTATATTCTTTTATATTCTGGATTAAAGATCATATAAACGTGTTACAGTTTCACAATATGATCTATGATCGTATAGTTCAAATATAACCAATTCATTCATCCATTAAAAATAAAATACATAACATGCAAGTCATGCATTTATATACATATACATATACATTATATATATATATATATATATATATATATATATATATTATATATATACATACACATACACACACACACACACACACAGTGGAACCGGTTATGTCGCCGGCCTAGGGGACGCCAAAAAGCGTCGAGATAACCAATGATCGAGATAAACGAAAACCAATATGGCGGCAATATATTAACGTGCTTAAAATTTCTTTATGTACATGATGTGCGTTATTAAATGAGAATGTGCATGCACATGTTTTTGGAGGCTTTTTTACACAACAGCGTTGCCGCGATTTGTTTGATTGGTCATGCGGATCGAGATAACCTGTAATGCGGATAAGGAGGCGGAAGCCGAAGTAAACGCAAACAAAGTTTATTGAGAATACTCAGGAGATAATCAACCCAGCCATTAGGGGGGCACAAGCCAGTGCACTCTTAGTGCCGGTCCCAAGCCCGGGTAAATGGGGAGGGTTGCGTTAGGAAGGGCATCCAGTGTAAAACATGTGCCAAATCAAATATGCGGCTCACAAATGAGAATTTCATACCGGATTGGTCGAGGCCCAGGTTAACAACGACCGCCACAGGTATCGTTAGCCGACAGGGTACCGGTGTAAATTGGGCTACTGTTGGCCGAAGGAGGAGAAGGAGAGGAGGAAGATGTCTACAGAGACGGCAGGAAAAGGAGCAGTGTAGGAGAGTAGAGGTTCGGGTTGGTACTTTAAAAGTTGGTACTATGACGGGTAAAGGGAGAGAGGTAGCTGATATGATGGAGAGGAGAAAGGTAGATATGCTGTGTGTTCAGGAGACCAAGTGGAAAGGGAGTAAGGCCAGGAACATTGGAGGTGGGTTTAAACTGTTTTATCATGGTGTGGATGGAAAGAGAAATGGTGTAGGGGTGATTCTGAAGGAAGAGTACAGTAAGAGTGTAGTGGAGGTGAAGAGAGTTTCTGATAGGGTGATGATCGTGAAGGTGGAGGTTGAAGGGATGATGATAAATGTCATCAGTGCCTATGCTCCACAAGTTGGCTGTGAGATGGAGGAGAAGGAAAGATTCTGGAGTGAATTAGACGAAGTGGTAGATGGTGTACCTAGGAAAGAACGATTGGTGATTGGGGCAGACTTTAATGGGCATGTAGGTGAAGGGAACAGAGGTGATGAGGAGGTGATGGGTAGATATGGTTTTAAGGAGAGGAATGTGGAAGGGCAGATGGTGGTAGATTTTGCTAAAAGGATAGAAATGGCAGTGGTGAACACGTATTTTAAGAAGAAGGAGGATCATAGGGTGACGTATAAGAGTGGAGGAAGGTGCACACAGGTGGATTATGTTCTGTGTAGGAGATGCAACCTGAAGGAGATTGGAGACTGTAAGGTGTTGGCGGGGGACAGTGTAGCTAGACAGCATCGGATTGTGGTCTGTAGGATAGTTTTGGAGGCGAAGAAGAAGAGAAGGAAAGTAAGGATTGAAAGAAGAATAAGATGGTGGAAATTGAAAGAGGAAGAGTGTAGTGTGAGGTTCAGGGAAGAGGTCAGACAGGGGCTTGGTGGTGGTGAAGAGGTGCCGGATGATTGGGCAACTACTGCAGGAGTGATGAGGGAGGCAGCTAGAAAAGTACTTGGTGTGACATCTGGAAATAGAAAGCAAGACAAGGAGACGTGGTGGTGGAATAAGGAAGTGCAGGAGAGCATTAGGGGAAAAAGGTTGGCAAAAAAGAAGTGGGATCGACAGAGTGATGAGAAAAGTAGGCAGGAGTACAAGGAGATGCGGCAGCAGGTAAAAAGGGATGTGGCAAAAGCCAAGGAAAAGGCATATGAGGAGCTGTATAAGAGGTTGGACACTAAAAAAGGAGAAAAGGATTTATACCGATTGGCCAGGCAGAGGGACCGAGCTGGAAGGATGTACTGCAAGTTAGCGCAATAAAGGATGGAGAGGAAAATGTGTTGACTAGTGAGGAGAGTGTGTTGAGAAGATGGAGGGAGTATTTTAAACAGCTGATGAATGAGGAAAATCAGAGAGAGAGAAGGTTGGAGGATGTGGAGTTGGTGAAGCAGGATGTAGATAGGATAAGTAAGGAGGAAGTGAGAGCAGCGATTAAGAGGATGAAGAATGGAAAGTCGGTTGGACCAGATGACATACCGGTAGAAGCGTGGAGATGTTTAGGAGAGATGGCAGTGGAGTTTTTAACCAGATTGTTTAACAGGATTCTGGAAGGGGAGATGATGCCTGAGGAATGGAGAAGGAGTGTGCTGGTACCGATCTTTAAGCATAAGGGAGATGTACAGACCTGCAGTAACTACAGGGGAATTAAGTTGATCAGTCACACCATGAAGTTATGGGAAAGAGTAGTGGAAACCAGGCTGAGAGAAGAGGTGACCATCTGTGAGCAACAGTATGGTTTCATGCGGAGGAAGAGCACCACAGATGCCTTATTTGCTTTGAGGATGTTGATGGAGAAGTATAGAGAAGGAGAGAAGGAGCTGCATTGTGTATTTGTGGATTTAGAGAAAGCGTACGACAGGGTGCTGAGAGAGGAGTTGTGGTATTGTATGAGGAAGTCAGGCGTGTCAGAGAAGAATGTGAGGGTGGTGCAGGACATGTATGAGGACAGTGTGACGGCAGTGAAGTGTGCAGTAGGTACGACAGACTGGTTCAGGGTGAAGGTTGGACTGCATCAAGGATCGGCCCTGAGCCCTTTCCTGTTTGCAGTGGTGATGGACAGGTTGACGGACGAGGTCAGACAGGAGTCTCCCTGGACTATGATGTTTGCAGATGATATTGTGATTTGTGGTGAGAGTAGAGAGCAGGTTGAGAAGAGCCTGGAGAGGTGGAGATATGCGCTTGAGAGAAGGGGAATGAAAGTCAGTAGGAGTAAGACAGAGTACATGTGTGTGAATGAGAGGGAGGGCAGTGGAGTGATGCGGTTGCAGGGAGAAGAGGTGGAGAAGGTGGAGGAGTTCAGGTACCTGGGGTCAACAGTGCAAAGTATTGGAGAGTGTGTTAGAGAAGTAAAGAAAAGAGTGCAGGCAGGGTGAAGTGAGTGGAGAAGAGTGACAGGAGTGATTTGTGATAGTAGAGTATCTGCAAGAATGAAAGGGAAAGTTTATAGGACTGTGGTGAGACCTGCAATGTTGTATGGATTAGAGACAGTGGCATTGAGTAAAAGACAGGAGGTGGAGCTGGAGATAGCAGAGCTGAAGATGTTAGGGTTTTCGTTGGGAGTGATGAGGATGGACAAGATTAGAAATGAGTTTATTAGAGGGACAGCACATGTAGGATGTTTTGGTGACAAGGTGAGGGAGGCGAGATTGAGATGGTTTGGACATGTGCAGAGAAGGGACATGAATTATATTGGTAGAAGAATGCTGAGGATGGAGCCACCAGGTAGGAGGAAAAGAGGAAGGCCAAGGAGGAGTTTCATGGATGTGGTGAGGGAAGACATGCAGGTAGTTGGTGTGAAAGAGGCAGATGTAGAGGACAGGGTGGTATGGAGATGGATGATCCGCTGTGGCGACCCCTAATGGGAGCAGCCGAAAGAAGAAGAAGAAGAAGACTCAGGAGATAATCCACCAATACTTGTAGCGAAGCAGTAATATTCAGTGGTGCGCTCCGGGAGCGCGGTCCACGAAGTTCTGTGAAAGCAGAGACAGTTCTTTTAGAGAATCCACGGATCCGCGCTATGGAAAGCGCAGCGCTGGGCAGCAACGGATAAACGTGGTGCAGACATGGAAACATGCAGAACATGGAACATGCATAACCGGGGTAATCCGGGGTGCCGTTGAGAGAAACCAGTTGTCTAGACACATTTACTAAATCTAGCCATCATTTTCCAATATCATAAACACATTTCACATGAAGACAATTCACAAAACACAATCCTCCGTTCTCATAAATCTTAACACATTTTTTTTTTTTTTGCTAAAACACAAGTTGCAAAAGAACTCTGCTCATATTCTCAAATGAAAGCTCATGTGATGCAAAATGCTTGCCACACTCAGCAATATTTGAACACAATGAACACACCTGGCGTCATTCATTATACACAACGACTCAAAATTGAAGACACTTGTTGCTAATGCTGTGACCACATGTACAAAAACAAGTTCAGAGTGCACTGTTTGGAATCTTCAGCAAACTAACACAATGGATGAAGGCAGAGTCAGCGGAAGAGGAATTCGAGTCAGAGGAGGCAGAAGAGCTGGCAATGGAAGAAGAGGAGTTCAAATCAGTGGAGGAAGAGGAGCAGGCCAATGAGGAAGAGGAGTTCAAATCAGTGGAGGAAGAGGAGCAGGCCAACGAGGAAGAGGAGTTCAAATCAGAGGAGGAAGAGGAGCAGGCCAACAAGGGAGAGGAGAAGGTCCAGGAGGGAGAGCAAGACAACCTCGCACCATCATTACGGACGAGATGCGAGCAACAGTCATTGACCATGTCATTGTCCATGGTATGACAATGGCTGAAGCAGGACTACGAGTCCGTCCAAACCTGAGTAGATTCACCGTGGCCACCATTATCAGGGCATTCAGACAACACAACAGGTATTGTACTCTATTGCTTTCTTTGTCACAATACAATTTTACAAGCCTGTGAAAGTAGTCTATTGGTTTCAAATCAGTTGTTACTGTATTGTAAACCTGACAACACATGTTTCTTTCTTTAGAGTTGAAAGAATGCCACATAGAGGTGGGAGGGTTGCCATATTTACAGCGGCACAAGAAACCCTTATTGTGGATATGGTTCGTGAGAACAACCTCATCAGACTCCGGGAGATCAGAGACAAAGTCATTGCCGATAATGTCAACTTTGAGAGCATTGATGATGTCAGCTTGGCCACAATAGACCGAGTTCTCCGGCGCCAAAAGATGCGGATGAAACAGGTCTATAGGGTTCCCTTTGAGCGCAACTCTGCGCGACACAAAGACCTGCGTTACGAGTATGTGCAAGTAAGTATACATCAATGTTCACAGTACAGTTAGTAAGCATACTGTGTTGCTCAGTGGCCTACATTATTTCTGTACAATACTGTGCTACCTGATTGACTGTTGTTCTGAACACCTGTGCACTTTCAAATTTTCACAGAGGATATTACAGTTGGACACGATGGCCAGACCTCATGAGTACCTCTTCCTGGATGAGGCTGGCTTCAACCTGCAGAAATGAAGGCAAAGAGGCCGTAACATCATTGGCCAAAGAGCCATCACTGAGGTTCCTGGCCAACGGGGGGGTTGTATTACTCTTTGTGCGGCCATGGGTTTGGAAGGGCTAAACCGGCATGCTGTCCTTGGGTCTTACAACACCCAACGTCTCCTCACCTTCCTAGAGGAGCTAAAAGACATCCTCCTGGACCGCCAACAACACCATCCTGGGCCCGCACATCAAATTTATGTGATCATTTGGGACAATGTACGCTTCCACAAAACAAACCAAATCAGAGAGTTGTTCACCACCAACAGTAACCACTTTTTAAACGTCTGTCTGCCACCCTACTCCCCTTTCCTGAACCCTATAGAGGAGTTCTTCTCATCATGGAGATGGAAGGTTTTTGACAGACAACCATACACTAGAAAGAACCTCCTAAGGGCAATGGAGCTGGCCTGTGTTGATTCGCCATTCCAGGGCGTTTATCCCGCGGTGCCTGGCAAGAGACAATATAGCCTGCGATGTGGATGAGGTGATGTGGCCCGACGCAGCTCAGCGACATGATGCTGCACAGTGATTGTGGTGTGTGTGTGTGAATAAAGTAAATAAAAAAACTTCACACCCTGATCATGTTTTCAAAAGTACTGTTGTGTGCAATAGATTCTGTTTTTGCATTGACTTGTGTTACATGCAGAATTTACTATAGATTTATACTCTTCATATGAAACTCTCAAATCTAAATGCCTAATCCTCTGCAGAGATCTAAGAACATCCATTACTGTAAAGTTTCAAAAATATGCATTGGCAGTTATAAAACAAAGAACCTTCTCACAAATTGAGCATTGTGTTTTCAATTGTTTTGCTGTAGTGTGTTATAATGTGTATAGTGTTTACATTTTTTAAAGCTTCGAGCTGCTCTTTTGGTGTGAAAGTTTGAGTTTTGAAGTAAGAAGGTGTGGTTGTGTTTATGTAGCTTTAGAAAAGGGTGTTGTGTTTAGACATTGGGAAACATGGAGGAAACGTTTGTGAAATGTGTTTTAGCATTTGAGAAAAACTGTAAACACAAACAAAAAAAAAAACCTGTACCAGGTACTACAGCTTGTGTGAGATAGAAGTACCACAGTGATGCACGAGCACATCTGGTGTCACGGATAAAGGTTAAACAGCACGGTGAGCAAAAACTGAAAATCCCCATTATGTGAAAAGTACAGTTTAATGAAGTGCTATTATGTAAACTGTGTGTTTGTAACTTCTGGAAAGTCGCAGTGGATCTGTTCTGTCGTTACTCTGGAGCATCAGATTGCGCAATCAGCTCGTTTGCGACATACTGATGGATTCAATGAAAGCGGTCCGAACAAACAGTACATCTAAAAGCAGCAAATAGCAACAGCAGCAGTAAATTATAAGAGTTTCAGGAGGTGGAGGTAGCAGAGCTGAAGATGTTGAGGTTTTTGAGTGACGAGGATAGACAGGATTAGAAATGAGTTTATTAGAGGGACAGCACATGTAGAACGTTTTGGAGACAAGGTGAGGGAGGCGAGATTGAGATGGTTTGGACATGTGCAGAGGAGGGACATGGGGTATATCGGTAGGAGAATGCTGATGATGGAGCCGCCAGGAAGGAGGAAAAAAGAAGGCCAAAGAGGAGGTTTATGGATGTGGTGAGGGAAGACATGCAGGTAGTTGGTTTGAAAGAGACAGATGTAGAGGACAGGGGGGTATGGAGACGGATAATCCGCTGTGGAGACCCCTAATGAGAGAAGAAGAAGTCGTCACATTTTTTCAGTGAATGATTATGTATTTGTACACCAAGATGTATTTTTTTCTTTTTTTTTAATCAAGTCTGTTAGCTTACTGTGTTTCTTTGTTCCATTCTCTTATAGCATTTGTTTTCTACAACAGTTCAATTATCTGTTTTTAAACGCGATTTACTGCGGCTTTACTACGTTCAAATGCTTGTTTACAATGTTTGTATATTTCATTGAATTCTTCTTCTTCTTCTTCTTTCGGCTGCTCCCATTAGTGGTCGCCACAGCGGATCATCCGTCTCCATACCACCCTGTCCTCTATATCTGCCTCTTTTACACCAACTACCTGCATGTCTTCCCTCACCACATCCATGAACCTCCTCCTTGGCCTTCATTGAATTAATATACAAAATTTTATCAATCATATATTCCAGATGCTTATATCTTCACAAATAAACAAAATATCTGTTTCTTTTTGTTTTTAATTGTCAAATAATTTTTTTTTTTAGATTGTATATAGATCTTTTTAAGCATGGTGTCAACTTGCCATTTTCAAAAAAAAATTTTTGTTGTTTCTTTTTACAGAAAGAAAAAACCCAGCATGAGTGAAATTGTAAAAAAAGAGGAATCCCCCATGCACTCCTCAATAAGCCACTAGAAGCTTTAAAAAAAATTTAAGTACACTTAATACATAAATACCCTCAATTAAGGGTTTTTATTTAGTTATAATAAGCTAAACATATAATTTTTTTTAAATGGTATCCAATTACTCGGTTAATGGAATTTTTTTTTTTTTTATGTAATCGCTAGTTGCAGCCGAAAACAATCGAATCTTACAGTATTTCACTTCGCAGCAGCTACATGGGGTCTTTAACCTAAATTCCCCAAAATACATATTTGTTCAAAACAAAGCAGGTAGGCATTCATGTCTTGCTCAAGGGCCCAACAGTGGCAGCTCTGCAGTGCTGAGGCTTGAAGCAAATGGAAAGTTCAGGGACGGTTGATTTCATGTAGTGAATGCACTGGTCTCAGATGAAGTTTATGATTGTTTTAAAGTCTGATGGTGGGATTTTACAATCTGTAATTCCCATTTTAAAAGCTTCCTTTGCAGCAATTTCTGCTTGTTTACAGCCATACAGCCCCATGACAGCTCTAGTCATTACATTTATATGTGAGAGATTCAAAAATATCACCAATAATACATCAAATCCTGCCTCAAACGTTTATTATTTTCCAAGGCACATCCTTTGAAGTGAACGGTGTCTAGCAAATACTAACTATGATCATGCAACTAGAAATCACAACAGCAGTCATAACTTTACAAAGCTGAGGCAAACATGTTTAGCAACCCCTAGAGAATTTACCCCTTCTCGAGATGAAGTCATACAGCATTTATTTAGTGTTTTAAAGCCTTCTGTGGAATAAAACTCAGCTGGAGGATGTGACAGAATAAATAATGTGAAGGCCAGTGGCCACTGGTCATGTGAGGCAGTCAGCTAGGGGGTGCCATGGAATTGAGAACTAACACACACACAGACTCCTATCACAACACACAGGTAAACAACACAGTCACCGATATGAGGGCAGACTCAGAATAGTTTCAGGATTCATTTCAGAACAGTTGCAGGTGTAGATGACATGTGGAAGGGTGCATGACTGTAAACTACATCGACACACACACACACACACACACACACACACACACACACACACACACACACACACACACACACAGAGACGGAAGAAAACGTGCACGAATTAGAGAGAAAGCGGTTTGAGGTAAATGAATGAAAAGAAATGACAATTCATTATTTACAAGCACCTGAGAAGGATGAGGTAGAACTCACCTAGTCCACAGTGAATAATTTAACAAGACACATGAGGCTATGGTTCATATATCCACAAATCTTAGAGGGGGTGAAAAAAAAAAAAAAACCTCATTATACTCGCAGGGTCAGAGAGCTCCGGTTCCTTATTTCTCTCTGAACTGAACTCAGATAACAAGACAGGAATGTGAGACAGCTGAAAAGAAAAGAGCTTTATAGAAGGGAAGAAAGCGTTTCCTTATGAGGATTCTCAGTCGTGCTGCTATTTAAAATAGGATGCAATTCAGAGAATGATGGGAGGGAAAATAGAAAGAAAAAAAAATTGTAGAATGAATGTTAAAGTAGATTTCAGGGTGAAAACAACAAGCCAAAAAGAAACCAGAAAAGGGCTCAGTATAAGAACCAACTATTATATTCAGCCCTAAGGACATGAGAAATACCTGTTGTGCAATACAGTTACATGCAGTAACCAGGGGTGTAACAGTACACAAAATTCAGTATGTACCTCGGTCTATAAGTCACGGTTCTGTTTAATTTCTATACTGTTAAACAATGCATGTTAAAAAAAATCAAATATCAAAATAACATGGAATAAATATCCTTATCTTTATATTACTTAGTAATCGATTAAATAGGCACAAATCCAATGGATTGAATAAATGAAAGAGAAAAAAAATGCAATTAAATACAGATGTGTATATAAGTGTGTTTTTTACATTATTAAACAATATTTCATTTTCCAAAAATATGTTTAACTTATTTTAGCATACTTCAACTGTCTTGTGTGTTTCTTAAATGCATACATTTATTTATTTATCCATTCAATTTATTCATCTATTAATGAGTTTATTCCTTCATTCCTTCCATCCTTTATTAATTCATTGACTCCATAAATATGCAAAGTTGTCGGTATTTTCAGCTTTTGCAATAAAAAATTGTTGAAGCTGTACATAAAACGCAAAGAAAAAAACAAACTTGCAGTTAATCACTTAATATGTCCGTGAGGGAACAAAGCAAAGATTGCATTCGGGGCACATCCTGTACGGAAACAGTTTGGTACAGACATGTCTGCTGTTACACCAAAGTGAGATCTGCATGTCCTATCTGGAAATATGAGTCCATGTTATACACATATTCTTCAAATGACCCTGAGTAGCTGCGAGTCTTGCACCAAAATATCGATTCGAATACAGAAAGGAAAAAAAAAAGACTTCCAGATAGAACATGCTTTCAAAACCCGGGGTCCAGAAGAGCATTAGAAAGCCAACAGTGAATGTGTTGTTTCTCACCTCAAGCTCCAGTCACTGCAGTGTCCCTCCGGTAACCAGGGAAACTCTATCCTTCACGGTCTCTCTTCCTCCCACTTGCCCTTCTCCTTCTGGCATGTGAACTCCCAGGCTATTGATGACCTGAAACAAAAGACAGGTGGGTGAATATACACATGGCATTGATAGCAAACTGCTGCCAGTCACTAAAGCTTTGTGGGACGTCGTGTATGACTTCATGTATCATGCTGTATAGGGCTGCAGCTATCGCTTATTTTAGTACTCGAGTATTCCAGCGATTAATCGAGTAATCGGATAAGAATAACTTATTCTTTATTAAAGTGCAACACTACACATACAAGAGTAAATAATACAGCTTTCAAAACAAACGTCATTTGTTTTCTTTTTTTTTTATTTACATTGTTTATTGCTGAAATTTAATAAAAAGTAGGGGTGTAACAGTACACGTGTTCGTACCGATATCTTTCGAATCCTTTCAACGTGCTGAAAATTAATTGGTATTAAGTTTTAGTGCATTTTTTTTTATTAATATTATTAAACTTGAAAACATACAAAACATACATGCTAGGGGTAAAAAAACAAAAGCAAAAACAAAAAAAAAGGTTTGTTTTGTGCATGCATGAAAACGCTAAAGAATCCATAGCGCTAGCAATATTTTATTTGATTGATTTTAATCAATTTAATTTGTGCCAATTTAATTGATAACTAAATGTATCGTAATTTCCGGACTATAAAGCGCACACTGAATCGTAATTTCCGGACTTATATAAGCCGCACACTGAATTTTACAAATATTTTTATTTTAAACATAAATAAGCCGCACCTGTCTATAAGCCCCAGGTGTCTAAACTGAAACTAATGAACTTTACACAGGCTTTAACGAAAGACAGTGTCTGTTACACGGTGTAACGGATGAAATATGTTGTGGCTCCTTTAAGAGCAGAGCGGCATTTTGGGAATAGCACGTCACTGCATTCTTCCGGTATTACTGCGTGTGTGTGCGACGGAGGATTATGTGCAGATTATTTTCTGATGCTGATTTCTACGTTTCTTTGACTAAACCGTAACGCTGTTGCCAAGAAAAATAAAAAAGCACGAGTTTTGGAAACCTGTGTGTGCTTATATGATTTCTGTTGCAACTAGAGTTAGTGATCTCTCTCTTCACCCAGACTCAACTCGTTACAACGGCTTGTATCTAAACAGTAGCCTACCAAGAAAGCAATTGTTCACTGTCTTCCTCCTTCCTTTCACAACTATTTCTCTTGGGAGTTTATCTTTTGGCATCGTCGTGCGTTTAAAAATCACCACCGGTGAAAGTTTTTTCCTCCTGATGCCGTGCAGCTCAGAACACAGGTGAGGTGCGTTTTTTCGTTTCCGTTCGGAAATTTTATTGGTCTAATGTTATGTGGTTCAGTTTTTTGGCTTGACGTTTGTGAAACCGGGAAAAACCCAGGAAAAATCCATAAATTAGCCGCTTCGTTGTTTAAAGCGTGTGAAAAAAGTAGCGGCTTATAGTCCGAAAAATACGGTAATCAATATAATAAAATGGTGTATTTAATTAATTATATTTATACCATTTTATTTTTATAAAATATATCTATATTTTTTTAAGTCAAGCAGGCATTTTATTTCAATTATTTTTTATTTTTTTTATGAAAGTTTTCAAATGTTGATCACCACAAATTAATAATAATAAACTGCGTTAATAAAAAAATTACCGTGAATTACATGTACTGTTACACCTCTAATTAAAGCTAAACCCATTTATTGCATTTAATTGCCATATTACATCAAAATGCATATACAAATATATAAATAAAAAAAATCATGCATATAAATAGATAAATCAATTTGAAATTACTAAAGGTAAACGCACTGTACAGTGCTTTCTTTATGTTTTATTTTGAAATGATCCCAAACTTTGGAAACTTTCTGTCCTCTTTGACCTGAATTTTCACCTTTCGCCCTCACTGTTTTCTCCTCGTTCGTCCATTTGCCTCGAAAATGATATATACAGGGGAACCCTGACACTCGCGACCTCAAAAGTTCACGATGAAGCCGCAAGTAGGGAGTAACATTTTCCATAAAATGTTCGATATCTAGATCGCGAGTATCAAAGTTGCACTGTGTGTGTGTGTGTGTGTGTGTGTGTGTGTGTGTGTGTGTGTGTGTGTGTATGTGTATATATATATATATATATATATATATATATATATATATATACACATACACACACACACACACACACACACACACAGTGCAACTTTGATACTAGCGATCTAGATATACAGTAAGGAAAATAAGTATTTGAACACACTGCTATTTTGCAAGTTCTCCCACTTAGAAATCATGGAGGGGTCTGAAATTGTCATCGTAGGTGCATGTCCACTGTGAGAGACATAATCTAAAAAAAAAAATCCAGAAATCACAATGTATGATTTTGTAACTATTTATTTGTATGATACAGCTGCAAATAAGTATTTGAACACCTGAGAAAGTCAATGTTAATATTTGGTACAGGAGCCTTTGTTTGCAATTACAGAGGTCAAACGTTTCCTGTAGTTTTTCACCAGGTTTGCACACACTGCAGGAGGGATTTTGGCCCACTCCTCCACACAGATCTTCTCTAGATCAGTCCGGTTTCTGGCCTGTCGCTGAGAAACACGGAGTTTGAGCTCCCTCCAAAGATTCTCTATTGGGTTTAGGTCTGGAGACTGGCTAGGCCACGCCAGAACCTTGATATGCTTCTTACAGAGCCACTCCTTGGTTATCCTGGCTGTGTGCTTCGGGTCATTGTCATGTTGGAAGACCCAACCTCGACCCATCTTCAATGCTCTAACTGAGGGAAGGTGGTTGTTCCCCAAAATCTCGGAATACATGGCCCTGGTCATCCTCTCCTTAATACAGTGCAGTCGCCCTGTCCCATGTGCAGAAAAACACCCCTAAAGCATGATGCTACCACCCCCATGCTTCACAGTAGGGATGGTGTTCTTGGGATGGTACTCATCATTCATCTTCCTCCAAACACGTTTAGTGGAATTATGACCCAAAAGTTCTATTTTGGTCTCATCTGATCTCCTCTCGTGTAGTTCTGGGCTGATTTCTCACCTTCCTTAGGATCATTGAGACCCCACAAGGTGAGATCTTGCATGGAGCCCCAGTCCGACGGAGATTGACAGTCATGTTTAGCTTCTTCCATTTTCTAATGATTGCTCCAACAGTGGACCTTTTTTCACCAAGCTGCTTGGCAATTTCCCCATAGCCCTTTCCAGCCTTGTGGAGGTGTACAATTTTGTCTCTAGTGTCTTTGGACAGCTCTTTGGTCTTGGCCATGTTAGTAGTTGGATTCTTACTGATTGTATGGTGTGGACAGGTGTCTTTATGCAGCTAACAACCTCAAACAGGTGCATCTAATTTAGGATAATAAATGTAGTGGAGGTGGACATTTTAAAGGCAGACTAACAGGTCTTTGAGGGTCAGAATTCTAGCTGATAGACAGGTGTTCAAATACTTCTTTGCAGCGTATCATACAAATAAATAGTTTAAAAATCATATATTGCGATTTCTGGATTTTCTTTTTTAGATTATGTCTCTCACAGTGGACATGCACCTACAATGACACTTTCAGACCCCTCCATGATTTCTAAGTGGGAGAACTTGCAAAATAGCAGGATGTTCAAATACCTATTTCCCTCACTGTGTGTGTGTGTGTGTGTGTGTGTGTGTGTGTGTGTGTGTACGTATGTAATATATATATATATATATATATACATACATACATACACATATACACATACATTTACACACACACACACACACACACACAGCCTCAATTTAATTACTAATGCTGTATTTTTGAGCCGCTAAGATTTACTAACTGACCTGTAAACACAGAAGTTCAAAATTATTAAAATACAAATGGGGAAATAAGGTATATCATCTGAAGGACTTTTGGAAGTAAGAACTTTCCTTGGAAGAACAGGAGTGTCCACATAGCCAAAAGTCTAACAATTTAATTACATCCTTTCTCTGGTTTTGATCTTTTTTTCTGTTTACAGATTCTTGTCCCTGTAGAAGTGGTTTGCTAATCGCCTGACTCAGATTTGGAAATCGTTTTGGATTTGCCCGCAGACCTTTCAGTAAAAACTGCCTATACTGCAACTGCGTCTGTCTGAGCCTTCAGTAATTGACACCTCCCAAAACCTGCAGAATGAATTCAAACCTTAACAGATATCGCTATATGCTTGTTAAGTTGTTTCTCTACAAAAGGCACAGATGTTTAAATGTTACATTTACTTTGTATGGGTTTTTTCCCTTATTTGTACTTTTAAACAAATTACACAATCAATGATCATCTTTAGAGCTCTACTTTTCCTGTGGACTCACAGAAGGATGGACAGAACATACAGATGGATATGTTTGCTGAAAAAAGTGTGTGCTTGGGTCTGGAACATCAACAATTTTTTATTAGAATTATTATTTATAGTGCATATGAATAAAAGTGGTACAGCAAACATGTTCCACTAAATCATCTTTGAAAGCCTTGCTTCCTAAGTTGACTTTGTATTTCTTTCAATTCCTTTTCATTCACTTCTGCTCTCTTTGCAACATAAGTATTGAGTTGGGCAAAAAGGATTTTGTAAAGGATTAGGTTTTAATGTAAAAAAAAAAAAAAAAAAAAACCTGTCCTTCTGGGCATGTTCGCTGATATCCGATGATTAAAAAAATTCCAATAGATCCAGCACAATTGTACTGCACTGTAACTACAAACACTGAATGATTGACTCGATTTAAGCGCACACTTCATACGGGTTTTCTGTGGCTACGGCTGTGAATATGATTTATTTCCTTGAATTTATCAGAAATGTGTCAGGGTCCTCATCCTGCTATAATCCCATTCTTCACAGGGATACTGCCAACCTGACATAAAATGGATATGTTATCAATTATATATATATATATATATATATATATATATATATATATATATATATATATATATATATATATATATATATATATATATATATATATATATTAAAAAAAAAAAAAAAAAAAAGAGCAAGAAATCAGATAAAAAAAAAATATTTTATAAAAAAAAATACAAAATAAAAAAAAGAGAGAGAAAAATCAACTCTTTACTTTTTGCCAGAATTGAAGGAACAAAACTCTAAATGCAATGCCGTCTAAAACATTACGAACTAAACAAACAAAAAATGTAACAATATCAAGATTAAAGATTAAAGATAAAATTAAAGATTAACCAGCAACACAAACAATGTAGAACACCAATCATCACCTCCTGAGATTAATGTTAGCGGCAAAAATAATTTTTGTTATTTGCAATTTATTAATCGTTGATCACTGAACTACTGGAGTGCAGCTACACAGCAGAGGTGGAAAGTAACGAATTACATTTCATCACGTTACTGTAACGATAGTTTGTGTACTTCTGCTTTTTATTGTAGTTTTTAAAATATATTTTACTTAAGTATGTTTTGTTTGAAGTATTGTACTTAACCTTTTTAATTAAATCTGCTACTGGGAAAAAAAAACCCAGAAATGACTGCACTGATTAACTGATGGACGAAGAACATGCTAAACTCACAAGAAAGAAAAATGCAGACAGCAGGGATGCTGTTTAGGGTTTTGCTTTCGATTCTTTTAGTAATCAAGTATTCTAACAATTATTCCATCGATTAATCGAGCAATCGAATAAGAAACCCTTTTTTTTTTTTTTTTTTTTTTAAGAGTCTCTTAAAATCCACAAGTTATTTGTTTTTGGGTTTTAAAAAAAAACAATTATAATAATAATTTATTGCTGAAATTGCATAAAAGTATATCCGTTAAAACTAAACATATTAAGTGCATTTATTAGCCATTCAATAGCCATCGCTATGTGGTATTTCCTGTCTCAGCAACAACAAAAAAAAAAGTGCTCCGCTGCCTGCTCTACACGGCCACTGCAGAGGGACTTTTTCAACACACTGTATATAAATCAAAATCTATTTCAAATGACTTAAACGAAATGCACATTGTTTTCTTTATGTTTTACTTTAAACTTTGGAAACTTTCTTGCGTTTTCTTTGGCCTGAATCTTCTCTTCGTTCATCTGTTTTTCATTCTTCAGCGTTTTCTGTGTTAACCTGTCCGGAGTTTAGCGGGTGGTGCGTTAATAATAATGGTCCTTGAGAAAAGTGCTCCGTGTTTAGTTAAATGAACTAAACGAGGCATAAAAATTTATTTGCCTCGATAAATTTTTGGAATCGAATTACTTGAGATACTCAAGGAATCGTTACAGCCTTAATGCAGACCCAGCTGAAAAGCGAAATGCCGCTGAATCGAAAGTTGTTCAATGTGCACGCTCACTGTCTGAATTCTCAATCTGCATTTGTGATTTCTCTCATTATCATAAATAACATTATAACCATTTTTTGCTGCAAAAGTGCACAACTCAAATTAGACCCCCTTCTTCTTTCGGCTGCTGTCATTAGCGGTCGCCACAGCGAATCAACCATCTCCATTCCCCCCTGTCCTCTACATCTGCCTCTTTCAAACCAACTTACCTGCAGGTCTTCCCTCACCAAATCCATAAATCTCCTCCTTAGCCTTCCTCTTTTCCATCCTCAGCATTCTCCTACCGATATACCCCATGTCCCTCCTCTGCACATGTCCAAACCATCTCAATCTCGCCTCCCTCACCTTGTCTCCAAAAGTCCTACATGTGCTGTCCCTTTAATAAACTCATTTCTAATCCTGTCCATCCTCATCACGCCCAACATCTTCAGCTCTGCTACCTCCAGCTCCACCTCCTGTCTTTTACTCAATGCCACTGTCTCTAAACCAGGGGTATCTAAATCAAAAATCAAAGTGGGCCAAAATGTTAAACTGGGACGAAGTCGCGGGCCAAACTCAATATTTATTGAAGAATTAAATGCAATTGTGCATTTTTTTCCTTTTTTCCAGATATGTAATGTTGAACCTTTTCATATGGAAACAAACTTTAGTTCTGCATAAACATTTAATCTGGAACAACCAATGCTTAATATTATAAACACATGAGAAATTACAATTGAAATAAAACACACATTAGTCGTATTCGTTTCTTATTATGCCTCTATCTCTTTATCTGTAGCCTTTCGTGTTCCTTTTTAATGTAAATCTTTTTTCACAGGCCAACAACAAAACAACCAAAAATAATAATAATTTCCTTCAATTTAAAAAAAGCAATCTATCAACTATTAACAGTCCATGCCTTGGAGTAGAAAAAGTGCACAAAGACGACATTCATTCAAGCTCAGTTTGCTACACTCTGATTTACTCTGATGCACATTGGTTGAAGACAGATTCCTGCATCTCTTCTTAGATGCAAGTGCATCAATGTCTGGGTTTAGGCTCTGAGCTGAGGAAATCCTCAGGATTGAGTGAAGGTGATCATCAGTGAGACGACTTCTGGGTGGTGTTTTGTTCATCTTCATCAAAGAGAACAGTTACACACACAGATATGTGCTGCGGAACAGAGAGAGCATTTGAGCAGCTTGGGAACGGAGTTGGAGCAGTGTGTCGGGGAGGAAACATGGAAACTGTGCAGCACACACAGAGTCGTACTTTGACTTGAGCGTGTCTCTACACTGGAGTTCAATCAGCTCCATTTGGAGGTTGGTTGGTGCGCTTTCCACGTCAACCACAAACGGATTACTGAGCAGTTTAAATCTGCATTTCTGGGCTTCAAAGTCTGCAAATCTCCGGGTAAACTCGGGGCTGAGTACGCAGAGTTTTTCAGCGGTCTCGACTGACGTGCCAACACACTAACAAAGCATTCTGGGATTTGTAGTATTAGCAGTATATGCGCTATATACTGGCGGGCCAGCACTAATACACATTTGATATAATCTCGAGCCTGAGTTTGACACCCCTGCTCTAAACCATACAACATTGCAGGTCTCACCACAGTCCTATAAACTTTCCCTTTCACTCTTGCAGATACCCTTCTTTTACAAATCACTCCTGTCACTCTTCTCCACCCACTCCACCCTGCCTGCACTCTTTTCTTCATTTCTCTAACACACCCTCCATTACTTTGCACTGTTGACCCCAGGTACCTGAACTCCTCCACCTTCTCCACCTCTTTTTCCTGCAACCCCACCAGTCCACTGCCCTCCCTCTCATTTACACACATGTACTCTGTCTTACTCCTACTGACTTTCATTCCCCTTCTCTCCAGCGCGTATCTCCACCTCTCCAGGCTCTTCTCAACCTGCTCCCTACTCTCACCACCCCTACACTTTAGTAAAATATTTTATTACACTTTCAACCTCTGCTACACAGTGGCTACACACTAGATCTGCTCTCCTCTGTTCTTCTATTAAACATTTAAAAAAAGCTATAGCGCACACTGAACACACTGCATTCTTTCCTCTGAGACGATGGCACATTTTTCACCGATTTACAGCACATGTTATTCATTCTGAATTCGCTAGAAATCAATAAACTTTGAGGGAACAAGCATGCAATAGATTTATTACTTTGGCTTTGAATTACATCAGGGTATTATATAATCAATAACTAAAGTACCATCAAAATTTTGCCTTCTGGAATTGGTGGGGATTGAAGGAGTAGCTCGTTTGTCTTCGACCACTCCAAATCGTTCCACTCCGTAGGCATAGATAAGATAGTTACGTAAGATCACCTATCCTTTTCAACTTTTTTGTGGCTGTGCTTCTGATCGCTTCCAGTATGTTGCAGAGATCGGTGTTGGCCTCCTTCCACATCATCTTCTTGCAGGCCTTTGGCCACTTGACTAATGGCCTTCGCCCCTGAATCTTCTTCTCTGCTGTTGGTCGTGATGGGTTGGGTTCAGGTTGCCCTCTTGTGCCTTGTTGTTCCACGTCTAGGGCAGGGCCGTTGATGTCCTGCAGACTGTGGTGTGTGTCCTGCTGCTGAACTTCTGTCGACTGACTCGGCCTGCTTCTCAGAAAGTAGCTGTCGATGCGGCTTCCCTGTTGACCCTTCTTTAGGCAACCTTTTTTGCCCTGGTGTATTTTTAGGCCTTGGGTGGAGGTAACCTTTGTCCAACCACAAATGCAGCTCTGGAGCTTATGTCCTGCTGTAACTGTCGGGGTCTCCTGTATGCTGATCATCAATCTCGTAGTCTGTTCCGTTCCTGTGTTCATTACCGGGTTATCCGCCCACAAGCCATCTTCCGCCTACGAGCCATCTTCCGCCCCCGCTTTAAAATATCATCACCTGAGTACTACAGTTTAATTCATTATTGCTGCTGATGATGTGAATCCCTTCATGGCCACAGTTTGCCATCTCAGAATGAATTCGACGAGTTCGATGCTCCTTAGTGAGCACTGAAGTCAGTGGATATAAATCCGATTGGACGCTTTTGAAACGTTGTAGAAAGAGGGGTCCACGGCATCTGAAAAATCTGCAGCTTTCTCGTCATGCCAACATGGAGCAGAATCCCAAAAGACTTTTATCCTCAATATCTGGGAATCCATAACCACTAAGAATTGAGGGCTTATCTAAGGTGTTTATCTGCAAGCAATCTGTATCGCTGCTCAACACACACACACACACACACACACACACACACACACACACACACACACACACACACACACACACACAAATTCTAACTAAACTAAATATTCAATGCACTTGCCATAAAGTGTATTATTTTGATGAGAAGCTGCAGCTTGCACACTACTCTAATGAACAGCAAAAGTGTTGTTTTATTTAAATAATTAATAAAAATATTTTTTTTAAAAAGACATTATTGCCAGAAAGGCACTCAGGCCAACCTCGAGAGGACTTTATTTCCCCCCTTAAAAATTAAAGTCCCACTCATGATGATGTAGAAAGCAATAAAGAAGAGAAGTAAAAGGAATTCACAAATTATGTGGAGAGGCAGAATTGTGGTGGTATCAGTAAAATCACCAAGAGCCACTACAGTCCAACATTGAACATTTAGATGAGGACTAGAGAATCAGTCATACTGAAAGCTCTGAATAAATTCAGAGAAGCCACTTGCCTAGTCTGTAATGTTTACATGCAGTAAATTCCCATAAATCAGCCTCATCTTTCATTCGAAACTCATCTTTTAGCATTCAACGTCAGCATCAGCTCAGCAGTGAAGATGCTGTGATTGGAAGGTTGAAAGTTAAAATTCCCACATTGGCAAGGCTGGGCCCTTGAGGCCATTTGCTAAGAATGCATTCAATGTGGCTGTTTCTTCATTTTTTTCCAATTACTAGGCATCAGCTGATTGCTTCAAATTAAGCCGATTCTCATCGAACGAGCTCCGCCTCCAATTCGACATGCAGAATTGGCTGAAATACAGTTGACGCTGTCCGTCCAAAGCCAACCCATGTAGTCTGCACAAACATACCGGAAAAACTAACGCCGGCCGACACTTAAAAACGACCTGATATTAACCTACAGCCCACCGTCAGCTTGGTGCATCCTGGGCTTTAAGTTCTTATACTTTGTTCTTGATCTAGCCTTATATATTTCACTCGTTAAATATGATGCTACATTTGGAGAGAGAATGTGAGTAACCTTTTGTCACATACTACTAATAGTGTATTACATCACATACTACTAATATAGTGTATTACATCACATACTACTAATATAGTGTATTACATCACATACTACTAATATAGTGTATTACATCAATACTACTAATATAGTGTATTACATCACATACTACTAATATAGTGTATTACATCAATACTACTAATATAGTGTATTACATCACATACTACTAATATAGTGTATTACATCACATACTACTAATATAGTGTATTACATCACATACTACTAATATAGTGTATTACATCAATACTACTAATATAGTGTATTACATCACATACTACTAATATAGTGTATTACATCAATACTACTAATATAGTGTATTACATCACATACTACTAATATAGTGTATTACATCACATACTACTAATATAGTGTATTACATCACATACTACTAATATAGTGTATTACATCACATACTACTAATATAGTGTATTACATCACATACTACTAATATAGTGTATTACATAAATACTACTAATATAGTGTATTACATTAAATACTACTAATATAGTGTATTACATTAAATACTACTAATATAGTGTATTACATTAAATACTACTAATAGTGTTTTACATCACATACTACTAATAGTGTGTATTACATAAATACTACTAATTTAATGTATTACATTAAATACTACTAATAGTGTTTTACATCACATACTACTGATATAGTGTATTACATCACATACTACTAATATAGTGTATTACATCACATACTACTAATATAGTGTATTACATAAATACTACTAATATAGTGTATTACATTAAATACTACTAATAGTGTATTACATTAAATACTACTAATATAATGGATTACATTAAATACTACTAATATAGTGTTTTACATCACATACTACTGATATAGTACATTAAATTACTACTACTAATAGTGTTTTACATCACATCTATATATATTATACTATTGGGTAACTAGACAAAGTTCAGTAATATAATATAAAATAATATCCTTATTCAGGACAAACAACAAAAATGTCCAGCATCATTTATCTCCAAGTTCAAATGAGGGTCATTTCTGTGAGGCATTCCCTACATGGTAACTAGGATCTGCTCTCTAGTCATAGTGACACAGTTTGCTCCAGAAAATCCTGTGCTGCTAAGTGGTGTATAATCCCATTAGTCGCTTAGGTCCTCACACACCAGCAAACACAGCACACAGTTACATGGGCACTGGATAAAGTCCACACAAACATTTATACATTTGGTGCAGATGTAGAAGGATAGGCTGAGCTGCTGAAGCTGAGCACAAAACTGAGCAAATGCAAGAGAAAGGACTGTTCAGAGGAAGAAAGAAACGGAACTAAGATGAGCTTGAGAGTTTAAGAACTGAAAATTTAGTAAGAGGCAGCTTCCGTTTGCTTTGTTCATTTTTTTTTTTTTTTACTCCAACTCATAATACCCACTTCTCAAATTAGTATCTTTCTTCTACCTCTAAAAGTATTGTAATGGCAAAAGCCATTTTATTTGTTCTTGCTACACAATTAAGGTATTTTGGGTTTGAAATCAAAATATGAATGCGTCAGATAAGGATTTCAGCTTTCATGTTCCGTTTTTCATGTTAAACACCTTAGAACCAACCTTCTGTTGGAACAAACCCAGTATTCCAAGTTTAGCACTGTTAGTTTGATCATTTAAACGATTAATAACTGAATGTTTACTCTTGTTTTCATCTCTGGGCTTTAAAACCAAGGTAATTTTCACTAAAGTGCTAGAAAAACTGAAGTGTGGAGAAAAAAAAGCATCTGCTTATGTTCTGAAGCGTTCTAGTGCAAATGCTAATCTCATGAAGTAACTCACAACGCATGTAGCAGCAAAAGGAATTCAGATGTCTACGGATTATTCTCTCTGCTGATTTACAAAGAAATGCATATGATGTAATTAGGAGGAACTTAATCATGCAGCAAGGCACTGATTTAAAACACACGGCCAACACAGAAAAGAACTCTATCTAGGGAAAAGCTGTACGGTTTTAGATTGGCCAAGTAAATCGCCAGACCTGATCTCAAATGAGCAGCATTTCAACAAAAACTAAAAGAAGCTGCTGGACAAGTCTTTAAAGTCTTCTCTGTGAAAAAGGAAAAAAATGCAGCAGTACAGTGATGTCCATAGGTCACCAATTTGATGCAGATATTGCAAGCAAGGGATATGGAACCAAATATGAGGTGTTTTTGTTGGTTGCATAATCTTGGCATCAAAGAATATATTTAAGACTATCTGTTGCGATACTTTTGCTCACCGATCTAGTGATGCCAAGTTGTTAAAGACGACTAAATGGCAAGAAATGGAAGCTGAAAATCTGATCCACTGTCTTAAATTCATCTTCTGATCCCACTCCCACATGTCTTCAGTGTATAGCACAAAAAAATGGCTTTGCTGTCTTATTACATTTGAATACCTTATTAGCACATGCTACACTCTGCAGAGCAAGACTGGAGTCAGCTGACCCATATGCACCACGTGTGTTGTTATTACCGAGTCAGCATAATGTTTAACTGTTCGTTTGCATGAGCTGAAATTCTATATCATTTCTTTGTTTATTCCAATACTACTCATTCACATAGAATCAGCATTGTTCATGGTCAAAATACACGAGAGAGATTTATAAGGGTTTTTTGTGCCACTCAAAATGAAATGACAAATCTTTTGTTTTATGCATTTTGGAGACATTATTTAAACAGCATCAAGCATTAAGTATAAAAGAAGAATGCCTCATACATTCATCTCTGCCTCTTCATTGATTTACTCATACATTTAAAGTGTGATCAAGAACTCAAGATTTTCACGTTGTTTACTGCAGGTCACTAAAAAGCAATGAACCCTACAGAGAGCACTTGAAGCGTTCCCGCCCATGACAGCCATTTGTCAGGTCGTTCCAAACTAAAGTGATAAAAAGCAGTCACTTTAAACAACAGTCCTTTCTAAAGGGAAAAACTGATGGATAATCTGCTCCTAAAGTTCCTTGCTGAACAATGAGTGGCCCCAGTTACAGGTCAGCCTGCCGATTAATGTAGGAGCAAAATTATAAATATAATTAATGAAAATAATACTGCTCTATGTGGATTTAAAAAAAAGTTTTGGAACACCTACATTTTCCAGCTTTATGTGGCGTTTCGCCCAAACTGTTATCACAAACTTGTGCGTCTTTGGCTGCGGTAGCATTACAGTTTTCCTTCACTTGAACTAGAAGACACAAACCTGCTCCAGCATGACAATGTTTCTGTGCACAAAGCAAAATTCCATGATGATATAATTTACATGGGTTCAAGTCGAAGATCTTGACTGGCCTGCTGTAGAGCCCTGACCTCAACCCTACTAAAAACCTTTGGGATGAATGTGAATGCTGACTGCACCCCAGACCTCCTCACCTCACCTACATCAGTACCTGACATTTTCCCAGGAAAACGGAAAGCTTTTTATAAGAAGAAATGAGAAATAATTTGTCAGAAAAGCACATTTGAATCTTGTGGTCAGGTGTTCACAAACTTGTCAAAAGTGTGTACATTCACACTCAAACAGAATAATGATCTGAATGGCAGGTCCTAAATGAACATTCATTATGACTGTATTTAAAACTTGTTTACGCCAATGTTGATTAGTAATTTGAGTATTGTTAATGTAAGGGTAAGTGGTTGTGCACCAGCAAAGCTCGCTTTACAAATTCACTACTATTTTCATCACCCCGTGGTGTGAAAAAGTGTAGACTTCAGAGAGAGGGAGACACAGTCATGATCACTCCAAAATAGACCACAACAGCTGTTATTGTTATTCTCCCGTCCGAATTACACAAGCTTAAGGAAAAACCTGCTGTGTACATGAACGAGAATGACAGTTATTCAGTAGTGGGTTCACCATTTAGCTCACCTAAGCTATAAATAGACTCGACTGAGGACACTGGCTTTCAGGACATCAAGGAGCAGGACATACAAAATTAGCAGCTATGACAAGATCCACATAAATCCGCATAGATTGAGGGGGAAAAAGTCTACACTGGCAGTTTCCAACGTTCTCCACAAATTGCTTGTCCACAGTGAAACATCTGAAAATGCTTACATCCCTGTAGAGTGTTTATTTCTTTTCTTTCTCTTCGGATTGTAAATGCATGTAAACGTGAAGACATTCATCTCCATCAACACAATCGAACTTATGAGTTAAATGGGTGGCGTGAAAAGTCACAAAAAAAAATTCACTGTAGTGAATGCAAAACCTGGTGATTTGAAATGTATTGAGCTTTTTTTATTTTTATTTTATTTTTAAAGGTCTTATAAATCTGGACAGAAGACTAGAATAGTGTGGACCGTCACTGTTCAAACATCTGATGACATTTCGGCAAACTTTGCCTCGTACAGGCGTCACAATATGACGACAAACAAAAGCATCATTTCTTTTCAATGAACATAATACATGTTAAATAAATTATTCAGAAATTCTATTCAAGGTGCCACGTGTTCACTTTGTTTGCCTCTGTACCTGTTCGCATGGGATGGTGATTAATAATGTGTTTCAGAAGAGGTCATTTTCTCTGTTTACATCTACATGTAATCCCCGAATTACCCTGAGTTACAAAGAAGATAAAAAATAAGTAAAATGTGGCGGGCAAATGAAGCAGTGTATTTGTAATTTTATTATATATAATATTTTCCCTCCATTTGCGGCGTTGTCTAAACTGAATAGCGTGCGAATTTTAAACGTTTTCTGAAAATATAGGTCGGGGGCTGACTGTGTGTGTGTGTGTGTGTGTGTGTGTGTGTGTGTGTGTGTGTGTGTGTGTGTGTGTGTGTATACATATACATTTTATATATTTTTAATGCCTTTAACCCCCAACCACTGGGGTGGCATCGGTCCGTGGGTCAATTGGTACCGGGCCGCACAGAAAGAATACATAATTTACATTATTTCCGTTTTATTTATTATCTGATTCTGAACGATGTTTTACTTTGGAATATTACCGAATTCTATCGGCCACATCTGTCTATGACTCACTCTTGATGCAGGTCATGATGCCTCGGTCACATGTCTTTCCTCCATCCGCTATCTTCTTAAAGGGGCTGTTTGCTGTTTGTTTACTTCTGTTATTTTCTTATATTTAAAGGTGCACTAATCGAAAGAAAAAAAAAAATAGTTTAAAATAAATGAAGAAATTTACACATGTATAAGAAACAAAGTAAAAAGATTTCCTACTTCCTGTATATCTTGAACGACAGGTGTCTGGTCCAATGATTGGTAAGTTTTCCATTCAGAAACTAAACCAACCATTTCCAGAATTTTGTCGTTGTGTTTTCGAACTTGATATTGATTTGTTAATGTGTTTTGCAATTCTCGGCCAGCGTAAATATCAGTGTTTATGCCGGTCGTATAATTATTTTGTTGTATTTATCCGCCACATCTTAAACGCCGGTTCGTGAAAATATTAAACAGTGGCGCAAAAAAAGGTCGGGGCCTCTGTCTTAAATGTTTTGTTACACTAATATGTTTCATATATAACAATTATTAACAACTATTCTGTAACAATAATCATCAAGCATTAACACCCAATAAGACATTTTGTATTCATTATTTTGATACACTTAAACCATCCAAAACTCCAAAAGGTGAATCTCATAGTGAGCTGAAAATGTCGACAAAAGACTGAAGGCACAAGTCTTAAGGGCAGAGGGTATTAAATCTTCCAATGCTGCACGCCATATGGCTTAAAGACACGCTTGTTCTACCCCTTTTCCTCAACAATCTTTTATTTTTTTATGGATTTATTTTCTATTGGTTTTCTTTTAGATCTTTCATATGAAGCTCCCAAACAGGAGCATTCAGGATCATAAACGTATGTGGGCAACTGAAATAAGCAACCTATTTAAACACGACATTGTAATCTGCATATAAATCTGCTGAAATAACTCATTCCGGTTATTTGATTTAAAGCCTGTTAGATGTGAATCACATCAGTGAATCTGCTTATACATACATTTACACAAACCCAGGAGACATCTTTACACACTAACTAGGTTTTCCATGCATACAACATCATTTTGAGCATATGCTCCTGCAGAAGACATGAATTTGTTCGTATCCAATCCATTTGGGTATTCATCGGATTCTTTCTTCCCCTCCTTTGTATTCATTTGGTATTGAAGTATTTGTCTAATTAGACCAAATAAAACACTATGCATGCCTGACCTCTTTTTTTTGTTCACTACAAGTAAAATAAAAAAAAATAATAATAAAGGAGCGTCAGTATCAAGAACCACACATACAACACGGTACACCAGGCAAAAGAACACTGTTCACACCTACACTACCAACTGAATCCATTTCTCTGAAGGGAGCTGAAACGTAGACATGAAAAGCTCTGTCTGTTTGTGTGTAGCATCTTGAACATGAAGCCTGCATGAAACCATTAAACATTTAAACTTGCAGTAAAAATAAAAAAAACTGGGAAAAATAAAACATAGAAAATGAGCTACACATAATGACTAATTACTGCTGACTAGCGCTCCCCAATCAACTTTCCCAAGCTAGAAATGACTGCAGTAGTCATGAGCGCTATCCATCACAGTACCAAGTGCTTCACCATAATAAAACATTAGCATGCTCTTAAATGTCAAGCATTTTTCGTAATTAACAAAGCTCCCTAATTGCGACCTGCGGGAACGACTAATAAAACGCTGCCGATGTGCTGAAACGATTTCGAAATGAAACGAAAGGAAATCACGTGCCGTGTGAGATATTTCGGCGTAATGAGAGGGCTGTCAGACAGAGTTGAACAGTAGGCTAAAATAAATGTTCTGAGCATTCTGAGCGGTCGAGATGAACAAAAAGTGCTTTGCTGAATTCCAGCACAGAGATACGACATGCTGCTGTGCATTCAGGACTCCCCTACAGTTACATGCAGCCACAAGAGCTTTAAACGTGTGTGTATTTGTTGAAATAACAGAAGTTTTAATTTAAGACAGAAAATAAATAAAAAATGTTCAAGAAAAGAAAGGTTCTTTATACTTGTCACATGTACTTTACAGCACAAAAATAAATCTCAGAAAATCTCCCTTTGCATATTCCAGATCGCAGGGTCAGGCATGATAAAGCAAACCTGGAGCACAGAGGATTAAGGGCCTTGTTTTAGGGCCCAAGAGTGGTAGCCTAGTAATACTGGGGCTTGAATCCCCAACCTTCAGTTCAGTAACTAATTAGGGGTGTAAAAGGTACACATATTCGTACCAAACCGTTTTGGTAGGGGGCTTTCAGTTCGGTGCATGTGGGTCTAACAATTGTAGACTATTTAATTAAAGAACGAAGCGGCTAATTTTTGGATTTTTCCTGGGTTTTACCGGTTTCACAAACATCAAGCCAAAAAACTGAGCAACATAACATTAGACCAATGAAATTTCCGAACGGAAACGTAAAAAACGCACCTCACCTGTGTTCTTAGCTGCACGGCTTCGGGAGAAAAACTTCCACCGGTGGCGCACGACGATGCCAAAAGATAAACTCCAGAGAGAAATACAGTGGTACCTTGACCTACGAGTTTAATTCGTTCCATGGACGAGCTCGTATCTCAATTTGCTCGCACATCAAATCAGTTTTCCATATTGAAAATACTTAAAATGGCATTAATCCGTTCCAACCCTCAAAAATGACACCCCGTTTTTATGTTTCAAGTTATTACATTTTTTCATGTTATTAAATTGGAAAATACATTTCTAAATAACAAATCTTGTATAAAAACATAAAAGATAATGTAAAGATATAATAAGACCTTATTATTTTTTTTTTTTACATTATTATTATTATTTGTATTATTTATTTTTCAAATATTATAATTTTTTTTTTAACGAAGCAAATATTTTGTATTTTTATTTAATTTTATTATTTTCATTTTATTTAAAAATGTTTTAAAAATGTAAGCTGTTGATGTTCACAAATGTTAATAATAAGAAACTGTGTTAATAAAAACTGGAACTCTACCGAAATTGAACAAAATCGTGACAGAGGCACGAAGTCTAGCAGTTTATGTCTGTGTGTATGAAGAGATACACAATATGGACCAAAGTACTTGGACTTTTCCAGCCATATGTGATTCTTCTCCAAACTGTTCGCACAAACTTGGGGCACACAATTGTGTAGAACGTCTTTGGCTGCGGTAGGTATAAAGTCACCCAGGTATGAAGCCATGTTCTGCCCTTCACCAGTGAATAAGCTCGTTGATCGAGAAAGAGATGCACACAGACAAGTGCCTTCAATCGGCTTCAACATCCTCAACCTGTTCCCTTTATCTTCGTTTCCCTCTATTGACCAAAAAGAAGCAGCAATTTCATGGTTGACTGAGACTGATTTATTGAAGATGCCCCGCTGGTGCTACGACAGGGTGCTTTGGAAAAGACTTAGGGACGCGCCAGCATTTGTAAGAGATTTGATTCGATTAGGTTGCTACAGGAGAGACCTCAGAGATCGACATCCTTTGTTTTTATCGGAATCGTTTTAGGTTCGAGTGACATGGCTTCAAAACATTTGGGAAATTTCGAGGTCAAACTAAACAACAAATAAGTATTTATTTTCTCTGAAAATAATTCTGCTCCTTCAGAAGGTTGGTCTGAGTTGCTCTGGTTTCTGTGGTTGACCATGTGTCAATGTTTTTTATTTACAACATCATTAGGAGCCTTTCGTTTCCCTCTATGGAGAACGCTCAGGCGCTCGTTCGGTCCCTTATCATCTCAAAACTGAACTAGTGCAGCTTAATCCTGCCACTGCCATCAAACCCCTGACAGTGATCAAGAACAATCTCAATAAGAACGTCCCACCCCAAAACTGCATTCCTTTTACTGACTTTGTCAGATTTCCCCTCAACATGCAAGGAAGATTTCCCATGCTGGCTGGATGGCTGGGTCACTGGCTGGCTTCTTCACTTAAATTAGCGTCAATTTGAAAATCTACGATTGTAGTGTTTTTTGTCCGAACCAAACTGTGCAATAACACTGTTCTACAAGGAGAAAAAGCCTCGGTAATTAAAGGAGCTAAATTTCACCAAAACTGGGTCACTGGTAAAGGAAAATCGAGTACTAAGTATTAATTGGCTCCAGTTTCCAAGATACAGCTTCAGGTCAAAATTGCATCAAAATTAGAAGGGGGGTGTGCGATAAAAATGTGATATAGCAATGAGAACGGTGACACACAAATCATTATAAATTTATCTTTTTAGTGATACAAATAAAATTATAATTTTTTTCCCCCATGTAACATTTTCAAATTTTTTCATGCAAAATTGACTGATTTATGGGTGTGTTGGTTGCCTTGTTTCTGTCCAGACTATAAAGATACAACCATGAAATGATACACAAGCTTGCGAAATTTAACGTGAATATCAGAAAATGACAGAAGACAAGTTCTTAACATCGGATTAAACGACAAGCTTCCATCTTGTATCTAAACGGCAATTTTTGATCGTCTCTCGTGAACTGCAGTAGGATAATTCCTGGGGAGATTCCAGCAGTAATCAGCCATGGACAGACTCCATTTCCCTTGGTATGTTTTCTCCATGCCTTTTCTCCGTGATATTCCTGGTGGAATCTTTCCCTAAGGTCATCACTCACTGGGCCACAGCTCAAACGGAAATAGTCTAAATGCAACAATAACGAGAGGCCCAACTCTTATCCTAATCCTATTTTGGATCCAAAATAAAGAAGGTATGCCTTTTTTTTTTTTGCCGCTGTCATCATACCGCACTTTTGGGTCGCAAATGTGACCTCGTCACAAATGTAGAGAAAAAAGATATCTGCGTTGTTTGCACAGTTTCGAGGCATATTGGTTTCTGACGATATTTTACAGAATAATATATTACAATTAGATCAAATTCTAAACTTTCATAGTACCATTTTCATCGTTCTACTCTACTTTGTCGAGAAGTTACAAAGTATCATGTTCATCAGACACCCCCCTTCCTTGTATGCAAATATACTCGTCTGTGTACAACATTTTGAATCTCATCGTGAAATATTATTAAGACTTTAGCCAATCAGCATCTTTATCACCTGTTTTCTAAATCAGCCAATCAAAACATGTAAGAATTAGCACGTTTTATCTCGGAGGTCGATAATTTGCCAAAAATTATTTCCAACTGCTGCCGGACAGCTCAGCATCTTTATGGCATTCTAAGCACATAAATTGTTTACTACAATATATGCACAAAATTTTGAGGACACCTGACAATAAGATTTTCCACATTTATATAATGAGGAAAAAAGAAAACGGCAGAAAGTTTCCAACGTTTGGGATCATTTCAAACGAAAGCATAAAAAAATGTAATTAAAAAAAAAAACAACACCATACAGTGCATTTACATTTTTTATAATATTCTTTTTTTTAAGTAATTAAACATTTATTTTTATATTTTCTTTTTTTTATTATTTATATAATTTGTATTTGCATTCTAATGTAATATTGCAATTAAATGCACTAAATGGGTTTAGTTTTCGCAGATCGCAACTTTTTTAAGAGACCTGATTTAATTTCTCTGGCACGTTTAGTATTGTTCTTAAATGAAGAAAAAAAACTTCTTATCCAATTACTTGATTAATCGAATTATTTTATATATATATATATATATATAAATATATATATATATATATATATATATATATATATATATATATATATATAAATAATGATAAGGGGTGTCAAATTCTTAACCCACATGCAATTTAAGAATGAATCGCATCTAGTGATTGTGTGCTTACATTTACATAAAAAAAACTGACAGATCCAATACCAAAAAAAGGAGGAAAAAAGATCTGATCCTTTAACAAATGGAAAAGGCTGCAATTTTATTTGAAATTTTTTGTTTTTAAAATTCTTGCTTGTATTTTTGTGCTAGGAGTGATCATATTGAACTTTGTTGAATACAGTTAAATGCATGTTTATCTATCTTGTGCTTCTGTAAAAATTTTTAATAAATATAAAGAATTAAGGTTAATATATATATATATATATTTATATTAGATCAGAGAGGTATATATATTGACTGCTACCAGAAAATGTTCTCATGCTATTTCTAGTCACAATCTGGTAAAATCATAGTGTTACAGGATATACTGTTATTTAAAATGCACAATATTACACTACCCAAGACCAGTGCTAACAGACCATGAAAAGCTAACTGGGGCAGGAAAAAGAAAGAATGAAGGAGGAAAAAAAAAGTGTTTTCCATTTTCATGCTTTTGCAGTCAGAACCAATATGGAGCCGAGTTTGTTTAGAGAAGTCCAAAAGATCATGAGGCAGACAGGCTGCTGAGGCAAGCATACAGCAGATGGAGAAGCCAATTTACCTGAGCAGCACAGCGTAAAACAACAGGTGAACTACCAGACTTCCAGCTGTGTTTCCCCTGAATTAGTCAACTGCACCTGTGCACTGTCTCCCCTGTTAATTAGAGCAGTGGGGGGACCACAAAGGGGCAGCTGTAACGCCCTGTGGCTTTGGAAGGGTGGAGGCTGAGCAACATGTACATGATGTACATGTCTTTATGATGTTGCCTAATTTAAATGCAAGCAAACATATTATACAAACAAATATACTATATAAACAAAAGTTTGTGGACGCCTGAACATACGATTTGTATGTGTTTTTAAAACATTGGATTCCATATTTATACCCTTTTGCAGTTATAATAACCTCTGCTTTTCTAAGACGTTCTGGTGGATTCATATCTTCATGGAGCTGGCTTTGTGCACATTGCCATGCTGGAACAGATTTGGGCCTCCAGGTTGAACTGAAGGGGAAAATCCAATGCTCCTGCAGCTGAAGGCATCCTATACAAGTGTATACCTCCCATCTTTGTGGTAACAGATTGGAAAAAACCACATATGGCTGGAGAATGCAGGTAGTATAACCTGCTCATATCAAAAGAAATTGGTGTGGTTACAATTGTCCATAATGATTTCGCTAAAAACAATAAATGATACCACTCATCTCTTACTTTTACGCTAGGAATGAAAGTTCTTGCCATTGTTTCGGAGGCCTAGGGCAAGAACCAAAAGAAAGCTTGTGAGCAAGTGAGCTTGTGCTTGATCTCTCAGCAGCATTCTTAACTAAATGATATTTAGATTAAAAGCATCTGGTGTGAAATACTGGGATAAACTAGTCAACCCTCCCTCAACTGTCAATCAGAGCTAAGCAGTGGAGCTTGGTTGAGCTCGTTTAAGGAGTTAGTGCTTGCGTCCACCTGTGTTGTGCAATAAGCAGCAGTCTCTCCGAGGAAACGGGGCATGTTTGCTTTCCCCCACCCGGGTTTGTAGTGACAGGGAAGAGTGGATGAGAATTGGCAAAATACCAAATTGGAAGCAAACAGGGTGAAACAAAAAAACACTGGGTGATGGATTAAAGAGTGAGCACATGTGACACAAATCTCTGCTCCCAAAAGCTGTTATTCATTTATGTAAAATTCTACAGAAAGACACACAAAGAGAACCAAATCTGTGCTATTATGAATTATTATTAGAGCAGATTTGTTCCACTAAGCTTTCACTGACACGTCAGAGGCGTTTTCTCTCTAAATCTTCAGACTCCAGTTAAACAAATTGCATTAATGGATTTATATATAAAAATGTAAAACATAAAAAAAAGAACTTTGGGCTCACAGGGACTCAAATCTGATTGGCATCAGTCTACACCACAATAGCCAAGATATGGTGAATGTCAAAGAGTTGCTTTATCATTTTGGATCACTGGATTTTCCAGACTAATGCTAGCAAGAAATAGTAATAGAAGACAAAGTGAAAAAACTACTTTTTAAGATGCAATTTCTTAAGATTTTGGCAAAAAACCCACATCTAAACTCTTAAAACACAGAGGAACGTTAGGCTATCGGGGGCAACGGCTGAGAATTTCTAGAAAGGTATGTAAGAATCACAGGTAATGTACGCACTGGGAACAAGTGCAAAATAGAAATAATTTTTTAAAGGGAGTATGGTTTTAAATGGCCTTCACAAAATCCATTGATCAGGACTAATGAAACAAATAGTGAAAATCTCTCCATGCTCTATCAATTCTACACCCATTTCTGAGCTTGTTATCAGGTCATTGATGGGTTTAGGTGTGGCACATAACCAAATAATGACTAAACCTCGTAAGAAAACCATCCCAGAACATTCTTTTGAAAATTTTGCACATCCGCACGTGTTAGTCTTACATCAAACATATGAATCATGTTCTTTTTTTTTTTTACCTTTGCATATGAGAACACTATTGGAGTGAATTTCTTTATTTCTAGCTTTTCACTAGGACGGTTCACTGCAGTAATTATAAATGAGAGAATGGTGGCACAGGAGCTTTCAGGAGTGCATTAGTTTAATTATTGCTC
The DNA here is from genome assembly GCF_946808225.1 of Silurus aristotelis. NCBI lineage: Eukaryota > Metazoa > Chordata > Actinopteri > Siluriformes > Siluridae > Silurus > Silurus aristotelis. Next base: position 10,970,069 of record NC_139577.1, on the reverse strand, counting down.
ATTTTCTGGCCAGTCATTTGTTGTTAAGACCATTAAAAGCTGCAAATTTGGCATTAGCCTTTTTTCTTTTCTTTTCTTTTTTAACAGGCATGTCAATGCATTTCATTTGAATATTTTTAATGATTCACAATGTAGTTGCAGTGGCATGATAGGTTTCTTGTCACATGACAGCCATACATGCTTCTTCCCCATATTTCTTGCCACAAAGTTGGAAGCGCACCATTAATAGGACGCCACTGTATGCTAAAGCATTACAATTTTTCCTTACTAGAACAGCTTCATGAAGCTACATGGTTTAGCAAGGTTCAAATAGAACTCCTCGAGTGGCCTTCAAGAAAGCCCTGGCCTCAATCCAACTGAACACCTTTGAGATAAACTGGTCTGACCATGCACAAATCCCCACAGCTATGCCCCAAAATCAAGAAGAACGCTTTCTATGGAAATTGGAATTCAAAAAACATAGCAAACGAACACTGAAGCTTTGATCGGATTTCCATGCTAATATACAAGTATACAGTATCATGTACAATTGTTGTTAGGGCTATTATGTAAAGTAAAAGAAAGTAGCCATTTAAGTAAGCAGACGGAATGTAGCGGCTTCCATTCTCTGGATTCATCCTTGGAGGTAAATGGAATCTCGCTCAATGATGCCAGAAGTGAGTAGTCATGTATACAAGAGAAGCTTTGATTTGTTTTTCTGGAACTTAGTAGTGACATCCAGCGTGCCAGTATGTCCCCCGGCTGGATTCGTTTTAACGAGCCTGGTGTTATATGAGCTGTCAGCTGAAAATCACTCAGAGGCCTCAGAGAGTACTGCACAAAGAGACGTCTAATCCAGGTAGGCTTTTTGACTTTTACTGCTAATTTAGCCAATTTATTATATTTCTGCTTCTAATGCCACTGAGGTATCTGATCCAAATTAAAAGCTGTTAGCAAAAAAAACCACCTTGATAAAACCAAGCGAGGAGCAAAAGACACACGAGTCGTTAATTAAGCGGGACAGCTACTTGTCTGACGGGAACTATAGGAAATCCAACAATAAAGGTCAAAGTGGTCGATCTTTGTTTAGGAGAAGATTGCTCGGGATTTCATTTATTACTACTGTCAGAGTAAAGCTAAGTAATCTATTTAACAAAGGGGTAATGAGATACTCCATCACAATTGAATGATATTGCCTTTAAAATTAAGATCAGTTGTAATGCTGAAATTTTCCTCGATTGACTGAAGATAATTTTTTTTTTTTATCTTAAATGATGCAAAACAATAAAAAAAAAATACATACTGTTCATCATATCAAAAATATCTGATGAATGCTTTCAAACATCTCATAAATAAATAAAGTATTGGACTGTGGAAAATGACATACTGGACTGTAGATTATGATAAACCATACAACCTACAATGTGCTGTCTGTCACTGTGATGCTTCATGACACTCCAACTGTTAAAATGCTAATGAAACGTACTTCATTTCTAGCAAGTAATCCTACTGTACAGAGGCAGGGAAGAGGCACACAAAATGTACAGAGAGTAGAATTTAAAGGGGATATTATTGAGGCACAACAGCTGGGAATGCAGGTCATTGACATTGCAGAGCTGCGGCGAATCAAGCAATACTCACGAGCTGTGCTACCTGCTGCCAGTTATCAAAGAAAAACGCCAGGGAGTGTGCCAGAGCGCATTCAAAAACAAAAAAGGCGCTCATTAACACGTGCCCATCAAATCCACAAATGTGTGCTGATGAAGGTGTGAATGCACGAGCGGTCGGTATGCGTTCCAAAAGGACAAATAAAATTGCTGTTTAACAGCTCAAGAGATTTGTGATCACTTCACGTCTCTTTAGTAGCGTTCGACCTCGTGGGAAGTCGGAACAATGCTGAAGCGGCTCTTTTTTCGATGCTCCTCGTGTTTGATTCACTGCTCCTTGGAAAGGACGCAGTCAACCAGCCGTAATGTAAAATCTGCAATGGCACTAGGAATCAGTGGCGCTTAAGGCGGTCTTGGGACTGCTGCAAGTAGAACGACAAAGGAGTCGGACACAGTGTATAGACACAGTGTATAGTTACGGACAGTGAAAAGATTCACAGAGCAGACAGGATTGCTGGTACTTCTTTATGAGTGCACTTACATTACCAGCGTTACATGACACAACAACACAGGCGCACTAGTGACAGAAATAGTCTCTGAGAGACTCTGAGAGTGACCCTTTGCCTCTTATACTACAGCTCAGAACATTTCCTTTTGTAATAAGTTTCAAGATCAGATGTATTACCATAAAACCATTCGGAAAATATCTTTATACACCATCCAAACAGGTTTAGTAAAATAGGCACTGGGCTTTGACTGAAGGGGCTCCAAATTTGGAGGAAACAGGACAAGACAGTGAGCAAGAGACAGGAACAGAGAAAGCGTCATACTGTATGAGTCAATGAATGTCCTGCTATGTGTTGGCAGCTGAGGTGGCATTGCAAGATGGCACTTGCAACAGACACCACCACCCCCGGGGTTCCTAATATACAACCAAATCGTGTCTACGTTTAAAAACCGTCTTAAATGACTAAGAATTGGATTAGTGACGTGGCTGCAAACAAATCCCGTTATGACCATCGTGACTAGATAAAAAAAAAAAAAAAAGATGTGTTAGAGGGATTCAAAATAAAACCAGGAAGAAGTGGAGAAAACGTGGCTGTCTTTTGGGCTTCCGTACAGCTTCAAGGGAGAATCTGTCATGCTAAGATACAAGACTTAAGCTCTCAGCACCAGCTCTGGTGTGCAGGAACACACCAGTGTGTGCACAAGACAGTTCTGTACTTGAAGCATGTATGTAAAATATATGTAAAAACATGTATGTGCAAATGAGTATCTCTTTGCCTTGTCGTTGCATGTATCCAGTAAATCAGAATAATTTAAATAATTATGCATATCAATAAAAAAATACAAACTCATAGATATATTTTTAGACAGACAGTAGGTGTTTTTCTTCAATGAGAATCATCTCTTTATAGATTCAAGTGCTAGTATTGTGTTTAAGGCTAAACACTCTCCAAATCAATATCATGAGTCAACTGAAAGTAAGGCTTGATATTCTCCTAGGCAGCGTGCTGTGGAAATGTCAGGCAAACACTTCATTTGAGGGATGCGTTTAATTTAAAACACATCGAGGATGAGGTTAACTTCATCCCACTTTAGCTTATTAACCATCAGTAGTTTATAAGCGAGTGCTTATAAATGATATTATTTACAGGCCTGATGGGAAAAACTCTTGCTTAGAATATAAATTGCTGAAATCCAGTTTTTGCTCATAAACCACTATGCTGATGGCCATCAAAAAAGTGTAAAAAAGAATTGGTGATGTCCACCAAATGCTGCAGATGAAAATATATAACAAAATGACCCACTATTAAGCCCCAAAGAGATTTAGTTCTTCTTTCTGCCCGATAACGTCCTTCATTGTTTATTTAGCCATTGACTCAAAACACACACACACACACACACACACACACAGACACAATGATGATAATAATCCTCAGCAGAGGCTCAGAAAGAATTGATGAAAACACATTTCGACCATGAGAGACTGAAACGCATAGCTTAAGTGGCGTCAGACGGAATGCGACGGTTATTCAGCAGGTCGCGGATAAAACAAAAAATGATTGGAGCGGCAAACATAAAACATGGCCCTGACATCCTAACAATGAGAGTGGCAGATGAGGGGCTTGATTTGCACAAGAATTAAATAATGGATACTCAAGAGCATTCCACCATGACTGGGGCACGGCTGAGGAGAGGAATGTGTCCACTGCACAGTGTACCGGACTCGGTCACTCTTCGTGAAAAGACTTTCATGCAGAGATATTAAGTAGCCCATAAATGCACTGAAGAGATCCAGTTTAATCATCTCTGGACCAAATGTGATGTGCGTTTAGTAATCACCTGAACACCAAGGGCAATAGAAACTTATAACAGGTTTTAAAACTGCCAGAGAGACACCTTAAGTAAAGCTCCCAACCCTCAGCGAAGCGCTTAAGAGTGGATTGTGCGTGATTTCCAAATGATGAAATGTAAACGCTGTCTACTGCAATATTTCCCACACAAAGCCCATTTACCATCACCCAAATCCACCCAGTACATTGCTGTACAGTCCTGCAAAACAAGTGCACTAACTTGAGATGATTAAAAAAAAAAAAAAGCTACTGCTTTGAGGGGAAAAAGGGAGGGAGATGATTAGACAATGTGTCAAAGTGCACCAGTCTGTGCCTGGTCTCTCCTCATTAGCACAAAAACTGCAGCCCAGATTTCACCGCCACAGTTTACCAAATCACTCCGCTTTACAAGCTCCAATTATGGAGATCACCCAAAGCGTATCCAAACAGAGCTGGCACAAGCGTCAAAATCTCATAAAGAATACTAATAGCTAAATATATCAGTTGGGAAGCATAAAACCCCTTATCAGAAAAAAACGTGCATCATGTACACAGGTGTCACTGTACATTTAGCAAAGCTCCATCATTCCCCACTCGGGCTTGAGCAATATAGATTTTTCCCTGCTTGTGATACACCATTAAGAAAATACGATTGATGATTTTATCTTCTGAAACCCACAGTCTAAAATAAGACAGAACAAACGAACACTTTTTCAGGTTAAAGCAGAGTAGGGGAGGATGTAATAATATTAGCAGCCGAGCAGTCAGGAAATGCATGCTGGCAGAGGCTACAGCAAACCCTCAGCTTGATAGTGGGTTTTAGATTTTAGATATGATACTCACCTTTTTATCTGCTAATCAAAGTGTTTAATCGCATGACCTCCAGTATTTATTCTCTTTCTATTTACCACTACCATTCATATATATATATCTCGCTAATGAATGTTTACTTGTGCAAAGTCGAATGTACCATATCATATCATATACCATACACATTAATGAACTTAAAACATTGTCACTGCCAATTCACTTGTGAGCATATGAGTGATGGTCAAAGTGCAGAGCTACCAGTGGATGCCAGTTAATATGAGAAGTATCACAAAACTAGTTGCAACTGCACAGCATTCCTGATTCATATGTCGATTGGCTCGACTCGCGACTTTCTTACGAGAACAAAGAAGGCTTTTGTCTTACCCCAATGTCAAACTGTGAAGCTCTTACGTGAAAACCATGTCCCATCTTCCAATTCTCCCATTAGAAACCCTTCACAGATACTTTCCGTAACTAAGCTACTAGTACTACTACTAGTATCGCAACAGAAAGTACTCATTTTTAAGTAATTTCTTAACCAATAAGCCTCACAAAAGTACACACATCAGCAGTGCACTAAGCATGTACATATCCAGCAACTCACTAATACTTTGAAGAGCAAAAGGAAAATACCTCAAGTGCCATCAAAGATCTTTCAGCTCCCAAGTCCTGTACAGATCAACCATCATGTCACTTTAACATTAATAAAGGTCACCTTAAACGCAAACTAAACAGACCAGCAGCTAAATGATTCAGCAAAAGCCTTCACAAAAAACTGTTTTAATGTTTGGCTTCAAACTAACCGTCTGTTCAACCGTAAGTCACCTGGCTTGTTAAATAGGGACAAACGTATGCATTCCTTATTGCCGCTTTATCTGTGTAAAGCTGCTTTGACACAATTTCCATTGTTTAAAGCACTATACAAATAAAAACCAGACAAAACGAGCAAAAAAGCCTTGAGGCTTATTTATAATATTTTTAGTTGAAGCGATCATGTATCGTTTGAGTAAACCGGACAATTATGCTTCCTAGTTCTAACACACAGATGGTGTCTGTCATTTTTGCCTGAAGGGCTGTTAGACATTATGATTACATGGCTTCTTGCCACACGACGTGATAAACGTTGGAAGCCTCTGCTTTTAAAGTCCCCATGAAATGTCCTGAGAGCGGTGATTGGAGTCCATTAGTAGATTGGATCCTTATATGCATGGGAAGGATGTGGAGTAAATATATTGTACTAATTCAGCATCATTACATATACATTATATATATTATATTTAAAAAACCAGAACATAACAGGTTGGATAAGATCACTTGAATAGTTCGAAACGATGTATTGAACCATCTATAAAGGATTATTGGCAAAAAAAAAAAAACTGCAAGAAGCACCAGTATGGCTCAGGTGAACTGCTCATGGAAGTTCATCAATGCAACAGAAACAAGAAATTCTGCATGAATGAAAAATGTTATGGATCGCTTACATTTACAAAGATTTAACTGAATAAAACTTACAAACCTGCAATATTAAATGCACAGTATCAACAATTACTTCTATATGAAAGCAGTATTCTAGCTCTGTAAATAATAATTATAATACAGAACAGTAAGCACACAGACTATAATGCACCTGGATGAAGCTCTAAATGTGGTCTGAACCCCATTCTGTTTGGAAACTCGTGAAAATGGATCATTTATATGGTTACAAAATTGAGAAATCAGTTGAGATTCGCTTCGTGGTTCTTCGTGAAGGCGAACTGGGATCAATGTGATCATGTGAATGGGAGATTTCAGGTTCATTCCCAGGCTGTAAACAGGACGAGGTAAAAACAAATCCGGTGTGTTTTTCCTGTTTGGCGCATTTTCTCCTGATTAATCTGAACATCTCCTAACACTGTATGAAATCCTGACTAGCGAGATTTACAGCAAATAAATCCGATGCGTGATCAAACCCCATATCTGTCGTTTACTGGGGGCCTTTATCGTACCTGTGATCACTGACCGGATAAATAAACAAGCAGATTTCAGATTATCCAATCAACACAGAATGAGACACACACACACACACAGTTCTTACCTCTCGCTTCTCTTTTCCAAAATGGTTGTGTAGACCCAGGCGTCTCAAATCGTCATATATAATCAACAAGCGTTTTTGTACACACTACTCCCGAGCCCCCGGTGATAAAGTTTGTGCACTGTTTCCCCTCAGCGCCAGTTCGCCTGCTTTGCTAATACGCGCTATTGTCAGGAGTCGCAGTTCGTCATCTAACGTTAACTCGCTTCCCTGCAAAGCGTCCGCCTGCAGCCGGGAAGTCGCTCTCCGTCCGTCCGCCCGCGCGCGCTTCTCCTGAGCCTCCGACGGAACAAGACCGATATACCCCCGCCCTTGATATCCGGCTCTCGCTTAGGAAGAGTTGTGCTCTCAAAGCTCCGAGCTAAAGTTTATCCTCTCCTTCTTCCTCTCCCTCTCTCTCTCTCTCTCTCTCTCTCTCTCTCTCTATCCCTCCCAGCGCCATCTTTCCCGCGGGGCACGTCGGGTAATCCTGAGGAATCCCCCCACGCACTCAGTGCGCCTGACGTTATCCGGTAGAGCGCGAGCGAAAGCAGGTGGGACCAAGGATGCGGGCCACGTCCCAATCCGCGTCCTTCCACACTAACCACGACGCCCAAAACAGCGTCGGCCGCATTCAAGGTGTAACGATTGGGACTTACCGATGTAGTGCTAAAGCGTGCGGTTTAAGACGGAGCCTCGGTTTGACGTCTGAGCGCACTTATAAAAGGCCAGCTGTTGAAATGAAATCCACCCAATATAGTTTAGATCTTCTGGGCGTTACGTACAAACAGTAACCAAAACGAAATAACAGTAAATTATACATGTGTAATAATCTAGAACAATAAAAAAAAACATTCTCGGGGATATCCTTCCTTTATAAATCAGTTTCAGTCTTAAAACATCTGAACACGTGGACCTGAGCACAACCAGGAGTGAGCGTTCAGGTGGAACTCATTTTTTCTTTTTTCAGAAATTACCATGAACGAATATGGTATCCACTGTCCTCCTATTAACAATCCATCCAAAATAAACCTCTTTTAGTTCTGGATTTTACAACTTTACCTTTAAACCCTAAGTGTCTGAAGGAGTGATACAGAAGGTCTATTCTGCCTGCTGCTATTAAACTTTACAACCAGAGCTGCTTCCAGTGAATCCGTCACCATAATACACATTGTTAATACTGATTTTAAAAATGTGCAATAACAATAATTAAAAATGTTTGCCATAACAACTGTGAAACTGTGCCATATTATCTAGCGCAATCTACTATTATAGTTTGTTCCTAATGATTTAAACAGTGGCGACTGTGACTGGGAAAAACTCCCTGGGAGGGTATGAGGAAGAAACCTTGAGAGGAACCAGACTCATCTGGGTGGCACAGAATGTCCATTTATTACAGTTCATCATTGTTCAGGTGAACAGTGATAGGTGATTAAATGCAATTTGTGGTCCTGAGCCATTGTAGAAAACTGTTGACATTAACTAATGTCCAAATCAAAGTATTCGCTCTGGATTCTCTGCAACCGGGACCAAAATAAAGTGTTCATTGAAGATGAATAAATAAAGATAATCTATAGCACAAATAGAAAGCTTTTGTATAAAGAAAAAAGCCAGATCCTGGCTATGTGCGTGTGGCATTTATTCATATAACTTAAAAAAAAAAAAACAGCCCTTCCATCAGCAGAAACTGCGAGCTGAGTGATAGCATGTACATGGCCAAATGCTGGCATCAGTGCTCAGTAGAGGAGACTACAATTCCTCATAGCCAAAATACCAGCACCAGATGGCAGTCAAGGCAGTCTGCTGATCTCCAGTGGCAGAAAGGCCATGACAAAAATGCAAAGCTTGCAGTGGAATTATGCAGTTGCTAAGGTTTTTGTTTTTTTTAATATACCTTGGCAAAAGCTACTTTGAAACACAGTCTAGACTGTTAGTGTCATGGCCTATATTTCCCCACATTACCACCTCTAAAGACTTCTTTGAAAAAGAAGCTAAAGCCATCAAAGCACAGAAAAGATCAGAAAACATGAGCAAGAAGGCACAGATTTGAGTTTCGGTTCACTACAAAAAGGCACAGAAAACTATTTATCTTCCACCATTTTTCGCAATTCTGCATTTTTCACAGAAAGTTCTAGCAATTTCTAACACAGCTCATTGAATGCTTAAATCTGACTTGTTGCAAAGGCATTGGTTAATTTAGAATTGATTTGTAGCACAGCCATCAGCCATTTGGCTGTATCTCAAATTACAATTAGAACTCAATAGATAATACAGCAGACATGCCACAAAGTTCAAGGCTAATAACAAACAAATTAAAAAGTGTTGTTATTTAAGAAAGATCAAGTTCAAATAGTGAAAATGGGCCACTTATATAGCGTTAAAGGAAGTAATCTCAGATATTAGTGCCAGTCAGTTGTACTAGGACAAGTTGTGTTCTATCAAACTCAAGAAAAAAAAAGTGGTGAGAGAAAAATGTTTTAGCATTAATATAATGTAAGTGACAACAGGAAATAAATAGTCTATTGGACAAACCACAACATCATATGTAACTTTCAAATAGGGTAGGGAGCTGGTGGCTTAGTGGGTAAGGCATTGGACCTTGGATTAGAAAGTTGTGAGTTCAAATCACAGCCATACCAAGCTGCTGCTCCTGGGCCACCTGAACAAGGCCCTTAACTCCATAGACAAATGTCATACATGTAAATTATTAAAATGCATGATGCCATGCATTCATTAATTAATTCATTATTAAATAGTACAAAAAAACGCAGGCAAATTAGCGTAAGAGGGATATGCTGTTTGTGGAAATCAGCTTTGTGGTGTTGTGCCCCACACCAACCCATTATGGATTACAGTATTTTACTTTAACAGTGTTTTATTTCTTATCTATTATGTAAGTGGAACAATGTATTCATGTCAATAAACATAAGATAAATATCAATAAGATAAAGATTCCTGTTCGGCCATTCAAAGATCATTCCCTAATGGTTTGTTTTATTACTCCAGGTTAGAGGCCTTTATCCTCTGTAAGCCAGTGTTGGGAAGTGGTTGGTACTTTTGCACTGGATTATCACGGATAGAGGCAACTGATCTCCAAGCAGCCTGCGGTGAACACAAGCTATTGGATTGGTCATGGCCTGCTGACCTTAGATCTGCTGCTTGGTAGTGTGACAGGAAGCCTTTTGAGGGTAAAGGAGCATTTGCATTTCATGCAAATAAGCGAAAGAACATCAGAAAAATCAGGTCAGCACCTGCCAACTTGGATTTACTTGAGTAAATGGAAATCAGATTGAAAAAAAAAAAATAGATTTTGTTTAATGGTGAAATAAGCATTGTGATTGTAACGTATACAGGTGAATTGCTTACGTGTAGAGCACTACTGTATACTGTTTTATACGTGAATCTGTTCCATGTGCACCCAACCCCTAGAGAAGCAGTCAAGTAGATCCTTTTTGTTTGTTTTGTCTGAATAGTGAGAACAGTTTTAACAAGTGCTCAATGAGGGCCTGATCTGTGCTCATGTGTTTCAAGTGTAAACATATAATTTCCCACTGAGTGTTCACTTCAGTGTGAATAGTAACAAAATATGTACTATATAATAGTGTGTGTGTGTGTGTGTGTGTGTGTGTGTGTGTGTGTGTGTGTGTGTGTGTGTGTTTGTGTTTCCACTGCAGTGCTGTCCACTGTCCACACTTCACCGATAGTTTTGGCTCATTTCTATGTTTTATTTTCACACTTGGAGCAGGTTCTGGACTGTTGAAAAACCTATCTAAGGCACAGCAGGAGAAACCTGCTGCTCTTTCACTGATGCAAAGAAGCGTATGGAAGGGCATCTGTCTTACTAATATGAATCATGAAGATGAAGCAGCCAGACTTTATGCCTGAGGACAATGACGAACTGCCATACGATCCTCATAATAGCACATTACAGTTTGCCTATTGCATTTAATTCATTTCAGTAGTAGTGTTTGCTTTTCAAGGATAGACTTATCACATAAAACAATATCTAAAAGAAAAAAAAACTGTACTTTCAAATGTTTTTTTCCTCTCTTAAACGTATTTGTGCTGTTTCTTGCAAAACTTAAAATATATGCTATTTAAAAACAAATGACTGTTGAAAAACTTCTGAGATTGATTATGTAATTTCCTTCAGGAAATGTTCTTTTCTGAAAATGTGTAATAAAAAATATTTGGTAGCTCTCATTTTAAAATCACATACAATACCAAGTGGAGCCACAAGGGGAGGATCACTGCCAGTATTTATGGCATGTAAAATGAATCTTAATACAGCTATATGTATAATCATTACGTGTAATTAGTCGATTGATTCATTTAGTCATTCACTTTATAATGACACTTCTGTGAAATGCATATAGCACTGATACATGTAACACACACACACACACACACACACACACACACACACACACACACACACACACACACACACACACACACACACAAAATATTAGGGCCACCTGCCTAATATTGTGTTGGTCCCCTTTTGCTGCCAAAGCAGTTGTGGCCCGTCCAGCATTAACAGCATTAACTTCTTCAGCAATTTGAGCTACAGGAGCTCGTCTGTTGGATCAGACCACACAGACCAGCCTTCACTCCCCAATGAGTCTTGGCCACCTGTGACCCTGTTCTGTACTTATTTATTTATTTATTTATTTATTTATTTATTTATTTATTTATTTATTTATTTATTTATTTATAAAATCATGCACTGATTGTGATTAGTAGGGAGCAGGTTGAGAAGAGCCTGGAGAGGTGGAAGTATGTGATGGAAAGCAGGGGAATGAAAGTCAGTAGGAGTAAGACAGAGTACATGTGTGTGTCAATAAGAGGGAGGGCAGTGGAGGGGTGTGGTTGCAAGGAGAAGAGGTGAAGAAGGTGGAGGAGTTCAAGTACCTGGGGTCAACTGCAAAGTAATAAAAAAGAGATGTGTTAGAGAAGTGTAGAAAAGAGTGCAGGCAGGGTGGAGTGGGTGGAGAAGAGTGGTAGGAGTGATTTGTGATAAAAAAAAATATATATCTGCAAGAATGAAAGGGAAAGTTTATAGGACTGTGGTAAGACCTGCGATGTTGTATGGTTTAGAGACAGTGGCATTGAGTAAAAGACAGGAGGTGTAGCTGGGGGTAGCAGAGCTGAAGATGTTAAGGTTTTCATTGGGAGTGATGAGGATGGACAGGATTAGAAATTAGTTTATTAGAGGGACAGTGCATGTAGGACGTTTTGGAGACAAGGTGAGGGAGGCGAGATTGAGAAGGTTTGGACATGTGCAGAGGAGGGAAATGGGGTTTTTCGATAGAAAAATGCCGAAGATGGAGCTGAAAGGGAGGAGGAAAATAGGAAGACCAAGAAGGAGGTTTATGGATGTGTTGAGGGAAGACATGCAGGTTTGAAAGAGGCAAATGTAGTGAAGAGAGTAGTATGAAGACAAATGATCCACTGTGGCAACCCATAACAGGAGCGGCTGAAAAAAGAAAAAGAAGAATATTGTGTTTTTCTATCATTGAAAAAAACAAGATTTCTATCATACTCATTTTAATAGGAGCATCTGTGTACATGCTCATTTAGGCAATTATCCAATCAGCCAATCATTTGACAGGAGCATAAGAATGTGGAAAAAATGTGTCTCTGTGATTTTAACTTTGATATGGTTGTTGGTTACAGATTGGCTGGTTTCATAAATTCTGGGAGTGTCTACAGTCTACAGTCATACACAGAATGGTGCAAAAAACAAATACTTCCCATGTCTGAAACACCTTGTTCATGATATATACTAGACACAGGGACACAGGCTTACTATCATGGGCAATGGCATGAAACAAGCGTCTTAGACTAGGCAGTCAAAGACAGAAAAAGGAGACGCCTTTTTTTTTTTCAATTATATCTTCAACTGTAAAGTTTTCATGAGCCTGTGCCCATGACAGCCTTAGATTCCTGTGCTTGGCTGAAAGAAGTCAAACCAAATTTGGTCTTTCGCTGTTGTAGCCCATCCACCTGATGGTTTAGTGATTTGTGCATCATGAGCTGCTTTTCTGCTCACCACAGCTGTAAAGAGTGATGGTTATACTTACTTTATCCTTACTTATATTTAAACAAATCTTATGACCATTTTTTCCTCACCTTGCTTATTAACCAGATCCACCCACTGTCTCTCACAAGATGTTTTTTTTTTGTTGTTGTTGTTGTTGTGGTTTGTTTTACACAGAAAAAACAACAGAGGGCTATTGTTTGTGAAAATCACAGGAAATCATTAGTTTCTAAAATACCCAGACCATCTAACTGGTACCAACAATCGATTAGATAACTACATGAATTTGTAGGTGTACAGGTGTTGCTGTACACACACTATATATGAACTGTATATATGTTTGTGTGTGTGTGTGTGTGTGTGTGTGTGTGTGTGTGTGTGTGTGTGTGCAACATTTAGAATGTATAATCTATAATCCATTTAAGTTACAAACAGATGAAAATCCATTAACATATTTGCTGTTATACTAACAAGAAGACTCTGGGTTGAATATGGATGTATTCAGGGTAGTATGGCCTGTTTACTAAAATCAACTCTTAACTAACTTTTTTTTTCTGTCTTAAGACCTAATTATAATGTTTGTGTTTCTCTTTAGCTAGGGCTGATTTAATAACATTGCCAATTGCCTGAGACACTCAGAATGCCACTATGAGGCCAGAGATTATCTGACCAGAGACCAGATAATGTCTTACAGCAGTTATCTTTTTCCCTATTTGTCAATTTCTCTTAGTGTTACTTATTAGTAATGTTTTATTTATTCATTAAAAAAATGTGATCAAGTAAACTAATTACTACAAAACGTTATAAAATTTATTTTTTGCTTAGGACTAATAAAAAATGCAGTATTTCTTAATATATACCTTGGTCAGTCTGATAACAGATCTGAATGTAGCATACAGGGTCATAGTTAATCATCAGAAAACTTTGGTCATTTAGCACATTAACAGGGTATTTATTAGCTTGTTATCCTTGGTGCAAATTAGAACTCATTATCTTGGTTTCAAAATTAATGGGATTCTTAAAATGACTTCAGCAGCCCTTAATCATGCCAGCAGGGATCAATGAATAGGTTGCTATTCATTAGCACTCATTATACAACACTTAACCGAACTCATCAGCAATCAGCAGGTTGCTCCGTGTTGGTCCTCATTTGGGCTAACGACAGCACTGCAGCTGTATAAGCAGCTGGCCATAAACAATTATGACAGACATTTCAATTAGGCCCACCCACTTTTGGTTTTAAGGCACAATTCTGTTTAAGATTATAAGACAGACAATGACTACACTCCCTCTAACACAGATCCACTTTACTCACAACGATACAGCACAAACTTTATTTGAGCAATGGAAGCTATGGCAGGCATGTCCAACAACTCCTGACTCCATCAGCTGCTGGTCTTATTCTGACCTCCACTTCTCAGCTCTTGTACCCGCTCTTATTTTAAACCTACCTATCTTTCAATCCACCTCTAGGGGAAAACTGAGATAAGTCCAAAACAGTTTGAGAGATATACAACTGATGTTTCAGCATATAGTCATCGGCAGTTGATGGCATCAGCATAAAAGTAGTGCTGGTAATTCAGACTTCAAAGACTGCCCACGTCAGACTTGAAATAGTGCTACATTTCACCACCTCTCTCACTCAGGCCTTGTGCTTGCTACTGATCAACCGCAGGCACACAAGGGTCATCCCGTAAGTGGAGCTTACCAGGGAAATACACATGCCTGCCTGGTGATGACACTAGTGACGGCCGCTGCTGGTATATTTCCATGTTACTGCTGGTCAACACCTATGACTTAAACATTTTTGACACTTACTCCAAACAAACAGCTTCAGTGTTTGTTTCTGCATTAAACTTACATCATATATATATATATATATATATATATATATATATATATATATATATATATATATATATATATGCACCGTGACAACAGACAGGTCTTGAGTGTTGCGAGTTCGCCTACAGGACCAACAGATCAATAGCTTATAGTCCTGTTCTTGGGGGAATCAGATTTCTTAAGCAAAGTTTCTGTAAAAAAAAGAAAAAAAGATATAAATTATGTGATAAAATCTGAGTTCCCTCAGAAACGTATTAAGGAACGCTTGTTTGGTCTTCACCTCGCACATTAATTGCCTTTTTTTGTTATTATTATTAAACTTGAAAACATATAAAACAATGCCAGGAGTATAAAAAAAAACTAAAGTTTGCACAGTGTCACTGTGGCCAGTCACTCCGTACCAGAAATAAGATTTGTTTTGTGCATGCAGGAAAACGCTAAAAAATCGAAAGCGCTAGCGTAATTTTATTTTTTCATTTATTCAGGTTTATTTAATGGGAGAAGCCGAAAGAAAAAAGAAATTTAATCAATTAAATTTGATTATTGATTTAAATTGATTACCCAATTCAATCAATATAATAAACTATAATAACTATTGAATTAATTTGATTTATTCTATTTTATTTAAAATATATATATTATTTTATATACTATTTAACAAAGCAGGCTTTTTTTTGTTGTTTGTTTTAAAACTGTTGATGTTCACAAATGTTAATAATAATAAAAAAACAGTGTTAATAAAAAAATATTTAGCATTTCTTCCCCCTAATATAAATGGAACCAACCCCAGCCATTAGGGTTGCACAAGCCTTAGTGCCGGTCCCAAGCCCGGATAAATGGGGAGGGTTGCGTTAGGAAGGGCATCCAGCGTAAAACGTGCAAAATCAAACATGCGGATGGTCCGCTGTGGCGACCCCTAATGGAAGAAGCTGAAACAAAGTTTTATATAAATATATAGAGTTTTTATAGTAGGTGTATTTTAACAGAGAGAGAGAGAGAGAGAGAGAGAGAGAGAGAGAGAGAGAGAGAGAGAGAGAAAGAGAGACAGAATATTTAAAAAATCCAAAAAAGAACATTAAAGAAATGTTATAAATTGAATTGTACTTTATCGAGTGAAATAAGTATTTAATCCTTTACTAACTTAGCAAGAACGGTGACTCCTACAGACCCAAATTAGTACTTTCCTTTTAGGGGATGGTGTTCTTTGAGTCATATTCAGCATTTCTCTGCCTCCAAACATGACAAGTCGAGTTGATGCCAAAGAGCAAAATTTTGGTCTCATCTGACCCCATCGCATTCCCCCAAGCCTCTTCTGAATCATTCAGGTCTTATGGGCATGGATATGTGAAGTGAGTACGCTGTCCTCACTATCCTCTGTAGGGTCTTGCGATCCGAGACGGTACAGTTCCCAAACCAGGCAGTGATGCAGCTGCTCAAGATGCTCTCAATGGTCCCTCTGTAGAATATGGTCAGGATAAGGGGAGGGAAATGGGCTTTCCTCAGCCTTCTTAGGAAGTAGAGACGCTGCTGAGCTTTCTTGGTGATGGAGCTGGTGTTGAGTGACCAAGTGAAGTTCTCTGCCAGATGAACACCAAGGAACACCAATTTGGTGCTCTTCACGATCTCCACAGAAGATCCATCGATGATCAGTGGAGAATGGTCGCTCTGTGCTCTCCTGAAGTCAACAACCATCTCATTCTTTTTGTCACCGTTTAGAGACAGGTTGTTGATCCACACCAGGCTGTTAACCATTGCACCTCCTCTCTGTATGCTGACTCTTCGTTCTTGCTGATAAGACCCACCACAGTCGTGTCATTGGCGAACTTGATGATGTGATTCAAACTGTTCATTGCTACACAGTCATAAGTCACCAGAGTGAACAACAGTGGACTAAACACACAACCCTGAGGTGCCCCAGTGCTCAGTGTGGTGGTGCTGGAGATGCTGTTTCCGATCCGGACTGACTGAGGTCTTCAGGCCCAGTAGGCTCAGCTTCTCAATTTAGTTGCTGAGGGATGATTGTGTTGAATGCTGAGCTGAAGTCTATGAACAGCATTCAAACATATGAGTCCTTGTTGTCCAGGTGGGTGAGGGCCAGATGAAGGGTCGTGGAGGTGGCATCGTCCATGGAGCGGTTGGGACGATACACGAAATGCATGTGGTCCAGTGAGGGTGAAAGCTGGGTCTTGATGTGCCTCATGACAAGCCTCTTGAAGCACTTCATCACAATGGGTGTTAGCGCAACGGGACAATAGTCATTGAGGCAGGAGACAGTAGACTTCTTCGGCACGAGAATGATGGTCGTCGTCTTGAGGCACGTAGGAACAAAAGCGCTGCTCAGGGAGATGTTGAAGATGTCGGTGAAGACATCCGCTAGCTGTTCTGCACATTCCCTGAGCACTCTGCCAGGAATGTTGTCTGGTCCAGCAGACTTCTGTGGGTTAACTCTGCATAGAGTTTTTCTCACTTCAGCTGTGGTTAGACAGAGCACCTGGTCACTGGGAGGGGGGGTGGTCTTCCTCGCTGCCATGTTGTTCTGCACCTCGAACCGGGCGTTCAGCGCATCTGGGAGGGAGGCGCTGCGGTCACAAGCATGGTGAAGTTGTTTTGTAATTCATAATCGCCTGGATGCCCTGCCACATGAGCCGAGTGTCTCCGCCGAACTGGAAGTGGCCGTGGATTCTCTTGGCATGTGCGTGCTTCGCCTCTCTAAATTCACTGGGCCATTTGGCCCTCGCTGTCTTTAAGGCTGTCTTGTCCCCTGCTCTGAAGGTGGAGTCTCTTAATTTTAGCAATGCACGCACCTTAGCGGTCATTCACGGCTTCTGGTTGGAGCGGGTCACGTCATCAATGCACTTTTGGTAGCTGGTCACTGTTGACGTGTACTCCTCCAAGTTGAGGGATCAGATTCTGGACTGATCCCTTGCCATTCTCAGAATCATCCTTCCCCCATGAGGTGAGATTTAGCATGGAGCTCCAAAACAAGGGCGATTGACTTATCTATCGCCAACAGTGGTTTCTTTCTCACCAAGCATTCTGCTGAAGGTCTTGTAGCCCATTCCAGCCTTGTGCAGGTCTACAATCTTGTCCCTGGCATTCTTTGACAGCTCTTTGGTCTTACCCATGGTGGTGGAGAGATTTTAATAGAAGAGGTTGATTCTGTGACAAGTGTTTTTTATTCACATAATAAGTTGATCAGGAGCACTTTCTTAAAGGGACGGACTAAATAGGGTGTGTGGGAGTAAATATTCTTGCAAATTTTGTATGGCTCAAATACATATTTCATTCAATCCAATACAAATTAATCCATATATAATAATTTTTTTCTGGATTTTCTTTATATTCTGTCTTTTTCTGTTAAAATAAACCTAGCTAGAAAATTAAACCATATTTGCTTTCGGCATCTTTTGTTGTCACAGTATTTCAGAGACATCTGTCTTCACATGGTGAATCCCCTTTCCTCTGTCCCTTGGATCAAACCTATCCCCATCTGTATGATTAATATGTTGTCTTATGAGGTATGTTTACCCCCCTCTTCAGTAACCATGGATCAAGTGTCCAGTTATTAAAGGCCCTCGTCGTCTGATGGTGACGCTAGGTTCTTGGGCGTCAAGGAGGATTAGACGACTCATATGGACACTTCTCAGCTGACTTCATCTTAAAATATTATCTTTTTTTCAAAATTAGCTTTAGGGTATTTTTAATAATCAAACTGGCTGTCAAATGCACTTCTATGAAAGATGATCTTAATCTTCAGGAAGATGTAATAGTAATGGCAATACAGTGGTACTGGGTTCAGTGTTTCATCATTATGACTCAGACACGTTTCTTACAGTGAAAAAGCAGAGGCATTATTATTACAGTGCTGTATGACAGTTTCACTTTCAGGTTTTAAATCAGTCCTACTGTAGTTCTGCTAGATATAAATAGTAAATGGCTAACTAAGAAACTCTATTTCAATGTTAGATGCTTTTATTCAGAAACTATATAAATATATATTACACTATTACTATAAATGACAGATATGCACACAAAGTTTCAATATTATAATATATTGATATATATGTAAGATTATATATTATAATATAATATAATAATCAGTATATTAACAAAAAAAGTGTTCCTCTTTAAAGAAACCTGAGCATTCTAACGGAGGTCATAAGGAAGGTAATGATTTACTCAACAGTGTATGACATCAGAAATGTAACACTTTACACCTATTTTCTTCCCCTATATTAGAGTAATTTTTTCCTGAGCTGCCATTGGAACTGCTCCCTACTGTTAACTTCCTTAGTATCTCATCACATTTGCTATATTCGATATCTTTTTATAGTTGATTAAATGTTCATTTGGCCTTTATGGCCTTCACACGTGGGTAATCTCACATCTGCATTATAGGTTAATGTCGGTGTGACGACGAGGATCACTCAACAGACAGGTGGTTTCGAGAGTACAGTTGCACTTGAGAGCAGTGTGAATAGGCTCACATGGTACATTAAGCAACACGTTGCCACAGGGAGAGAGTGTTACAGTAAACTGGAAGACATAAAACTTTTCGGAACTATTGGTTTATTAGCCGTTTTGGGTTCTGCCACAGGTAAGGTAAGCACTATATTACTGTAAACCTTCCTATGCATATAACTTTTTATAGTCCTATTCATGCAAGAATATGCGAGAAAGTTTAACTTTAACTTAAAAAGAATTATTATTAATATTATTCTAATACAAAATAAATCTTTGATGTATATCAAAGGGGAAACAAACAGTCTTGTGCGATTTGATTTATTATTTTATAAATAATAATATCTTGTATTCATATTGAATTGAGAGGATAGAGAACCCAATGAACCTAGCAGTTTATACAGAGTAAGGTGGTGTTGAGCCTGAATCATAGGGATGAAAATCAGCCACTATAAATGAGACTGTAAAGCAAGACCTTGCACTGTACCGAATTCAACCTGTTATAATACATTTGCATATATTAAGGTCTGACCGGTTTCTGTTGGAAATATTTCTATCCTGTTCAGGAGCACCTAATATCCACTATTTTGAACTTTGTGTTGAAAAGAAGATAAAAAAAAGAGAGAAGAGAGCTTTGATCAGGCAGATGAAAGTGTAGCAGTGACCAGTTCCACAGCTGGCAAGGAGAGCTTGGTGTATGCAGCCTGAATATGAGATGGCAAATGGTAATTTCAGCTTTCATTTCCTGATTTTCACATGTAGATGTGATAAACAAAATAGATCATGGCATATTCTTAGGTGTGCAATGGTTTTAGAACGAATGTTCTTATAGGAAAAATAAAGTAAGTAGCAAGACCTTCTTCAGACAGCGATTGACATTTTAATGATTGATTTTCATTCTTATTTTCTGATGTCCTCTGTTGTGTGGCAGTGTTTTGAATAATTGTTTTGCTGCATGATGAAGTTCCACTCAACTAGATTAGATTGATTTACCAACACCATGTCCTAGATGAATTGTATGAGCAAATTCGTTATTTCTCTGCATATTGGCCTTTCTGTCACATTGGTAAGGGTTAATTTTGGTTTAATGTCTTTAACGTGACCTCCAGTCTGGCCTTCGGATTCATACAATTGAGGAGTGGTTTGCATCTTGTGTCCACTACATGAAAATGTTTGCATTTACAGCATTTTGGCAGATGCCCGTATCCAGAGCAACTTACATTGTATCTCAATCATACAACTGAGCAGCTATGTGGTTAAGAGTCTTACTCAGGAGCCCAGGAATGCCAGCTTGATTGTTATGATACACATTCAGATAACACAAAACCCCATGTCAAACACGTTTCAATTTTTTTGATCTCATGTTCAAATTTGTTTAACACATCTAGATTTATATATCAGAAAAAGCTCATCCTTATTTCAATGTTTGACGCTATAGCAAAAACAAAAGAATTTGCCTTGCTGTTTGAATACTATAGAGGGAAGGGAATGTGAGTTTATTAACTATATAGACTATCCACTTTATTCACATGTGAATGTGTACTGCAGTTATTCTTATGTGGGAGCAGCACAGTTAATTTTCAGTTAACACATAAAGAGCAGAAGACCACATCAGGTCCCACTCCTGTCAGTCAGCTACATAAATCTGACACTATCATGGGCACAGACTCACCAAAACTGCAAAGTCAACTCTTTGACAACTCTTTGTCCATGATATCCTCAGACACTGTAACATCATATAACACTTTTTTGTGAATGTAACTTTTCTTCATTAAATTTGTCATCATGTACCTATTATACCTAGTAGCACTGTGAAGAAGTTAAACACAGTTACCTATAATTGTGTTTTCTATGTTAACGGGAGGACATTTTGTAACATTTAATTTGTTCTAAAGTGTACATTTATTATCTTAGAATTAAGTGAAAAAATATATACTTATATGTATGTAAATAAATACTTTTTTCTCTTCATATTCAGGAAAAATAAAACATTAGTTTCTGTAGATTCTCAGTCTAACTAAAGACTCATTTTTCTCTTAGAGCTATATGGCTTTTAAGAAATGGTCTTAGTGATTTATACCTTTATTTTATTATTTATCATAGTAAAATGACAGCAAATATTTTCTTTATGTTGGTGTGGGAAAGATCAGATATCAAACCTTTTGTATCGGTAAAACGAACACGAACTGTTCGTGTGCATGTATACCTTAGCCCATCTGTAATCTACCTGCCTTCCACACATGTAGCAGCCATTTATATTTGATTATTAGTGAAGGTGGCCTTGAAAGTGATGTTTACACACTCCGTATCACGTAACACAGCTAAGGAACAAAAAGACTACGAGGCAACAAAGAAAGTGTGCGTGGTTGTGGTCAATGAGCCGCCGACTATTTACTACGACATTCCTCTATGTTGTAAGAAAAATGACTTGATTTAAAGCCTATCATTAAAACTTACAAACAAGCATCTGACATTAGATCCTGACCGTAATTAAGCAATCAAATTCATGTGGCAAGTGTAGACAATTACTTGGCTCCAGACTAGCACAGCTGAGTCTATAGTATAGTCATACCACATTATAATAGATAACATACTTTCCTAGCAAAGGATGTTAGCTCAACTGTTGCATGCTGCACACTGTTTGTGTTCTGAGGAGACCTGCTTGGTATGAGGGATTCCAGCGAGCCATGCTCATCAATCAAATTCATTTTGCTGCTTCCAGAGAGCAAAGGCTCGCGTTACAATACTGGCAATTCCACCTGTCTTGCAGTCTTAAAATGAGATAGCTATTCTGAAAAATCACTAGAATGCAAATATGATCTAACTTCTAACACAATTACAATTGCAATCTGCGTGTAATTTTTATAATTTTATTTTAAATGTTAATTACAGTTGAATGGTGCAGTACACTTTGATGACTTTGCAAGGCTTTATGCCCAATAAAATTGTTAGTAAATAACTTTTGTGTATTGTCTCAAATTGTGTAAGAGATGAGGCAGTGGCAGACCTTGTGCTGAAGAAGCTGTAGGTAAAAAGCAAACATTTTGTCCTATTACTGTTTTAGCTTATGGTTTTAAATGCACACTTGGTCTCATGCTCTTCCTGACCGGCATTTGCTCAAGGGTCAAGGCCGCTGCTTGCATGAAATAATTGTTGTTCCTTGCTCCAACAATTTTCATTCTAGTATAGACAGACAAGCATTTTGTGCCAGGTGGCTGAGGAATCATCTACATGCCACATAACTGGGGGTCACTCAATACTGCAGCCATCAAGGTCTTTGACCGCTGACATATCACTGCCCACACCCTGCATTGTGTGTAGATTACTAGCAGTTAGGGGGGAAGGCATTTCACAGTTGCACCATACGTCTAAATGTGCCACCTCTCAACCTTTCAACTGCAGGCTATTTCAAAGCCACCACTGGGCTCAGCCAAATATAGAGTGCAATACCAACCTACTCCCCCTGTTCTCCACCTCCAACCATGTAACAATGAGCCAGAGGATACAGTTACATCAACCAGTCTACTTCCCATGGGCTAAAGCTCTACTTGCGCACGCACAAGGAAAGCTATCGTGCATTTAGTATGGTGCAAATGGAGCAGCTCACTAACAGCACCAAGTGACAGGAATGGAGCATCTAAATAATGGAATGCTGATTCTTACTGCAGACTTGTAGCACACAGGAAGAAAGGTGTTAATGACATGAGTGATACCTTTTTACTTTCCAAACAAAGACTGCATATGTGCAACCTCGAAGGTTTTTCAGAGGACTCATTTGTGCTTCCAAACACTTAACGGTTTATTTGCTTCATTAATCTGTTTTGTCTTTGGCTTCCTCTTTTAAATCTGCCTTTCTTCCATTTTTCATTTCTTTTCTCATTTGTCTCTGCTGGTGTCAAATACCTGGGTGCTGTGGCACAGCTGGATGCAAGTTCAGCTGCTCTGCCTCCCTCTTATGTTTCAGTTAACCGAGTTGTGACGTTCCACTCATCCAACAGAGCTTACCAAGGGATTGCATCCCAGAACACACGACAGATGACAAGTGGATTAAGAGGACCTGGCCCTTTTGGATGGTTTTTTATTTGCATCAACCCAAATGTTAAAATTGCTGCAATACTTGAGGAACAAAAGGATTTTTTTTACTGTTTGTCTGGATGCTGCAATTGCTTCAAATATTAGCATAACAGTGAATACCTACAGACTCCGGAATGAATAGAAAGCTGGCTGTCTTTTATTCATGTCTTGCAAACTACTGACTAAAATTGTGGTACTCAACAGAATTATTGTTTGCTGATGCTGATGAAATCCACATTATTATAAATTTGGAAGTCCCTTAAAAATCCTGGCATTACTGTACTATATGTACAGAGCATCACAATTTCTCTGCCACAACTCGGATTGAATCACACCACACCACCAAACAACCTGTGCCTGTGATCTGTTGAAGCAAGCCCAGCAAGAAGATCGTGAATCTCTAAAAGGTATAGACAAGTCACACACTGTGAAAAACCAAATTTAGAAACTTTGTGCCCCCCGTATATTTCTCTCTGAAGACTCGGAGCAAAAATAGTGTGAAAGTTGTCAGAATAATTTGGTCTTAATTTAACACTGTTGCAAACAAGTTATCTGACAAGGTGCTTGGCAACAGAAAAAAAACTTGTTGAGGGTGTGAGTGGCTGACTTAGGTCAGAGCTTAAAGTGGCAGATCAAAGAAGGCGAAAGGGGTGTGAAGTAGGGTGGTCGCGTGCTACTTCTTAGCTATGATCTAAATGTGTGGAGTAAATGGGGGGGGGGGGTTAGAAAGTGTGTAGCACCTTCTTCTGGCTGTCTGCGTCTAAACACACATTAGAAGAAGCCCGCAGAGGGAGGCTGCCCAACACATGCACACTCTGTGAGAAGCTGGACACATTTCAAGTGTGCAAAGGACCACCGCAGTGCAGTGAACAGCAGTACTTAACCCTGACATAAAGACTGTCCATAGAGGTGACAATGGAACAGGCAGTTCACAATGAAGGGTAGGCTCCAGTAGATTAATGTTTAATTGCTGACTGCATTTACTATACAAATACCAATCATTTTATTATTCATTTATTTACTATTATTATTATTCATTTTGATTACATTACTTTTAAATGAATGTGAAGTTTGCCTTTCTTTCATAAGGTTGTTATGGATTAATGTTCATCGTGTGAAGCATTTATCTATTTCGGATATTTTGTTATAATATTTTGTGTAACATTCGTCTTTTTGGGATATTTATACTAATTGCCGATATGACATATGATATTTAAAATGACTTTGTACATCCATTAAACCTGGGCTGAGTCTGTAGATACATATCTTGTAATGTATACTAATGTGGGGCCTTTTATTATTCATCTGTGACTAGTCATCAGGCTCAGACCTTCTTGGTGTGTACACATTGCTATGTTCTTTGAGGCTTGGCACAGATCGGTGGCAGTTAAAAAGGGTTCATAAATGTCAGCAGTTTTTAATAAAACTGCAATAGACACCATAATCTACAGGTATTCTCCCTGGCACAAGACATGAAAGTGATCAAGTTAATCTGGGAACATAGGAATGCATGTACTATAACAGTGAAAGGGAGATGGGGATGTAGAGAGAGATCATTGAATAAAGCTATTATCAAGATATCAGCTGAACCAAGTATGCTTATTACTAAGAAAAATAGACAGTAATATAGAAATGTGTGAAGATTACCTGACAGATTTGGACTTGGTGAATATAAGAATCATAGCTGTCTTGTGATTCAATATGAACCATATGCCCCACACTAAAGCAATATGGTGACATATCAAGGAAAGGAAGCTCCAGTGGACAACCTTTCCACACAGAAGCAGCATCCTT
This sequence comes from Silurus aristotelis, assembly GCF_946808225.1. Taxonomy (NCBI): domain Eukaryota; kingdom Metazoa; phylum Chordata; class Actinopteri; order Siluriformes; family Siluridae; genus Silurus; species Silurus aristotelis. Next base: position 10,945,070 of record NC_139577.1, on the reverse strand, counting down.
CCTCTGTTGCTATAGAAACAGAACCCAATGTGGACACACAACACGTGTTCCAGTGAGCTTATCATAGCAAGAATGCAGTGGATTATCCATTTCTGTGCTTGAGATGCGAGTGTGTACACCTGATGCAGAATAACGCAGATGAAATGTACATAAGAACCCTACAAAATGCAATTCCTCTAGTAATATTAATTAATTTCATATGATTTATTTTTAAAGATTATTCGCTACATATCGAAGTGATGTGATTAATATTATATTTTTGAGAAGTTAATTTTAAATACATCTCATGTCCAGGCTATTTTGTATTAACTCGCAAATGTATGTGCATGCATTAAGTCTAGTTCAAACACCTTTTCTAAACAATCAAAATCATACTTCTCTAAAGTATGATCTCTAACCAATACAGATCAATAAACTCAAATCTATGTTGTGCTGATTATACAATTGCTGTAAAAACAATATCTGTTAACATTCCAGTTAACACCACTGCTTGTTTAGCACAGTTTTCTTCAGGGACTGAACTGTCAAAGGAAGCTTTTCACTTGTGAAAGAGCTAGATTTCCAATCGAGATTATGACATCTGAGACTAGTGATAACAGTGAAAACTGCACATTATTGCTAGGAACACAGTCAAAGCGAATCTGAGAAAATGTGATGAAACACATTTCTGCAAACCTAAAATAGTTGTGAACGCTATCATGATGTGCATGTACAAAGAGTTCCTTATCATTATACAAGGTTTAAGGAAGCATGAAGCTACCAGGCCAGCGGCAAAGGTGGACAGTTCAGAATCATAGAGCGTATTTATGACATCAAGTATAAAGAATTGTAGAATTAGAGATTTAAGACTTGAGCACATTTAAGCATTAGTTAATGTACCTAATCCAGTTGCAGTGATAACGTCACATTTCTTGTTTGTTTGTTATAAAAATTTCTGAAAATATAAAGCTGCAAATAGAATATCATTTAATACTTAGTTTTCAGTAGACACCTCATCATCATCATCATCATCATCATCATCATCACCAGGCTACTGAAAGTGATACAGACTTGGCTGAGGTGAATATTCAGAATTATAGACATGATTTTATTTTTACATAAATATAAGCATCAAGTGCTTTTTTTTTAATTCTTGGGGACTTTAATGGCTCTAATTCCCAAAGAGCAAGACATTACTCAAGGGTGCATGGAAGCTATATGAATGGATTCAAGGGGATAAAAACCGTAAACCATTACAGTACCTAATGGCATAGAGATATCGATGTCCATTTCGGAACAGATGTGTGAACAGGTGTTTAATGAGGCAATACAATACGAGGCATTTAAAGCAGCATTGTGACAACATTTGAGACTAAAATTAATGGCACTCTCTTAAAAAAATGCTAGACATCTTCATACACGCACCATTTAGACATGTTTTTAGCATGCAAAATTAAGTACAAATTCGTCATTTAAAATATAAAGAATACTATTTAAATGTCAGTTTTCTCCTTTCTCATGTACACATTCTGTACGTATACACAATATGGGGTTGCTCATGTCTTTCGTCAGCCGGTGGCGTGAACATGACAGTGGAGTGAACATGTACATGCCTGTTTTAAAAGACTACACGGCTGAATATTCCTGAGATAATCTATTGAAAAGTGATCCTCTGCTCTGTGTTGCTGGCAGCTAAATGTATGGTCACATTAGCTTTCGAATATTATGAGAACAGCCTGTCACTACAGCAACCCGGAAAGTCTCTTGAAACTACAATCTTTTTAAGCATTCCAGCTAGACCGTGAACAGTTACCAGGGTACACCCACATACCCTATTCTCACAGCAATAATTCTTAAAGAAAAAATGCCTGCCAAATTTTACAAAACTGTTACATTACATAAAATGTAATGAAAAAGTGTGTGAGTTGGGTGTGTGAGTGTGTGTGGGGGGGTTATATGAGTATGCTGTGGTAAAAGAGAAGTGAAGAAGCTGAATCTGTCTCTTTAAGAACTGGTCCTTGGGCAGGTTGTGGTGTTGAGTAGGGAGGTGGATCCTTGCTTGTCTTTATTCTGCCTGATTTTCCCAACAAGCATTCCTATCAACAAACCCTGCCTCACTACCAGCTTGCTCCTCTCCCAATGTGTGTGTGTGTGTGTGTGTGTGTGTGTGTGTGTGTGTGTGTGTGAATGTACTTGATTGAGTTTTGTTGGGTTTACTCAGAGTTTGTCATTTATGTGTGTGTATGTGTGTTTGTGTGTGTCTGTGCATGCATCACTTTATCATCACCTGAAGACAACTGCACTTTTCTGAGGCAGCCTTTTCAAGCCAGGTGTGCAACATCTACAGTATCAGTGAGTGTATTTATAGAGCTTTCTTTTCCACAGACTAAAAGGAATTTTTCTTATGTAAATTTTCTGCTTTTATGTAATTTACAAGTATAGTGTAGAGATAACCCAATAACAGAAGTGATAGAAGATGCAGACACGTGCTGCTCTTTTCACAGCATCTTGCTTCTATTTTCAGTGATATTGTAGATTTTGCATATATTAAACATATACTGGCTGCTATTTGAGATAAGCAACTAGGTCACGTTTTCTTATGGTGTATACTTGTCATTCTTGATATAACATTTTAATTTCATTAAATATTAATCCATGCTTAAAACAACGAATGACCCAAACTTGTGAAAAATGGTAAAAAAAAAAAAAAAACAACCTAAAAGTATTCTATTGTAGCAAAACTTGGTCAAGGAATCTGTGACAGTGAAAGGTTTTTGTTTTATCTTAATCATTTATAGGCCTAAAATGAAGTCATTAATATTTAATTGTACACTGGGATTCAAAATAATAAACAAAATTAGAGAATATTTTACTATATACATAAATACTATAGAAAAAAATAAGGAATACAAAGATTTGTGTGCTGGCTACTGTAGAAATGTAGGTTTTTTCTAATTAATTTAAACACCTTTTGAAGACTATCGCAGCATCGACCTCTTACACTTCAGCTGTTTCTATGAATCTAGCTATTATCCTGTAAAGTGTGACATCAGTGGTGCACTGCTGCGTAAAAGAAGGTAATTTCAAGACAAGCTCGTAGGTGATGTGTGAACAAGCAGTAGCATCATTAGAATATATATATATATATATATATATATATATATATATATATATATATATATATATATATATATATATACAGAATACAGAACTTATTTCGTGAAATGCGCCTTAAATACAATCTGTGGTGAATGCAAAGTTGAGTGGGAAGCCAGCACTAAACTTTCCTCCACCTGATAAATGCTTGTTAGATGATCTCAGCTGCATGATGAATACACTCCCATATGGGCTTCAAGAAGGGAGAAAAAAAAGTGGAAAACAGCTAAAATAGATACTCTCACTTCATTTTCAGCATGCTGCTAACTAACACACACTGATTACACATGTCTAAAATAGCATCGAGCATAATCAATGGCTGAGTGATTGAGCTGTGAGAATGACATGAATATATAAATATAGCTTGTTTATTTTTACTATGCAGGTGCGAGGATGAAAGACAGGGCAGCAGGTTTAACCGATAATTGACTTGGCATCCCTCAGGATCAAGGACACCAACTAGCCTCTAGCATCTAGCTACAGATTTAAAACTACTCACTGTTTCAGTGTGTAAAGCATTTGTTGTAATGAATGGTTTCATTATTGGAAATAGGTGAACAATTAAAAAATGGGTTTTCTGGCAAGTACCTTTTTTCAGAATTGATATATACTGTAACAACTGAGAGATTAAAGAACCATGAAAGACTGAAAACCTCAAGCCAAGAGTGTTTTGCTAAAAACATACCCTGTTTTATTTTCTCTCAGTTCATCTTGTTCTTTCTCCGAGTGATGAAAATACTTTCATCTGGATGAGTAACTAAGGCCTGTGATGTCATTTTCAGGTCAAGAAAAGTGAATTTGCAATGTCACGCTGATTAATCTTGTGTTATATTGCATCAATGACTCAATCATTAAAAAATTTCTGAAACTAATATTGCAGCTTGGAAGATTGACAAATATATAAACGTACAAAATCTCTGTACAAGTGACATTACCTGTATTTGTAGCTGTGTCAATACGCAAACAAGGAGTGGCATTGTGTTGTTGTAAATGTCCACCATAAAAGATTTACAAAGTGGCCTGAATTATTAAGAGAGTGTCTGTTAACTGTTCTGTGGTCAGGTTTCCCCGCTGTTCGATCTTGAGATGGGTTTGATGAGTTCATTCAGTGGAAAAATAATTTTAACGATAGAAATAAATGTTTACTTTTAGAGATGCAAACAATCATTTCATTCAGTAATTTATTCCAGGACAAAGCAGTGTGTTCACAGAGTTGATAAAAACCTGTGCTGACTCATCGACTATTATGTGCAACATAGAACATATGAAAAAATGAATGGTTTTAAATCGCCTAAAGGCATGTGTCATTTTTACCTGTTGTGATTTAATCCTTTTGGAGTCATGCAGTTCCTGGTATATTTACTCAAGCAACAACAGGGCAATTTTAACAGGCAGTGACATATTTGCCACACTATTCAGTTGTGTACCTTTATGTAAGCTTTCACTGAAATGCATTTCTTGAATACAGATAATAAAAAAGGTGCTTTTTTTCCCCTTTCGCATTTTGCTGAAAAATCAATAAAATTGCTAACTTGAGTGTTAGGATGCGAACGGCAGCATTGTTTCTAATTGTATTTTACATTCTAAACACAATCTTGTTTTGTTTCAGCTTGCACTGCATCATGATACAGAGGGTTACCCTGACTTTGCTTCTCTGGGGTAGTTGGGGTTGGCTCATCTCAAACTGTGAAGGCCAAGGTAAATATATCCATCTGATTGTGAAAACACAGGAGAAAGTATAACCTAATATTGAGATTATACAATGCAGCTGGGACCGAATAAATGTAAGGAGTTATGAGACAGCTAAAAATACTTACAAATATTTCACTGCTGCATTCATAACCAAGTGAAATTTTAAACAAACTCTTTTCTTCTCTAACAAATATCTTATATAAGATGCAAGTATGCGTCTTTTCCAGGTATTTATTGCTTCAGTATGCTAATGCTTATGTCACTGACATGAAATCATGATGTACAGCTTTCATAAATAGTATAACATAAAACAGTATCTGAGGTCCAGAAAGTGGAGGGGGTTGGGGATGTAGGCAGTGTAAATCCCCTTGAGGCTGATGAATCTTGTTGCTATGATATTATTTTCTGGTTGTTGAAGATTATTGTTACGGGCAGTAAGTGTGTAATGCGTCAGAGAACCATGGGATAAAATCACAAAGTCTCTTGCACACTCCCTGTAAAAAGCTTGAACAGATTTTAGGCTAAACCTTTATCAGCAAATTGGAGCCAGGGGATAAGATGCTAAATCTGTACTGGCTAAATGTTTTTCTAGGGGCAGAAACACCCAAGTAGATGCTGGATTGAATGATCCCTAATTTCACAGGAATCTGGTTACAAACCCCCTATTCCCCTTCAGATGTTCAGAGTTCAACTCCTTCCTTCCACATAGGCTGCAGTCCCTAAGTTTAAGTACACGCGCGCACACTTCAAGGCGCGTGGAGTGGCAGCAGGCTCACAACCCTTCAAAAGGTTGAAATGGAGGAAACCAAACCTGCATGTTTCACTGGCACCAGGGTGCTGGCTACAGCCACAGGGGTGCAGGAGATCTGGGATAGAATTTCATGGCCAGAGTAAATTTAGCTCCCTGTGGTTTGAACACGAAGCCTACCGACTAGATCTGCTGAGTGACATCCCTCCAGAGGCGAGTGGTTGAGACTACAATTCTCAGGAGTAAGAGTGAGAAGGATAGGCTGAGGGAGTCACTTCACCTGTTTATTTCAGTTATTCTAAGCACCCATTCCAATAACCCAATCTCTCTGGAAAAAAAAAAATGCTTGCAAATTGAATTCATTGTTAGGGTGCATAGATGGTTTAGTAAAGGTCAAATATGAATCAGTATAGCTTTAGTAATGTAAACACATTTCAGGAGTACAACCTGAAACTCAACCTTATTAATCTCCTGGTGCCAAGAGTTTCTTCATTCAGGCTGTGTGTCAACTGGCAGCTTGCAGGTCCAGTTGGCCTTAGTGCTGTTGTGCTCTTTTAAGCAATTTGTGCCAAAGCCCACTATGGGCCTGGGCCAGAATGGTTTCCCTGTCTCATGTGGTTTGTTTGGAGCTCATCTGGAATGAAAGGCAGGCACTGTAGCCATCAGAACATGACCACGGAGGGAAAAATAAAAGCATTATCTCGGCTACGCTTGTAAGTGTTTGACATTTCACATCTGCAAATACTGCAATCTAACCAATTTGTCTTGTTTTAAAAGATTTCTGTACAAAAATCATATTATAGCTGCCAATTATGGATACCAAATCAATTGGTATTTAAAAGTGCACATGCCATACCCCAGTGCATTCAAAATATATATAAAAAAACATCCACACAATTAAGTCATAAAAGTGTTTGACAGTGCAGTCTGTTTAGTTCTTAAATGTTGCTGTAACTCCATTTAGAACTAATCCATGGCTTTCCCAGCTGTCCCTATTTAAGAGATTACTTGTTCTATTGTTGCTCTGGATTGCTCCAAACACTCTCAGATAACTGTTAGTACTTTTCAGCTGTTGCACTGATGGCACAAAAAGCCAGGTGTGCATTGTTTAGGGTTCACTACGCTCCCACGAATACAGGTTTTATAGACAGCCAGTTTAAATGGAAAATGCATCTCATACCAGCCTGAGTGAATTAGAGTCAGTTCACATGCCAGTGGTGAGGCTTTATGTATCATAGATATTTTTTTACATATATAGGTATAATATCTTAAAAAGTTATTCGAAATGTGACAATGATGCCTCCAAAAAAAATAAGAAGCTGAGGTGCGATGGTTCTGATCCCATTAGGCTGGAACGAATGTTTTTGTTATCTGCTATAAGCTTGGCTTAAATTAAATCCCTATAAAAATGTTTGGCAGTAGGAATACTCAATAACATCTGCCCTTATACTCCCATGTAAACTGCACCACATCTCAATAACATAATTTACAATGACATTTCAGGTTAAATATTTCATATATACATGGCAAGACAAGCACAATGGTTGACTGGAAGAGTGTCTGGGGGGCTGGGACCTAAGCAATAGTGAATTCCAGTGGTGTTGAAACAAAGCTCCTACAGGCAGCAGCTTGAAAACATTCCAGTCCTACCAAAGTACATGCTCCTCTCATACTACTTATTACAAATACGAACTCTCTAGGAGGCAGGCACACACACAAGCACGCACGCACGCACACACACACACACACACACACACACACACACACACACACACACACACACACACACACAACACACACAGTGGCATATTAGAATGTGCACTATGCTGCAAAACCAGCCAACTGAGATTGTTTTTATTGAATTATAAGAGATAAGAGATGGAACTTAAATTCATAAAAACACACAAATGGTCAACCTCCCAGAAACAGATTTACAATAATTTCCAATAATTTACACAACTTTTCTTTTTACCTTTTGAAATCACTCATGTTGGAATCAAAAAAAGATGTGAACTTTTTCCAATTTCTTCAATTAAATCTAAATTGGAATCTATTCAGGTGACCAGAATTTGGAGCTTCTAACTAGGGAAAGCTGCTCAAACCTGCTCACTACACACAGTCGAGATGTGACGCACGTTGGTCTAGAATAACAACTTCACGCAAAGCAATCATTAAAGCAAAAGGAAACAGAATTAATTAGTTGTTTAAACCCACTATGAGACCTTCAAAATATCACTCACTGGCAGCTTGTCAAAACAAATTAACCACCCAGCAGAACACAGCTGTGTAAGGGTGCAGCCTCATGGTGTGCCAGCTGTTCAATCACTACAGAGTCCCTATGGAAGTGCTACATAAACTGTTGAAAAGGAACACCACGTCTGCTGCTAGTCGCACATACTGCCAGGTCAGAGTTCAACACACTAGAATTAGTATCCTCCAGCTCTGTTATTTTAAGCATGTCAGATGTGTTTTTCAGTGGCTTACTTTATAATAGAACTGTATAGAACTGAGTAGAGGGTGGTATTGTGGGCATGGCAGTAACATAATTCTAACCTTCTTCTCTTTTTATATACCTTTAAGTGTAACATTTAAGAAAATCACACAATCAAATCGTTTATTTTACTCAATGAATTCTTAAATTGTAAACTAGTTTGTTTTGTCTCTGACAGACTTGTTTCCAACAAACTGCACCTGCAAGCTTGGCCATGGGAAGTGCGCTGAAGATGGTGACTGCAGGTAACATTAGTGGTCATGACCTAAACAATTTTAAAAGACAAAATAGGTTGTGTTATTGTAAAATAATACATATAATCTTTATCATAAGTGATATTGGTACACCGAACCTGTACTTTAACCTCTGCATCTTGCACTATCCTAGTTAACTTTGATACGATAATTGCCACATCTTGAGTTTGCCTAGTGACAGGCATTCATGAATCATCAATTCAAATCTACTGTATGCTTTATCAGTCAGTTGCAGTTGCCATAAGCACTGGCCTTTTTTCACACATTTTTAATTGTGTACTGTGTAATACACTGTAAACAACATAATGGTTCACAAAGATCTTAAAATATTAGGCTAGTTAGCATTGCAAGCACAATGCTAACAACTTTAGTTCCATGTGTAACTTTGGTTCTATGGATTCTGAAGCACTGAGTTGTTAGTCCTTTTCAACCATGCTAAACGTGACTAATCATTTTAATGATTCACTAGCTTGATGGATTTTTGAGCATTTTATGTCAAGCTTCAATAATTTTTCTCAAAAGGAGAAAATACTGACAATTCCACATATTGAGGGAGTGAATGAATGAAGGATGTATAATGTATTATAAAGAAATTTTTTAAAGTATGCTGAAATAAGTAGAACAAGTAAATAGATCATATATTACATATTTCTTTTTAATATTAAATGTAAAACACACACGCACTTACATGCTCATCTGTATTATCCAAATGGGGTCTAACAAAAATAAACTATTTAATTATTTCATTTTAATTTGTGCCAATTTAATTGATTACTCAATTTAATCAGTATAATATTAGATTAATTATATATTGTACCGGGGCATGTACCGAAATGTTAATTTTGTGTACCGTTACACCCCTAATATTTAGGTATTTGCAAAGTACACTGTACGGACAAAGGTTTGTGGACACCTGACCATAAGATTTGTATGTGCTCTTTGAGCATCCCATTTCACATTTAGTATTAATTTGCTTTTTGGAAGATGTTCCACTAGATTTTAGAATGTGCTTGTGGAGATTTGTGCTCATTCAGCCACAAGAGCATTAGTAAAGTCAAGTACTGATGTAGGGAAGGTGAGGATGCCTGGGGTACAGTCAGCATTTCAGTTGAAACCAAAGGTGTTCAGTAGGGTTAAGGTCAGAGCTCCATAGCAGGCCACTCAAGATCTTCCACAACAACCCATTTAACTATATCTTAATGACTCTGGCTTTGTGCACAGGTGCAATGTCAATGAAACAGGTTTGGATGTCAGTTCAATTAAGACAGAATATAATGATATCCTGTAAAATTGTTTGCCTCCAACTTTGTAGTAACAGTTTGGGAAAGAACCACATATGGCTTGAAAATCCTGATACTTTTGTTCTTATAGCATAACTTGATTATGAGGTTCTTCCATCATTTCAGCAAAACTAACATACTATACTGTGTATTGTTGTGCCCACATAAATGTCTAAAGCATGTAAAGATTGACACACACATCTTTGCTCAGGAGTGAAATGTTTATAAACCAAAAGAACCTCTATGACGTGCTGAAAGAACGAGGCTTTGTGTATTTCATGCTGCAAAAATATCCAAATTAAACGATTAACCCAGTTTTCAACACAAATAAGACAGTATTAATTTTTATAAATTTTCCTTTCAAATTTTTTTTGTATCTAGATTGTGAATACATTTCAAATTCCTTTTCCCACAGCACCACAAAGAACAAAACACAGACAGAAAAACATAGCCAAATGTATGTGGCCACTCTACCATTACACCCAGTGGGAGTCTTTCCCAAAGAATTGCCACAATGTTGGAAGCAAACAATTATCTAAGGGGCTCAAAAACTCAGTACAAAATTCAGCAAACTTTATTGAAACTAACCTGCGCCCCTATGCACAAAGTAAGATACACAGACAGCACATACACGGCACAGAGCCCTCACCTCAACTCCATTGGGACGAACTGGAATGCTGGCCTGGCCTTCTCTCAGTCATCAGTGTCCAACTTTCCTAATGCTCTCCATAATGGCTGAATAGCCATAAATCCTCATAGGCCCACTACAAAAGCTAGTGAAAAGCCTTCAGAGACTGGTGGCAAAGGGGTCCCAACTCTAAAAGAAAATGTTTAAGTAAATATAAATGTGATGGCCAGATGTCTACATACTTTTGACCAAATGATGTAGCATCCTGATGAATAATCACTTTCTTCCTACGATTATCATGTTTCAAGGCAGTTTTAGCAACAATGAGCTGAATAATAAAATGTATTTATGCTGCTCATGCACATTTCCAAATACAGCAGTGAAACAGACAACAAAGATGAGAGATGTTTGGGGCATTAAAGGTTTTGCAATGAAGTAATATATTGCACACGGCTAAAATCACTATTTATTTTATGTATAAAACATGTATAACTTTTCTGGATGCTTACCACTGTGTCGGTGCATTCTCACCTAGAACGAGGCAGCCCTTAGCTCCCCTGTGGCATCATACTGACACAGTTACCACTCACTGTGATTATTTCTCTGATAGGGCACAGTTTAAAAAACCTGAGCAGGTTTCAATCCGTGTTTGGATGATGGCATGACTTTTATTCTTAAATCAGCTCAAACCAGTAAACTGTAAGATCTGCTTTAATGTTAAGGAGCACTTCTTTTAGTTCTAGGTAAAGACATCTGCCGAATTCTGTCATCCAGCCTCCTCACACAAACCGTGCTTGGTCTCAGTGCAAACTACAATAAAACTCCCTAATACAAAGCAGACCTCTAAATTCATCTGTGAGATTATTGAGAATGCGACCCAACTTACTGGTAATCAATCTGAAATGAAGGGCAGTTTTCAGACTATTAAATGACTTTGGGCATATGTAAATTTGATGTATACTGTTTATATTAATGGTAACAGTAGTACAAATAGCATGAGCATTTGTACTACACCTACATCTTCTGTCATTAAAAATTAAAGTGGTTCTTAAGTGCATGCTGACCTAGTGGCAAGGTTTGAAGATACTATTAGAAGTATTAGCTGTTTAGATACTATGAGAGCTTAAATTATTTTTATTTAAATCTTACTGATTTGTTAGCAGCCTGTTTTTCTGTGTTTCATGTGTACGCTGGTCTATTAAAAAGTCATAGTAAAAGAAATTGCTGCTGAGTTTGTTTTTGTTAAATTGTTGGGCAGATGTGATCCGGGTTGGGGAGGACCCTTTTGTGAGGATTGTGTGCGGATGCCCGGATGTGTCCACGGCTCCTGTCATCAGCCATGGCAGTGCACATGTTTGGAAGGCTGGACAGGTCGTTTTTGTGACAAAGGTAACGCCTTCCAGTGGGTTGCCAACAAACCCACAAAATCTTCATGTATAAAATTTTATTTCAAATGAATGAATTGAATCGAAAATTGAAAACGTATCATTTAAATATCCAGATATTCACGTGTGTGAAAAAGAGAAGCCATGTCAAAATGGGGCCACCTGTTTCCTAAATGATGCCGGAGAGTACAACTGTTTGTGTCCTGACGGCTTCCATGGAAAAAACTGTGAGTTCAAGACTGGACCTTGCCATAAAACCAAGTAAGTTTTTATTTATTTATTTAATTATTAGCTGAAGAAGCTGATGTTGAAATTGTTATTTTTTCCAAATAATTACATATTAAAAACTAATAATTTGATCACTTAATTATTTCTTTATTTAATTGATAAAAAAACCCTATAAATTGTTTGGTGAACTGTAAGCACAGATTGAGTCTGCAATTAAATACATTTTCGTTTGTCCGCGTTTTTTTTGCTGCATCAGCCCAGAATTAGCTACACGCACTGGCATGAGCTGTGCAACAGCCTGGTCAATTTGATGCCTCTGGAGAGCAATCATGTAATTCAATGGGCTCATTACTGGCCCTGCGAGAGCTTGCTAATACTACCAGACTGCAGTCACACTCCTACTGTTCTCCCCAAGTGCACTAAAACTCGCACATCAAGTGGTTTCCAGGGAAACCACAGCAGCGCCAAAATAACGAGGCGTTGTATATTTCACGCTGCAAAAATATCCAATTAAAATGGAATGAAATATTTCTAAACTATTAACCCAGTATTCATTTTTATTCATTTTCCCTTTTCATTGATTTTTTTTATCCAGACTGTGGATACATTTCAAGAGTTGTAATTTCTCTTGTTCTATTTTGTTGCGCCTCAGGTCCCCCTGTAAGAATGGTGGCTTATGTGAGGATCTAGGTGGCTTTGCACCTGAGCTGACTTGTCGATGCCTAGCCGGCTTTACAGGACCTCACTGCGAGACCAATATGGATGACTGCCTGATGCGTCCCTGTGCAAATGGTGCCACTTGCGTGGACGGTGTAAACCGCTTTTCGTGCTTGTGCCCTGCTGGGTTTACAGGCCGCTTCTGCACTGTCAACTTGGATGACTGTGCCAGTCAGCCATGCCTCAATGGAGGCCGCTGTATAGACCGTGTCACGAACTTTCACTGCCTGTGTCCTGCTGCATACACGGGTCGAACTTGTGAGGTTCCACTTGGTGAAAAGGGGTTCCCAACTCAGTCACCACACAAAGACTTTGGCTGGGGAGGAGGGAGAGGGTTTCCAGAAATCTCCAAAATACCACCAGGTACTCCAAAAAAACCACATACCTACACCTCAGGAAACTACTCCCAAGGGATTACAACTAGTGGGGATAAGGGCCATCTGCTGAAAATTTCTGTAAAGGAGGTAGTGACTCAAAGTGCAGCAGCAGGACTCTCTGAGGAACATTGTATCATCCTGATAGTATTAGGAGGCCTGACTCTGGCTGTGGTGGCCCTTACAGCTGGCCTGGTGCTACGAGGACACTGGCAGAATATCTGTGTCTGCAGTCATTGTAGCGCACCAACCTCCAAACAGCATTCATTCCAGCAATGTCGCACACAGCAGCGCCACTTAGCTGCCACTCAGCAGGACTGCAAGATCAGCTTCCTACACACATCTGCTCCACCTGAGCTGGAGAAGAAGAGACTAAACACGGAGGTTATATGAAGATACAGAGAGAGAAATGACTGCTTGACTGCTCATAATAAAGATGGGTAATGTTTAATGAAGAAGGGTCTTGACCTTAATGACCCAGTCACACCCGCTGTAGCTCAAGAAGGGAAGGAGCTGTATAGAGTGCAGATCAACTGAGAGAATATGAAATAGTTCTCAAGGGAGCATTAGCAAAAAGCACTCTGCAAAAAAAAAAAAAAACACTTGACTAATCATTGTGGACTAAATGATGCCATGGTGGAACATACAGCACTAAAGAAGCAGAAAGGACTATGGGAATGTTTTATTATGACAGTCTTTAGAAGGACTGCAATGAAGAAACGTACTGTACTATTCCTATTTTATACAAAAAAGACTTCATGCATATCCATGTTTTGAGTGTTTTCACACTTGCCTGTTTCAGTGTCCCAAGTTGTCTTAGATCAGTGACTCAGCATTTTAGTGTATATGTGAATACAACAAATGAACTTAAGACTCTTCCAAAGTGAACCACAAGCGAAATGTACTCAGACCACATTCTAAGAGTCCAAGTACAGTCTGTCTGTCGTTCATTTTGTGGTCCACATTAGTGAAAACTAAGTGGTCTCAGGCCGCTTGGCATGTTGCTTCATTTGGTCTAAAGGGGGACAGTATAGAAGTATACAGCAGTTACCTTCTCACAGTCTTCAAATGTAGAAGTTGTCTATATGGAGACAATTGCTTTGTAAATGATGAATTTATATAGGTGTATCATGTGATATTTGTACAAATGGTGGATGACGGGTCCAAGCACATTGTGCTGGAGCCTTCATGTTCTTGTATATCTTAATGGGCAGCTGTAAGGTCTAGAAGCACAAAATTTAGATAGAAAGTTGTATTACCCCAACTATTTAGGCCAATTTGGGGACCCTGATCCATCTCAATGTAGCCCTATACCACAGTGTTTTTTATTGGTTTTATTTGCCCATATACTCTGACTTGAAGACAGTTCCACTTTATTAGATTTGAATTTCATTTGCATAGTATGCAAGATTTATCACTGCACCTCCTTTAAGTGATTTAAAGGGATGGGCTGCATTTGTCAACCAGGTTTACTGTAATGTTCAACCCATGGTTTTAAAGCAATTGCTTGTCGGAGTAAGTTGACAAACTGCATGGTGCATCTTTTTGCTTGTCTTTAAGTTGAAAAGCCCCCCCCACCAAAAAAAAAAAAAAAAAAAAAAAAAAAAGAACTTGTAATCAATCAACATCGGGTTAATTGTGTTTAGATGACAAGCAGATTAAGCCAAACATAGAGTAAAGATTTTTGATATTCAAGAAATCAACCATTGGAGCGAAAAAATAAAGGCCATATCTAACCAGTACTTATTGTTCGAACATAAACCATTGTAATATTTGGCATCACAGGCTAATAGTGCCCGAAGTGTTATCATTTGACCACAGTGTGGTCCTAAAACATGCATACAACCGATCATAATGCATTATGATTTTGCATTAAGGACGAATTGCTGAAACTCATGTTTTGTTACTGTTGAATGTCTGAAACATGATGGATCATATGTATTTCAAATTCCATTGTCAAGCTTTTTACTTTTCTGCATTCAAATTTTCATGAAACATAGCTTGATGAGATCAAGAGTGTGCCAGACAGACAGGGTTCTTTCTGCATGTGATACCAAGGCAATCAAGGTGACAACAAACAAGAAATTAGGACACAGTTGCACATTTCTTTCGAGCATCAACACCATTAAATGTACTTGAGAGGACTAAGATTCTATTGTGATTTGACAAATAAAACAGTGCTACAGCTAAAGATGGGAGATCATGTATTGAACAATTTCTTGTACTGAATCTAAATTGGATACCTGTCTTTGGCACTATTCTCACTCATTTGGCCTCACAGGAAAAGTGAGTCTATACCTCTGCAACACATTTATGCATTGTCTTGAACTTGATACTTATCACTAAATTGTAGAAATTAGACGTGCAGACAGATTAATCGTGGCCACTATGACCATATGTTGGACTCACTTTTTTAAATAATACCTGGATTGCATTGACCATCAGTTGCAATTATGTAAATATTTTGTATTATCTACTGTTCATCATTGCAGCTCTTTAGAGAAATCACTTTGGAAAAACTTGACAAATGTGCAGTTCATTCACGGATGTACAGTGATATAGGATCAACCGTATTTTTTAAATATAAATATAATTTATTTCTGTAAATTATTTGTGCAATGTGTACTTGAGTATTTCAATGTGTATTTTTGATACTGAGTAGATACTGAGTTGTATTAATCGAGTAAAGAATAATGAAGTTCTCTTGTCAATTATTCAAAAGGACAAATATCAGCGATAAATGTCATGTCACTGCATACATCATTTCTGACTGAACTGATAACATCAAACACTTAACAAAAAGCAGGCTAAGACATCCTCAGTATGTATGGTCTGAAAGAAATGTGAATTATTTGTAAAACCTCGTTGGTTCCTTTTTTCATTACAAAAAGCAATATCTAGCCATGTTCTTCTTTTCTTTTTTGCCATGCTTATGGTAACAGCAAACTGATGGATTAAATGTTTAAGGTGCTGAAATACAGTGACTACAATATGTTTTCATTTAAATTCTACACTCCTTTTTGCACATAACATTTAAAAAATATACATAACCCCCTATTGCCATAAGGGAAAATATTAGCAGGAAAACATACATTATTTTATCATGCACTAACGCACAGTAACAGTAATTCAATAATAATTAACATTAATATATTTACAGATTGTAAAAAAATCTTACCATTGAAGAATGTCTAGTGTTCTTGTGTATGATGTCCTTTCACCATCACCATTACTGTATCTCCAAAGCTTTGGATTTTTTCTTATTGCATCTTTACACGGAATGAACCGTGGTCTGGTCCCACCCTGATACTATATATCTGGCACAGGAAGTAAGGAATGAGCCCAGGAATAAAGTGAAACTGGAGCCAACACTTCCTGCTGATAGAACTGTATCACTCACAGAGCAAAGTAGAGAGCAGTCTCTCCACTATAACACTCATAGTGCTATTAGAGAGTATATTCTGTCCAATGCACAAGCTACAAGCTTTTAGTCGAATTCATCTCTAATCATATTCATTCATGCATATTTTTAGTAGATTCTTAAATTGCATTGTTATATTATAGGCAAATTGATGGTATAGCAGTGGTGTTTATAAACATAAAGATGTAGACTTACATACATATAGTGAAATCCAAAATAAATCAATATGGTGACCATCCTTTGGCTTTCAATTCTTACTTTTGCGCCATTTGTACACTTTCACAAATCAAAGATGTTTTAGGATCAGGGTTAAGTGTATGATTAAGCAATATTACCAAGCAATTGCTAATGATCATCAATCATTTACTGCAATAGACTACAAGACTACACAATCATCTTGTTCAATTTGGGATAATGAGAAATACAGTGTCTGATATTTATTCACTGAATAAGCATGATTTTGATATGGTGGGATTATTGGGATTTAAGCTTCATTTAAACTTTATTTAAACTCCCTTCCACACCATTTGGTTATACAAAATAATGATAAAAAATATGTTCTGACAAATCTAACATGGATGGAAGGCAGGGGTCTCCAACATTTTGTACACCTAGCTGATGGTACTGGTGGGGTGTGTGGAGGGTTATACATAAATACATTTAACATTTGGCACATGCCCTTATCTAGAGCACCTTACAACTGAGCAGTTGAGGGCTAAGGGCCTTGCACAAGAACCCAGCTGGTGGTTCTGGGATTTATACTTGTGACCTTCTAATCCAGAGTCCAAGGTGTCAGGGATCACCCTGCTTCTTCTTCTGTGCGCGCCCCGCCCGCCCGGAGCGCTTCGCCATCATACTGATTCCACACACCTGTTCCTCATCACCCTCACTACTATTTAAACGCCTCACTCACACCACTCCGTTGTCCGTTATTGTTTGTGTTTGGACTCTGAATGTGTTCTGTGTTTCCAGCGTTTGCTTTTGTTTTGTGTGCATTAAAGTCTGTTTGCTGTGCCTCGGCTTCCGCCTCGCTCACTTACGCCTGACAGAATAACGGACCGAAAGAAAGAAAGAGAGAAAAGGAAGGAAAACCTCGAGATCTTTGCCACGCGCTTACCTCGCGATGGAGGACCGAGGCTTCGGCGATACAAGATCTCATCGCCGCGCTCCAAGCCGCCTTCCCGGAGGTGACTCTACAAGTGGGGCTATTCCATCGAGAGGTGATCCGGTTCCTGGTCTTGGAAAGATCCACAGTCAGTGTGATCCTGGGGAGGCCCTGGCTGCAGAAACACTGGCCTAGATGCGCTTGGGACCCCTGTGACATCCTGGAGTGGAGTCCCCGCTGTAAGGCACACTGCCTCTCACATCTCCCCACGCGAACCCCTGGAGCCGTGATCGGAGCCACTCGTGTGGAGGAAGCCACAACCACAACCCCTGTGGAGATCCCGAGAGAGTATAGGTCGTATGGTGATGTGTTCAGCGCGCAGGCCGCCACCCGTCTCCCTCCTCACCGACCCTGGGACTGCTGTATCGACCTGCTGCCCGGGGCAAAGCTACCCAAGGGTCGTGTGTATCCCCTGTCTGTTCCTGAGCGCCAAGCCATGGAGGAGTACATGCAACAGGCGCTTCGTCAGGGGTTCATCACGCACTCTTCCTCCCCTGCTGCGTCGAGCTTTTTCTTCGTGGGTAAGAAGGATGGAGGTCTGCGGCCCTGCATTGACTACCGCCAGCTAAACTCGCAGATCGCACCTCTTCCCTACCCCCTCCCACTCGTGCCCGCAGCTCTGGAGGACTTGAGGGAGACGCGGGTGTTCTCCAAGCTTGACCTCCGGAACGCCTACAACCTGGTGCGCATCAGGAAGGGGGATGAGTGGAAAACAGCCTTCATCACCCCCTCGGGGCCACTATGAGTACCGGGTCATGCCATACGGCCTCTCCATCTCTCCCGCCGTCTTCCAGGGGTTCATGAACGAGGTACTCCGGCCTTTCCTCCAGAGATTCGTCATGGTCTACATCGACGATATACTGATTTATTCCCGGGATCTGGAGGAACACCGGCGGCACGTGCGAGCGGTGCTGAAAGTACTTCGTTCACAGCATCTCTACCTGAACCTCTCGAAGTGCGAGTTCCACCGCCCTACCATCCACTTCTCGGGCTACATCATCAGTGCGGAGGGTATCCAGAGGAGCTCCAGCGCTTTCTAGGGTTCGCCAACTTCTATCGCCGGTTCATCCAGGGCTACAGCAGGATCACTGTCCCACTCACCTCGCTCCTCAGGGGAAAAGCCCGCACCTTGAGGTGGAACCACGAGGCTCAGGAGGCCTTCGACGAGCTTCGCCGCCGTTTCTGTTGCGCCCCGGTCCTGCGTCACCCCGATCCCCGGAAGCCTTTCGTGGTCGAAGTGGATGCCTCCTCGACCGGGGTAGGGGCCACCCTGTCACAAAGATCCGGATCTCCCCCCCAGCTCCACCCGTGCGCTTTCTTTTCGCACAAGCTATCCACCACGGAGCAGAACTATGATATCGGGAACCGCGAGCTCCTGGGCATCAAGTTGGCCCTAGAGGAATGGAGACACTGGCTTGAGGGAGCCGAACACCCGTTCACGGTGGTTACTGACCACAAGAACCTCCAATACCTACTGAAGGCTCGGAGGCTAAACCCCCGACAGGCACGCTGGGCGCTGTTCTTCACACGGTTCCGCTTCCAGATCACCTATCGAGCCGGGACCCTGAACGGCAAGGCCGACGCCCTCTCCCGGATATACAGGCCGGACGAGCCTGGCGAGCCTGAGCCCATCCTCCCCCCCGCACTCATCCTGGGGCCAATCGTCTGGGAGGTCGACCAAGAGATCACCTCCGCTGCTCGCCGGGCGGCTGTTCCGGCCGGGTGCCCAGCTGGGCGCACCTTCGTTCCTGCCTCGTGCCGGCACCGTCTCTTTAGATCTGTCCACGAGGGACCAGGCACCGGCCATCCAGGGGAGAAGCGGACCATCCAGATCCTCCAGACTAAGTACTGGTGGCCCGGCCTGACCCGTGAAGTAAGGCGCCTCGTGGAGGAATGTCCGACCTGCGCAATGTCCACGGTCCCACGCCACCTGCCGGTGGGAAAGCTGATGCCGCTCCCCGTCCCTCAGCGTCCCTGGTCGCACCTGGGGATTGACTTCGTGACAGATCTCCCCCGGTCAGAGGGCCACACCTGCATTCTGGTGGTGGTAGATCGCTTCTCTAAGGCCTGCCGATTCATCCCCATGAAGGGGCTCCCCACTGCACTCGAGACGCGAAGGCTTTGTTCCATCACGTCTTCCGGAACTTCGGTCTCCCGAAAGAAGGTCGTGTCGGACCGGGGCCCACAGTTCGCGTCTCGGGTCTGGAGGGCTTTCTTCCGACTCCTGGGCGTCTCGGTGAACCTCACGTCAGGATACCACCCACAATCCAACGGCCTGGCGAAGCGAAAGATCCAGGAGTTGAGTCGCTACCTGAGAACCTATTGCGGCCAGGATCAAGAGGACTCGAGTAGGTTCCTGCCCTGGGCCGAATACGCCCAGAACTCGCTACGTCAGGACTCCACGGGGCTCACCCCGTTCCAGTGCGTGCTGGGGTTTCAGCAACCCCTGTTCCCTTGGTCGGATGAGCCCAGCAGCGTACCATCCGTCGACTACTGGTTCCGGGAGAGCAGTCGAGTCTGGGAGTCAGCGCACACCCAGCTGCATCGAGCCCTCCGCAACACCCGCCGACACGCTGACGCACGGCGGCTGGACGCCCCCGCTACCATCCTGGGGACCTGGTGTGGCTGTCCACCAAGGACCTGAAACTCAAGCTGCCCTGTCGCAAACTGAGCCCCCGGTTCATAGGGCCCTTTCGGATCACCGACCAGATCAGCGCAGTGTCCTACCGGCTCGCACTGCCGCCGAGGTATCGTATCCATCCCACATTCCACGTGTCTCTGTTGAAACCGTGTGCCTCTTCTGTCTCTCGCCCTCCAGGTGGCCCCGTAGCGCCCGACCAGCCGGGGGTCTACGTGGTCAGAGAGATCCTGGAGTCCAGACGGCGCCGGGGTTGCCTCGAGTATCTGGTGGACTGGGAGGGGTTTGGCCCGGAGGAACGGTCTTGGGTGGCCCGGCAGGACATTCTGGACCCGGCGTTGCTGGCGGAGTTCCACGCGGCTCGCAGGCCGCGCCGCCGGTTCAGGGCGTCTGGTGCCGCCCCTGGGGGAGGAGGTGGTGTCAGGGATCACCCTGCTTCTTCTCCTGTGCGCGCTCCGCCCGCCCGGAGCGCTTCGCCATCATACTGATTCCACACACCTGTTCCTCATCACCCTCACTACTATTTAAACGCCTCACTCACACCACTCCGTTGTCTGTTATTGTTTGTGTTTGGACTCTGAATGTGTTCTGTGTTTCCAGCGTTTGCTTTTGTTTTGTGTGCATTAAAGTCTGTTTGCTGTGCCTCGGCTTCCGCCTCACTCACTTACGCCTGACACAATGCCTTAACCATTAAGCAACCATCTATGTACACTTTCTTGTATTTAGAATGCTTTAGATAGATAGATAGATAGATAGATAGATAGATAGATAGATAGATAGATAGATAGATAGATAGATAGATAGATAGATAGTAATCCCCCGTTTATCGTGGTGGTTACGTTCCAAAACCCCCTGCGATAAACGAATAACCGCAATAAACAGACGCCACCCAAAAATGGTATTTTATGTATACAGTACTGTACTGTATAAACATTTTACTTTATTTTATAATTAATAATTATAGTTTTTATAATACATTTCATTATTTCTACATTAAACTCCTCAAAAGCACTTCCCTATAAGTTTTTTGGTCTATCGTGCTTCTGCGAGATACCAGGAAAATCAGCAAAACAAATTGGCAAGGTGCAATTCCGTGATTCGAACAGTGTTAAAGCGGGGGAATAACTGTATATACACGTGTGTGTTACTGGGTTATTTGGCTAATTTTTGCACACATTGTACACTTGCACAGTGTCAGGAATTTTGTACCATCAGTGTCAGTTGGCTGATTAACCAATTATACCAAGCAGGTGCTGATGATCAATTTCATCACACTGGGTAATGAACAGCCAAACTCTGCTACTAAGTTGAGGTAGTGAAAGACACAAGGTAATTCTATTGCAACAGCAAGGTCTCTTCCAGGCAAAGATTTCAATGCAGACTGGAATTTCATGTTGTGCTGTTCAATCTATTTTGAAGGCGCACAAAGAACTGGGCGATGTTGAGAAGCAGTGGTCGGCCAATGAAACTTAATGCAGCGGATGAAAGAAATGCTTACTTCCGTTCGACATCGGAAGATGTTCTGCAAAACAATCAGCAAAGACGTGGAGGAAACCAGTGGGGTCGCTAAGCGACTCAACTATGCACAAAAACAGAGGAACTGGGGGCAGAAAAATGGCAACAGGTGCTCTGGACTGATGGTTCAAAATTTGAAATATTTGGCTGTAGCAAAAAAACAAGTTGTTTGCACAAGCACTAGTGAGTGTGCTAAAATAATGAGTGTCTGCAGGCAACAGTGAAGCATGGCAAACATTTCCTGCAAGTTGTAGGCTGCATTTCTGCAAATGGATTTGGAGATTTAGTCTCCAAAATTAATGGTGTCCTTAATGCTGAGATCTATTAACACACAAACGTTTCTATATACACACTTACATATATTAACACAGTATTTTTTTTTTCTTGACAATCCATCAGGAAGTGGGCAAAAAGGCTAGTTTTAGGGTAGCTTGTTAGAGATAGAAATGTCATTACTAGAAGATGTAAAAATGTTTTGCTATAAATTTGATATAGAGTAATAAATTACCAATACAAATAAAAACATAAAAGAATCTTATCCTAGAATTCACAACAGCACAAATTTACAACAACCCGTGGCTACTGGATAGGTGAAATATTTCATTAAAAATTTTTTATTTAATTGGCCACATTGACTATACAATGTTTTTTTTTTTTTTTTACTGTCCTTGCCATAAACTGGATAATTATATAATGTTTGAAAGGAAAGGTCTAAACAGTCATATCAGCATATATGCAAAGGTGGAGATGTAGCCCTTTTGAATTTTCCCAAACCTGTCTCCAAATTCCTCAATTTTAAACCAATCCACACTGATTCCAAAACCAGTGTTAGTGTTAGGATAGTGTTACATTTTTATCTAAGAGGTTTTCCATATGATCAACAATGTCTGTGATGTCTTTTCTGATCTGGGAAAATCACACAGCACACAGAATGGCACATATGTTCTTCAGTTTATTGCGGATAAAAAACAATTATATATACACACTGGAAAAACCTGAGCTAAAACTGTTCCTGATTGGGTAAGAAGACATTATAACCAAAGATGTGTGAGCCCACACAAAGACTTTCTGTATACCTGTATACGGCTGTATACATACTCACATCGTAAAGATCCTATAGACACTGAACAGACAACATAGGAATGTCTTTAGAGTACCAGTGTGTGGCCCATCTTAATACTAACCGATAGTAAGGAAGATCTGCCTTTATGGAATCCTCAAAACTCTTGCAAATTGTAAAGGACCTCCCTGACAACCACCTGGCACATCATCAGCCTTTTTTTAAATCACACAGAGTGACAGCAGGTGTTCTAGAGTCTGGTCTAACCAGCAGGTACGTCAGCTGCAACCCTGGTAGTCGTGCCCCACATCATGCTCTCAAAGATATACAATACTGAGCTCTTCTAACATGCTGTAGCCAGATTCACAATGGGTGGCCTACGTGCCACTAACAGGGAAAACAGCAGCTTCCAGTTGCATACATGCTGAAGTACCTGGACATAAAGCAGGCTATTTTACAACAGTTTGGCTCTTGCTCATTAATGCTCAGCAAGCTGATCTGCCCATTCATATTTACTTCAGCAACAAAAATGGCTGCTGGAAGGAGAGTCATAGAAATCACTGTGCTGAAGCATTTAGCTATCAAACTATGGGAGGGGATGGCAGAATGGCTCTAATGCCACCATGCAGAGTTGCTAAAAGAACCAGTCCATCTAGCAGAGGACTATTAGTGGCAAGCCCCTGCCTTCTTCTTCTGCTCTCTCATGCCTAATGAAAACAAGGGCCAATTCCCCCAAAACCAGTTCTCAAAACGACTCCCTCTTTTCTTTGTCTGTTGCTTCTCCACATAAATTTGGTGATTTTGGCATTAGAAGTGTGGCAATAAACCTGGCCCAGTGTGCTGGCATTGATAAGAACCCAGGCACCCAATGCCACTCAAAAGAGCTGGATGCAATAATCCAGCAACGTGTTTGATTGTACACTACATTGTTGGTGTTTGCGGATTACAATAAGCAATTAACGAGTTGCAAGTACAGTACAGATCCTGATATCAATCAAGGCATCAGTGACACCACAATGAGCCATTCTGAGACATTCAATTCATTTACTATCATAAGATGGATGGTCAGGTTAAAACTTTTACCAACAGATACATGGAAAGTAGTACATGAGGACGCTTGAAATTTGGTTGCTCAAACTCCAAGTATATACTGAATGATACTCATCTAGGTGAGTTTTTACAAAAGAGTAATTATTGCTTGCGCATTTATCCACATCAATCTTCAAATTACTCAATTAGCTTCAAGGATTCTTCAAGGTCTCATGCCATGAAAAAAGGAGGTCTCTGTGACTTTAGCAACGGTTGTTCCAGGAAAGGACCATACAATATCCACTCCCTTGTGAAAACCACCTCTCAAAATCCCAAATCACAGAGATTACCAAATTGCAGTTGGAATTTTCAGGGTGTGTTTTTGCCTCTCCCTGTCACACTAAGCTCATAAAACTTCACACTGAGTGGATGTTGCCATGCCAACAAGCTTTTATTTAAGTAAAAGCTGCACACACTGATGGGCCACACTTTTTCCTGACATCTCTCTCCTTTGACACAGGGAACAGAGGACTGGGGAGCTGTGTTGTTCCAGTGAAGAGGGATGCTGTATATCACCTACAAGCTCTCGGGGAGGAAAAGGTAGGCCAGTTGAAGCATCTGTTTGTAAATAAAGGGATGAGCTGCAATGAGCAAGTTTTAAAGATCTACATCTATGAGACCATGATATGCACTTTATGTTTCAGTGAACGGCAGCTTAAATAAGGTAGTGAGAGCCGAGTACGGTGACAGAGAGCGCTGAGCAGCACAGAACCAAATGTGTGTGTGCACGCAGATGGAAGGAAACTGCTGAAACGTGAAATAAGTAGGAATGAAAAATAAAAAGCCTCTTTTGAGTTTCCCAAGCCTGCCTCCCACCTCCTCGTTTCCGTCCCACTCAAAACTGTCAAAATGTCAAGCAGGGACAAAAGGCATCAGCAAAGAGGAAGAGAGCTCACGCCAAAACCAATGATTGACAGATGGAAACTTTTGAGCGTAGTTTCTAAATTTCCCAATTAAATAAATCAATCACCTCTATGACCTAGTCTAAGCTAAAAAAAATTGATCATGGACTTTATCAAGCTGAAATTTGTGACCAGCCTGCAATAGGAAATCTTTTTTTATTGAAGACCAGTGCTCAAACTTTCACAATTTTCTGTAAAGAAAACAAAACCTGACTCCTGAGTGACTGAAAAAAAAAAGCATAGACCACAGTAGATATACAAAAATCAGTTACAGCACATAGGGATTTATTAGGCAACAAGTGAACTGCGAATTCTTGTTTTAAGAGCCAGTTTAATATTTTAATCATTTGTAGATCTATTCTACACTCACACACACACACACACACACACACACACACAAATGTGTGTGTGTGTGTGTGTGTGTGTGTATATATACAGTGAGGAAAAGAAGTATTTGAACACCCTGCTATTTTGCAAGTTCTCCCACTTAGAAATCATGGAGGGGTCTGAAATTGTCATCGTAGGTGCATGTCCACTGTGAGAGACATAATCTAAAAAAAAAAATCCATAAATCACAATGTATGATTTTTAAACTATTTATTTGTATGATACAGCAGCAAATAAGTATTTGAACACCTGAGAAAGTCAATGTTAATATTTGGTACAGTAGCCTTTGTTTGCAATTACAGAGGTCAAACGTTTCCTGTAGTTTTTCACCAGGTTTGCACACACTGCAGGAGGGATTTTGGCCCACTCCTCCACACAGATCTTCTCTAGATCAGTCAGGGTTCTGGCCTGTCGCTGAGAAACACGGAGTTTAAGCTCCCTCCAAAGATTCTCTATTGGGTTTAGGTCTGGAGACTGGCTAGGCCATGCCAGAACCTTGATATGCTTTTTACAGAGCCACACCTTGGTTATCCTGGCTGTGTGCTTCAGGTCATTGTCATGTTGGAAGACCCAGCCTCGACCCATCTTCAATGCTCTAACTGAGGGAAGGAGGTTGTTCCTCTAAATCTCGCAATACATGGCCCCGGTCATCCTCTCCTTAATACAGTGCAGTCGCCCTGTCCCATGTGCAGAAAAACACCCCCAAAGCATGATGCTACCACCCCCATGCTTCACAGTAGGGATGGTGTTCTTGGGATGGTACTCATCATTCTTCTTCCTCCAAACACGTTTAATGGAATTATGACCCAAAAGTTCTATTTTAGTCTCATCTGACCACATGACTTTCTCCCATGACTCCTCTGGATCATCCAAATGGTCATTGGCAAACTTAAGATGTGCCTGGACATGTGCTGGTTTAAGCAGGGGAACCTTCCGTGCCGTGCATGATTTCAAACCATGACGTCTTAGTGTATTACCAACAGTAACCATGGAAATGGTGGTCCCAGCTCTTTTCAGGTCATTGACCAGCTCCTCCCGTGTAGTTCTGAGCTGATTTCTCACCTTCCTTAGGATCATTGAGACCCCACGAGGTGAGATCTTGCATGGAGCCCCAGTCTGAGGGAGATTGACAGTCATGTTAAGCTTCTTCCATTTTCTAATAATTGCTCCAACAGTGGACCTTTTTTTCACCAAGCTGCTTGGCAATTACCCCGTTGCCCTTTCCAGCCTTGTGGAGGTGTACAATTTTGTCTCTAGTGTCTTTGGACAGCTCTTTGGTCTTGGTCATGTTAGTAGTTGGATTCTTACTGATTGTATGGGGTAGACAGGTGTCTTTATGCAGCTAACGACCTCAAACAGGTGCATCTAATTCAGGATAATAAATGTAGTGAAGGTGGACATTTTAAAGGCAGACTAACAGGTCTTTGAGGGTCAGAATTCTAGCTGATAGACAGGTGTTCAAATACTTATTTGCAGCTGTATCATACAAATAAATAGTTAAAAAATCATACATTGTGTTTACTTTATTGTGTTTTTTTAGATTATGTCTCTCACAGTGGACATGCACCTACGATGACAATTTCAGACCCCTCCATGATTTCTAAGTGGGAGAACTTGCAAAATAGCAAGTATATATATATATATATATATATATATATATATATATATATATATATATATATATATATATATATATATATATATATATAAATAATATATATAAAAATAATATATATATAAGTATTATGTATAAAGTAAAGTATAAATATATATAAGGAAATTGAAGGTTTTATTTTGTACTCAATCATGCAGTGTTTTTTTAGTTCATGCATATTTCTCTATTATTCCTTATTGTTATCTGACATTATTGATTCCTGTTCTGTTTCTCTATTAGCCACTACTTATTTGATGATTGGGCCTGTTTTGACGTGTTCAGGCAGGAGAGGGAAAAACGATGTTCTTACTGTCATTAGCCTTTTAAAATAAAACTTCTCTTTAAGACGTTTAAGAAAAAACACAAGAAGAGAGTACATCGGTGTTTGAATATGACATTTGAAAGGATTCTCTGTATTTAGTTTTGCATTTGTGATTGAGGCAGAAATCATTTCACAGATTCAATATTGGCTTTTTGTGACGATGTAAGAACCTATTCTCCTGCATTATAGTTTCAAGGAAAGGTAATCCAGGACCTTGTTTCTATACTTGTTGAAGTAAAAAAAAAGGGAGAAAAAGTAAGAATGTGAGGTCTAAATTGTAATGTCTCTGTGTATGGGTCAGACAATCTCTATAACAGCAGGTCTTGTTGGGTTTCCTTGTATCCAGTAGTATGTACCTATAAAGTGGTCCAGCCACAGTCAAGTTGTAGATAGCTAAGGCTCATTCATGTGCATAAAGAGTGAAGGCCAGCCAGTCTGGTCCATGAAGCTGAATGTGGTCGGGTCTGTTGAATCATGTTTAATTTCATATAATGTGGACGGCCTTGTATGCATTATGAGATGTATAATGCTCTGGGCCATGTTCTGCTAGGAAAGCTGATGGTTCTGGCATTCATGTGGATGTAACTTAGATACATACCACCTACCTGAACAAAGCAAGTTTAATTTAAACCTACAGCAACAGTATTCCTAAGAGGCAATGACCTCTTTCAGCAGGAAGAATCCATTTTTATCTTTTAAGAAAGAAGTCAACGAATGCCTTTAATCCACAATCCCTACAGCTCTCTGTTCAGTAGCAGCAGTCTTGTAGAAATGATCATGATTTCCTTACATAGTTAATAACATCATGAGACAGACCAGATTAACTTTATGGCGCTAACACACTTTTCTGATGAACTCATTCCCAGATGATCTTGCATTAAACACCTTGTTAGAGCGAAGCAATGTTCATGATCTCTCTAATTATCAAATGTAATCATTCTGGGATGTTCTGCATAGACTGTGGAAATATCTACCTCCTTCAGCAATCAATAACATGGTACGATTTATTTCTGTAGAATGGCTCAACACCCTAACACAAACCATTGGATGACACCATTCCAAATGGTTTCATATTGGTCATGTTATCCACCCCTGTGTCTTTTGGTCCTCTCAAAAGCACTTTCAAGTGTTTTGCTCACTTTGCACACTGTTTTTGCTCTTTGGAATTTTTGTGCCTTTATTTTTGCCTCCTTTATATACAGTAAACTGTGAAACCATATGATTCCCTCTCAGAGTTTTCAGCCCAGTGTTTGGAGCATTTCTAAAATAGTAGGCATTAAGTCAGTGATATGGCTTCAAGACTTTGGAGCCTGGTTTCTATTCAAATATCTGTGAATCTGACCCTGCTTTCTTTATGCAGCTATTTTAAAAGTGACCAATTGTGCAATTGTTTACATCAGTTGCTGTGAGATGAGAATAAGTGTTATATGTAAGAATGTGGTCAAAATAAAAAGAGTAGCCTTGTAATACTATTGAAAATATCACAGTTTTCTCGAGTTGACAGACACTGTATTTAAACAAACACAAATGCATTATGTGTTGGAACTTTATATAAATCTTAGGTGCAAAAAGTTTTCTTTCCAGAGCTGGATAAAGAAATGACCCATTGCATTATGAGTTATCTGCACTCGATGGCCAAAAGTATGTGGGCACCCGACCATCACACCCATAATGTAGTTCTTCCCCAAACTCAAATCGCCTGCAATGAATTCTGACTTTGGATTGACTGAAATTCTTGCTGTGTACCAGGCCTCCTCTGCCAACATCATTGCCCTGCACTGACTAATCATCATGTGGCCAAAAGCCTTCACAGAACTGTGGATAAAAGGAATAACGGAAAAAATAAAGAAAGCCCTAATTTTGGAAAGCGATGTTCAAAAAAACATCTGGATGTGATGGACAGATTTTCACATACAATTTGCCAAAAATATCTTTAGTGCACATTAGTTCTTGGTTTGTTCACCAAAATAATTCTCCAGGATGCCTTCAACTTCCTCTTCTTCATAATCTTGTACCTGGAAGACAGATTGGCCAAACTTGCCCTCAGCTCCTCGTATCATAGCAGACAGCACTAAAGAACAATCACAAACAATAAAATGAAGCAGAAAATATACGTTTTCACCCCATAAAATACAACACTGAAGTTGGTGAGATGTTAATAAGCTGTGAATAATGCTGACGTGTTCTGTACAACAGGGGGACAAAAATGGCATTAATGCATCTACTGAGCAAATATTAATGTGGCAAATTGTATCTTAATAAGTAATCAGATTACCTTTTCCTGATGAGGGTCGAAAAAGACAGAGAATCCTTTTTTTCATGGCCATGGCTTGACCAATTTCATAACCCACACCAAAAGATGGTTGAGTTACTTCAGCAACCACAACTGAGAAAGTGAACAAAATTGTTAAGCAGGATCAAAAATTGCAGCCATTCCTTATTGATGTGTGTGAAAATGTGCTTGAATATCTTTACTGACTTAGATGATTTAATGGAATGATTTGTGGAAATGGGTTGTCCTGTTTTCTGTGGATTGTCAGTTGACACTGTGAATGACAGACTTTTGACTGTGCAATTAAAATATGATAAATAGCTCCTGGTTGGGGTATGAGTAAAAAAATATTGTCTTAGTCTTAAATGAGCATTATACAGCAATCAGGCATAACATTATGACCACCTAATATTGTGTTGGCCCCCCTTTTGCTGCCAATACAGTTCTGACCCCTTGAGCATTAACAGCATCAGACCACACGGACCAGCCATCACTCCCCACGTGCATCAACATCACCTTGTTGCCAGTTCACCACTGTTCCTTCCTTGGACCACTTTTGATAGATTCTGACCACTGCAGACCAGCAACATCCCACAAAAGCTGCCGTTTTGGAGATGCTCTGACCCAGTCATCTAGCCATCACTATTTGTCAAACTCGCTCTTATCCTTATGCTTGCCCATTTTTCCTGCTTCTAACACATCAACTTTAAGGACAAAATGTTCACTCGCTGCCTAATAAATCCCACCCTCTAACAGGTGCCATGATGAAGAGATAATCAGAGTCATAATGCTATAATGTCATGATGCTATGCCTGATCGGTGTATTTCTTAACATGTATCCAAACCATCTCACCATCAGACTGAGCCAGCCACGCCATATCACGATCATAGATGGCCTCGTCTCCTCCAGGAACAGCAACCTCACCTGAGTCAGGAGCAAATCAAGTTTCATTCATTAAAGACAAAGTTCAGTCATGTTTTGCAATGGAGCTCAAAGTTACATGCTGTTAAGCATCAATGGGAACCTACAGCTACTATGTGAACATCATGCAGACCACTATTAATGAACAAGCTCTGGTTTACTCCTATATCCAGGGACGCTGTGGATATTATTCGAAAAATCGGAATTCTGCAGTTTTCTAAGGTGATACAGGGAAACCTAGTGTCTTGCAATGCAAAGCAATTGTTCTGGTAGGTTCTGTAGGTTCGCTATTATTATTATTTCCATATAATGCGTAATAATGCATTCTTGAGGTCGGTGTGGAGTGATTTAGGAATGCAGGTTGCACAATACTATGCTGATAAACTCTTTATAACTGCTATGCAAAAGTAATGGCACCTGCATCGCTTGGTTTATCATCTACATGTGGTGTTGGGGGAAATTGTCCAGGTTGCTGCTTTGAATAACGTGAACGAGACTGCTGATGGATTTGTGTCTGCTTCGATGACACATGATTATAAATACTGTATTATGCATTGCATAAAGCTGCAAATGATATGATTAAGCCTGCAGGTCCTTGCACTGTAACAGTTATCCATTAGGAAGCTTTATTTACCTTTCTCAGATATATCATCGTGGCTCACGTGCTCTGTCAAAACCTTTCCATAGTCCTGCAGCTTCTTCACAATCTTTTGATAAATCTTCACATCCTGCCTTCCCCCTCTGATGCTGCCACAAAAGTAAATATACATCGCGTGGGATTGAAACTAAAAATAGCAGGAAATGTGAACAGCTTTAAGGGTAAAGAAGCCACTTTTCCGACTCCAGTCTATCAGGATGGCTAATGAGCGCCCCCTGGCGGCAGCTCAGTTCCATCACACTGCATTACAGAGTATAAACAATTGTTTACTGAAATTCTATTATTACAAAATACGACTAAAAATAACGATATTTATTTATTAAACTGCATGGCTATCATTAAAATCGACAAAAGGAGAGTTTTTTTATTTATTATATTTTAGTTGGCGGGACGAAGAG
This sequence comes from Silurus aristotelis, assembly GCF_946808225.1. Classification (NCBI taxonomy): domain Eukaryota; kingdom Metazoa; phylum Chordata; class Actinopteri; order Siluriformes; family Siluridae; genus Silurus; species Silurus aristotelis. Next base: position 10,913,735 of record NC_139577.1, on the reverse strand, counting down.
ACGTCACGTGAAGGTAATTTATCCGCGTTTCCGCTTCCGTGCGGAAGAAACTGATGCATTTTATACTTAAATAACTGTTTCTCTCTTCTAGAGGATTTTTAATGTTTATGAGGAATATAATAACAATTCTAACAGGAAAACGAATACTTATGAATAGGTTAAGGACAGACAGTTAGCGAGTAAATTTATACTTTTATATTTACAGTATATGTATGTATGTATGTATGTATGTATGTATGTATGTATGTATATAAGTTAGAATGAACTAGGATATGGGTCTCCAACCGGGGGCCCGCGACCCCTAGGGGATCCGCGGCGGTACTGCAGGAGGTCCGCTAGTTAAAGTTGAATTTTTACATTAAAGTTCTTTCGAACTTATAGCTCATGTTCATGCGATTGTATAATTGTCTACCTGACAGTAAAATTCAATATTAAGTTCTATTAAAGTTAAAGCTGAAGTTCATGTAAATGTATAATAGTCCACCTGATAGTAAAAGGAAAATGTATGAAACTGCAAATCTATTAAAATGAAAGAGAACTGTGAACAACTTACTAATTGTGATTATAATTGCAAAATATGTTTATGATGCATAAATCTTTTTTAAAAGATTTGAAAATATAGACAATATTCAAGTACAACAACATAGTCCTAATAGTCTTAAAATAATAACTAGTATCATATGATTGGTTCCTATTAATATCAGTGGCTATATTTAATACATTTTGCATTAGGGGTCCCTATCCCATGTTTCAATTGCCAGGGGTCCATGACCTGAAAAATGTTGAAGACCCCTGAACTAGTATTAAAAATATTGTGTAGTCTGTTTGAACTTATGACACAAAGATGGCATTATGTACAGAACCTGGCCATCTTGCTTTCACATTGATGTTGAGGCGAAATGCATCACATATCACTAAAGAGAGAGTAGTAATGAATGACCTTTTATTTCTCTCATTCCTGTTACTTACATATTAATGCTATGGAATGAGATAGAAGTTATAAAAAAAATGTGGGTTCCATCAATGCAGTCACTGACATCTGGGAATCCTAAAACTGAACGTTAGATTAGACAGATTTTAGTCATTGTGTCTGTGTACATATGCATGGATAGATAAAATTATTTCTTAAAATGTAATAAAACAGATTAACTCACCACTCTGTGAAATACTTCAAATAGTTTCACAAGTTTATAGCCAAGGAATTGCCTATATGTTTACTATATAAACAGGTATTCACACAGTAGATCTACATACTGTACAGCCTTTCCCGCATGTTCTGCATCACCCACATGAAACAGAAAACTCGCTGGGGCAAAAAGCAAAGGGCAAAGCAACAACGTTTAATCCCTGATCCACGATTTGTCATGTCGGAGATGGAAGGTTTCGAAAGGTTTTAAAATAAATAAAAATAAGTGGGAATGCCCCTAAAAATGTCACATCAGCTGTGCTTCCACATCCACTTGACATGCAGTTCATGAAACTTTATGACATGGTGCATTATAATGGTGCAAGCAGCCATCAAAGCATTTGGAATTTGTCACCATGAAAAGCTGTGGCCATGGCATTCAAGTGATTGATTGATTGATTGATTGATTGGTATTAACAGGCCCACAGATACTTTACACTGTTACATGACCTACACCATGGATTCATGCTGTTGGCACCAAATTCTGACCCCATCATACGTGTGGCTCAACAAGAGTTTTTGTGTGCTTGTGTCCACTGAGGCATTAACTTTCTGTTCTTGGATGACATAATAGAAATCTGACACGGTCTTCTGCTGTTATAGCTTATCTGCTTCATACTTTGACATAATGTGCATACTGAGATGCCTTTCTCTTTACCACAATTGTATAAATGGTTATCTGAGTTGTTTTAGCCTTTGTGTCAGCTTGAAATATTCTGGTCATTCTCCTTTGACGTGTCTGATCAAGAAGCCATTTCTAACTAGATAATTGCATAAATGAATAGGTGCACATGTGTGCCTAATAAAGATCATAGATACTGTAGAGTAGGTTGTGGCAGCAAGATCAAATGCCAGCTGTTGAAAGGAGAGAAAAGGGATGAAAACACAGATAACGTGTGATAATTCTCATCTCATATTCTTATTATTGCCAGTCTATTTAGAGAAACAGAGGGAGAGAGAGAGAGAGAGAGAGAGAGAGAGAGAGAGAGAGAGAGAGAGAGAGAGAGAGAGAGAGAGAGAGAGAGAGAGAGAGCGCTCAGGAAACACACACAGGAACACGTCCATACATGCTGTGGAGCTTGAATTGGAAATCGATGGAGCAAAGACTGCAGAGTTGGGAACGGACCCGGTATCTTTTATTAAAATTATAATAATAAAAATTGTGCTGAAAAGTAAAGTCAGAGTTCAAACATTACCAAGTCCCTTGCCTCCGCTCCTCCAAACCAAACACCAAGTGTGCAATGAGCAGCACTCCAGGAAGATGAACCAGTGGGCACCCCAAAAGTTGCGGTAGTCCAGTACATCTTCAGCTGTGTCCACTGCCACTGTGCCACATGTGATGCTCATTAAGATCTTCTTATCTTCTTCTCCTCTTTATGCCCTTCATCAATAGGGCGACTGCTCTAGGTTCAGGCATTCAGATTCTCCTCTCCTCCTTTCATATCTCTTGGCTTTGTCAACAAGCTCCTTTTTCCTCTCCTGTCTTTCTATCATTTCCCTATATTCTGCCTTTCTTTCTATAGTGGGAGCATCCCATGGCCAGAGATCTGGGGTAATGTGAAGGCAGATATGTTGGAAATATGGGAGATCTCTAAAGCATATCAGTACAGGAGGTCTGTAATCAGACTTCAGTCCTCCAATGCTCGATTCAGAGCAATGCTTTGATGTGTGCACATTTGGTGAAGATGAGTTGTGTACACAGGGATCTTCACAAATCTTTCTGCCTAATGTTGCACTACTCACACAGCTGCCCATACGCAAAACAGTTACCTGAACAAAAGAAATGACTGTAATCTAAATAAGCAGTTGCATGTGCACTGTGCAGACGGAGTATATGTTCATAAAACATTGAAAAAATGCTGGGGCTCCATACAACCCACATTCAAGGATTAAACAAATAAATAAGAAGAGTCAGATTTATATCCAGTTTACCTGGAGCCCAACATCTTTACAAATATCTACGAATCAGACTCTATTCCAGTTTTATTTTACCATCTATGTGCAAATAAATGACTCCTGGTCAGTGTTGTCACACCCCTATAGCTCCTCCCTCTTTCTTCAAGATTACAAATTTTGCTGAAATAATTGATAACAGATGCTGCAAGATTAAAAGAATGAGGGAGAAAAAAAAATTAATGGTAACACTTTAATATGAAATATCACAACATTTATATGCTTTAAATCTTTCAATTTGAGAGACAACCATATTTAAATAAATGGCAAATGCATCATGTTTCAGTCATTTATAGAAAAGTACCTCAGGACTATTTAACAAAAAATATATAAATATAAAACAGTGTTCTATACAGAGCTGCATAAAGAAATTATATATTACATCATGAGTGCACTATATGGTCAAAAATAAATGGACACCTGACCATCACACCCATAATGTGTGTAGTGTTCCTAACCAAACTGGTACCAAAAAGCACACAGTTGTACAGGATCTCTTTGTTTGCTGTAGAAATTCTTATTTAATAAAACTAAGGGGCCAAGCAGATTCCAATGACAATGCCTGTGTACAGAAAGTGAGCTGGAAGAAGACGATTTGCCTGGACCTGCACCAAATCTTCTGACCTGGGATGAACTGAAATGCTGACTGAGTATCAGACCTCATCACCCCACTAGCAGTGCCCGACCTCACTAATGCAACCGTGGCTAAAAGAACAAATCCTTATGGCCACATTCCAAAGAAAGATTTCCCATAAGAGTAATTACCCAGAGAACTTCTGGGTGTGATCGTGTAGTGTGCACATTGATTTGGCCATATATATTAATAAAATGCACATTAGTTCTTGGTGAATTCACCAAAATAATTCTCGAGGACAACTTCAACTTCCTCTTCCTCATAATCCAGTACCTGGAAGATAGAGCTTCCCAACTTCCCCTTAGCGCGCTGTATCATAGCAGACAGCACTAAAGAATGAAGAAAAAACACAAAGACATGACCAGATTTCTTTTATTAATAGAAATAATCTGTGGAAAAAGCTGAATTGATGTGTACAGTTGCATGAGGCATTAATACATCTACTGAGCAAATGTGTTGACATTTAAAGAGTAATCAGTTTACCTTTGCCTGATGAGGGACGGAAAAGGCAGAGAATCCTCTTTTTCAAAGCCATGGCTTGACCGATTTCATAACCCACACCAAAAGATGGTTGGGTTACTTCAGCAACTACGACTGGGAAAGTAAACAATATAGTTATTTAGTTCAATCAAATTTAAATATATATACGTGATGTGATGCAATGTGATACATTGATTTTGAGTGTGCTTCGGATACAAATTGACATTTGTTTTGCAATGCATCGATTTTTTACATATTTGCATTACTTTCATTATTCAGCAAGTGACCAATAATCTGTAAACAATATTTGATATGCAGATTTTTTTCCCTCTCGCAAAACTGTTTCTCATACGCGTTCTCTCAGCACCGCTGCTGCTAAGTGAATATGACGTATCACAACACTACAGGGACCGAGACGTGTCCTGAGAGTCACTTACATTACAGATTAACATGGCAGAGGTAGAGCTGCATCTTCCTGGAGACAGAACAGGAAAAATACATCTGGTTTTATTTCATCTTTTTGTCTGTACTACAAAGGCCTGTTTGTCAAAGGGCCATGTGTTAGAAGTCAGAAGGCACTTAAGTAAATTCAGAAGTAAATATATGTTTGCTGTCTGTATGAACCAAAGAAATAAAAGAACGATTTGTACCATATGGAATTGCAGAGCATCTTGTGGCATGTGTATGCAATCTTGTACCATCAAAAACCTTTTATTTGTACAGTCTGTTTGTATTGCCAATTTTCCAATATTATTGTGAAGAGGCGTGAATTGTTTGCTAAACAAAGAGTCACCATATTCCACACACAGAAACTCTACACACAAAACAACAGTGTACTACACAAATACTCTACACACAAATCAACAGTGTACTACACATATACTCTACACACAAAACAACAGTGTACTATACACACATACTCTACACACAAAACAACAGTGTACTATACACATATACTCTACACACAAAACAACAGTGTACTACACATATACTCTACACACAAAACAACAGTGTACTACACACATACTCTACACACAAAACAACAGTGTACTACACACATACTCTACACATATACTCTACACACAAAACAACAGTGTACTCTACACACATACTCAACACACAAAACAACAGTGTGCTCTATACATACTCTACACACAAAACAACAGTGTACTATACACATACTCTACACACAAAACAACAGTGTACTACACACATACTCAACACACAAAACAACAGTGTACTATACACATACTCTACACACAAAACAACAGTGTACTCTACACACATACTCAACACACAAAACAACAGTGTGCTCTATACATACTCTACACACAAAACAACAGTGTACTATACACATACTCTACACACAAAACAACAGTGTACTACACACATACTCAACACACAAAACAACAGTGTACTATACACATACTCTACACACAAAACAACAGTGTACTACACACATACTCTACACATATACTCTACACATATACTCTACACACAAAACAACAGTGTACTCTACACACATACTCAACACACAAAACAACAGTGTGCTCTATACATACTCTACACACAAAACAACAGTGTACTACACACATACTCTACACACAAAACAACAGTGTGCTCTATACATACTCTACACACAAAACAACAGTGTACTACACACATACTCTACACACAAAACAACAGTGTGCTCTATACATACTCTACACACAAAACAACAGTGTACTATACACACAAACTCTACACACAAAACAACAGTGACTCTACACACAAACTCTACACACAAAACAACAGTGAACTACACACATACTCTACACACAAAACAACAGTGAACTACACAGATACTCTACACACAAAACAACAGTGAACTACACAGATACTCTACACACAAAACAACAGTGTACTACACACATACTCTACACACAAAACAACAGTGTACTACACACATAATCTACACACAAAACAACAGTGTACTCTACACATACTTAACACACAAAACAACAGTGTACTCTACACACATACTTTACACACAAAACAACAGTGTACTCTATACATACTGTACACACAAAACAACAGTGTACTCTATACATACTGTACACACAAAACAACAGTGTACTCTATACATACTGTACACACAAAACAACAGTGTACTCTATACATACTGTACACACAAATCAACAGTGTACTACACACATACTCTACACACAAAACAACAGTGTACTCTATACATACTCTACACACAAAACAACAGTGTACTCTATACATACTGTACACACAAATCAACAGTGTACTACACACATACTCTACACACAAAACAACAGTGTACTCTATACATACTCTACACACAAAACAACAGTGTACTCTATACATACTATAAACACAAAACAACAGTGTACTACACACATACTCTACACACAAAACAACAGTGTACTCTATACATACTGTACACACAAAACAACAGTGTACTACACACATACTCTACACACAAAACAACAGTGTACTCTATACATACTGTACACACAAAACAACAGTGTACTACACACATACTCTACACACAAAACAACAGTGTACTCTATACATACTCTACACACAAAACAACAGTGTACTCTATACATACTATAAACACAAAACAACAGTGTACTCTATACATACTGTACACACAAAACAACAGTGTACTACACACATACTCTACACACAAAACAACAGTGTACTATACACACATACTCTACACACAAAACAACAGTGTACTATACACACATACTCTACACACAAAACAACAGTGTACTATACACACATACTCTACACACAAAACAACAGTGTACTATACACACATACTCTACACACAAAACAACAGTGTACTATACACACACTCTACACACAAAACAACAGTGTACTACACACATACTTAACACACAAAACAACAGTGTACTACACACATACTTAACACACAAAACAACAGTGTACTACACACATACTCTACACACAAAACAACAGTGTACTATACACACATACTCTACACACAAAACAACAGTGTACTATACACACATACTCTACACACAAAACAACAGTGTACTATACACATATACTCTACACACAAAACAACAGTGTACTACACATATACTCTACACACAAAACAACAGTGTACTATACACACATACTCTACACACAAAACAACAGTCTACTACACAAATACTCTACACACAAAACAACAGTGTACTATACACACATACTTAACACACAAAACAACAGTGTACTCTATACATACTGTACATACAAAACAACAGTCTACTACACACATACTCTACACACAAAACAACAGTGTACTCTATACATACTGTACACACAAAACAACAATGTACTACACACACTCTACACACAAAACAACAGTGTACTCTATACATACTCTACACACAAAACAACAGTGTACTTTATACATACTGTACACACAAATCAACAGTGTACTACACACATACTCTACACACAAAACAACAGTGTACTCTATACATACTCTACACACAAAACAACAGTGTACTCTATACATACTATAAACACAAAACAACAGTGTACTCTATACATACTGTACACACAAAACAACAGTGTACTACACACATACTCTACACACAAAACAACAGTGTACTATACACACATACTCTACACACAAAACAACAGTGTACTATACACACATACTCTACACACAAAACAACAGTGTACTATACACACATACTCTACACACAAAACAACAGTGTACTATACACACACTCTACACACAAAACAACAGTGTACTACACACATACTTAACACACAAAACAACAGTGTACTACACACATACTTAACACACAAAACAACAGTGTACTACACACATACTCTACACACAAAACAACAGTGTACTATACACACATACTCTACACACAAAACAACAGTGTACTATACACATATACTCTACACACAAAACAACAGTGTACTACACATATACTCTACACACAAAACAACAGTGTACTATACACACATACTCTACACACAAAACAACAGTCTACTACACAAATACTCTACACACAAAACAACAGTGTACTATACACACATACTTAACACACAAAACAACAGTGTACTCTATACATACTGTACATACAAAACAACAGTCTACTACACACATACTCTACACACAAAACAACAGTGTACTCTATACATACTGTACACACAAAACAACAATGTACTACACACACTCTACACACAAAACAACAGTGTACTCTATACATACTGTACACACAAAACAACAGTGTACTACACACATACTCTACACACAAAACAACAGTGTACTCTATACATACTGTACATACAAAACAACAGTGTACTCTATACATACTATAAACACAAAACAACAGTGTACTCTATACATACTGTACACACAAAACAACAGTGTACTACACACATACTCTACACACAAAACAACAGTGTACTATACACACATACTCTACACACAAAACAACAGTGTACTATACACACATACTCTACACACAAAACAACAGTGTACTATACACACATACTCTACACACAAAACAACAGTGTACTATACACACATACTCTACACACAAAACAACAGTGTACTATACACACACTCTACACACAAAACAACAGTGTACTACACACATACTTAACACACAAAACAACAGTGTACTACACACATACTTAACACACAAAACAACAGTGTACTACACACATACTCTACACACAAAACAACAGTGTACTATACACACATACTCTACACACAAAACAACAGTGTACTATACACATATACTCTACACACAAAACAACAGTGTACTACACATATACTCTACACACAAAACAACAGTGTACTATACACACATACTCTACACACAAAACAACAGTCTACTACACAAATACTCTACACACAAAACAACAGTGTACTATACACACATACTTAACACACAAAACAACAGTGTACTCTATACATACTGTACATACAAAACAACAGTCTACAACACACATACTCTACACACAAAACAACAGTGTACTCTATACATACTGTACACACAAAACAACAATGTACTACACACACTCTACACACAAAACAACAGTGTACTCTATACATACTGTACACACAAAACAACAGTGTACTACACACATACTCTACACACAAAACAACAGTGTACTATACACACATACTCTACACACAAAACAACAGTGTACTACACATACTTAACACACAAAGCAACAGTGTACTCTATACATACTCTACACACAAAACAACAGTGTACTATACACACATACTCTACACACAAAACAACAGTGTACTACACACATACTTAACACACAAAACAACAGTGTACTACACACATACTCTACACACAAAACAACAGTGTACTACACACATACTCTACACACAAAACAACAGTGTACTACACACATACTCTACACACAAAACAACAGTGAACTACACACATACTCTACACACAAAACATGAGCCTCACAGTCCCTTATCCAAACATGTCTCACCATCAGACTGAGCCAGCCACTCCATTTCACGGTCATAAACAGCCTCGTCTCCTGCTGGTACAGCCTCCACACCTGGGTCAGACGCAAATCAAATGTATTCATTAAAACAATCGTTTAGCCAAGTTCTGCACTGGAGCAAGTATTATGTTAGTAAAATGATTAATTGTATATAAAATCCTTCATTCATTTTCATTAATTGCTTTATCCTGGTTGGGATCAGTTTTGATCCATGTCCCAACATGGGACACACACTGCATGTAAAAAGCGTCCGTCAACTCAGGTGATGTGTTTTTGCCCGAAAGCACTCACACACACCAAATTAGACACAAGAACACAATTTATTTCTAGACTGATTTTCTTTTTCTTTTTTATGTTACATTCATACTACAAAGGTTTAGCCTTAGAGGTTATGTTCTGTTTAGCAGGTCTACAGCTTTACCCATCACAACCAACACAGTCTGCCTTATCGTCTTGGTGCATAAACAGGATGTAAAAAAAAACAGAAAACATGCTGGATCAATCCCACAATGCAATGCACAACCACTTATGGGTTTATTCTTTTATTTAATAGAGTGACTCTAGTGATTTAAGCATGCAGTAAGCACAACACTAAACTGATCGACTTTTTATAACCTGTTATTTTTGGGGAGGGGTTTCTCAGTGGTTAAGACTAAAGAATTGGACTTTGAAGCTCTGAAGGTCATAAGTTAAAACCCGAGCACCACCAAGCTACCACTGCTGGGCCCTTGAGCAAGGCCCTTAGCCATTAACTGCTCAATTGTTAGTCACCCTAGATAAGGACGTCTATAAATGCCATAAATGTAATCTGAATTACACATCTTAATTACGTCTTTCAAAAAGTAATGGCACCCACATGGCTTAGGGGGAAACATAAGTAAATTGTCCAGGTTGCTGCTTTGAATGAAGTGAACGAGACTGCTGATGGATTTGTGTCTGCTTTGATGACACATGATTATAAATACTGTATTATGCATCACATAAAGCTGCAAATGATATGATTAAGCCTGCAGGTCCTTGCACTGTAACAGTTATCCATTAGGAAGCTTTATTTACCTTTCTCAGATATATCATCGTGGCTCAAAACCTGCCCATAATTCTGCAGCTTCTTCGCAATCTTTTGATAAACCTCCATATCCTGCCTTCCCCCTCTGATGCTGCCACAAAAGTAAATATTCATCGCGTGGAATTGAAACTGAAAATAGCAGGAAATGTGAAAATCTTTATGGGTAAAGATGCCACTCTTCCGACTACAGACTCTATCAGGGTGGTTAATGAGCGCCCCCTGGTGGCAGGTCAGCTCCATCACACCGCATTACAGAATATAAACAAGTGTATATTGAAAATGTTATGTTTACAAAATATGACTAAAAATAAATATAGTGATTTATTAAACTGCATGTCGATCATTAAAATCGATAAACCGAGCGTTTTTTCTTTTATTATTATTATTACATTTTGTTTGCATGACGAAAAGACATCACGTGATTGTGATCCATACGCATTTCCGCTTCCATGAGGAAGTAAATGATGCATTTGAAGGTTTAGTTGGTTCTTACTGTTTATAGCGTTGAAGCAAAATATCTGCGAAAAGTGAATAGTTCAGGCAAGAGTCGACTGTGGAAAACATTCATTTAGGTATAAAGTCATATAAAACTGTCTTGTGTTTTGATGCAACGGAGGTGTTTTCTTGCTGTTGGCCACAGTGTAAGTGGTTTTTTTTGTGATCTGTTTCTCCATCAAACTGCTCTGTCCGTGTGTTTACCTGATGCAGGAGCAGCAGGAACCCGTGGATGGAAGTGGAGAGGACACGGGTCATGGGTCCAGAAAGAGTGTTGCCGAGCTCGGAGGAGGATTTGGGGCAGGAGCGAGTGTCCGAGCCCGTTGCCGATGAGTGGAGCGGTGAGGACGTTGAGGAGGAGGATGGAGCCCCGGGAGAGGAGGAAGAAGAGGAGGAGGGAGACAGCGCCAGTTATTATTATCAACCCCTGAACCAGGAACCTGATGGAGGTCCTAACACACAGCTGGATCAGAACGACGAGGCGACACACGCCGAACAACTGCAGGAGGTGCAGGAGAGAATAGAGGTAACATACAGCCAAGTGTGTCTCACACGTTTCTCAACTCTCTACTTCTTTATATTTACACGACTCCTGCTGAACGCTGTCTAGATTTGGCCTTTAAAATGGTTTAGAAATACTCTTAATGATGTATCAATATATTTAATCTTGCTTATATGATATTGACATTTCTGTTCACCCAGGCCATGGGTTTGTTCCTGCCTCAGCCACCAGCACCAGACAGTGATGAGGAGGAAGATCCAGAAGGAGCAGCTGCACACAGTAGCGCTTCGATTCCTATGGACCCTGGTAACATCCACACGCATCAACTGAACTAAAAAAAAATAATAATCCAGCGCTGATCAAACAGTGTGTTCTAATATCAGTTTACACACCGTTCACAGATCACGTTGAGCTGGTGAAAAGGACCATGGCAGCAGTCAACTTGCCGTCTCTGGGGATCCCTGCTTGGGCTCAAGAGATTTCAGATGATCAGTGGAAGGACATGGTGCAGAAGACTCTCCAGTCTCGGCAGTGCTCAGCAGGTCTCTTACTGCAACGCAAATGAAATGACCTTTATCACGTTCTCCATGCAGCTCGTGTTTCCATCCCTCATAAAGCATCAAGAGAGCCTCATGTGATTGTGGTTAAAAAGGTGAATTGTTTATATATTATATTTGAAAAATACTCTAAATATTTTGCAGAGTTTGAAGTATTTCAGAATAGTTAAGTGTGGGCTCTAAACATTCCCTCCAGCAAACCTGTTTTAACATTTTGGAGTATTTAACCTACCTAGTACATTTTTTATCATGTCACATTCTGTTTTCTTTATTTTCATACATGTGGGTGTCTCACATGTTGGGTGACAACATTAATATGCTTAAATTGACTTTAAAACTTCTACAGATTCATGATGCATGTGTCTTGCACATTCAGAAAGCTAATGTTGTCTTATTTTTCACTTTATTTTTGTTCTGTACATACATTGACATCTGTACAAAATATGACTTTCATAGTATGTAATGCTCTGCCTAATTAAAGTACAACATATGTACATATGACCCGGAAAGCAGCTCAAGATTAGTGTTAGACTTGGAAAAGGGGGCTGGGGGAAGAAAAAGAGTGGGGGTAAAGGTGGAGAGACCAGTTCTTTTCTTGTTTTCTTCTGTAGCCGGATTTTATGCTGCCAGACAACAACCACGTAGCCAGTTTATAACTAATGCAGCTTGGTTTCAGGATTTTTAATGTAAAATTTAACTGAATACCTATTGTCAATTATATATATATATATATATATTATATATATATATATAGAATGGCTTTTTCCATTAAAGCAGATAACTTTATTTCACGTAAACCTTGTAGCCAGGCATCAACATGTTTTTCATTGTCTGGCAGCCTATTCAAAGAGTGAATTTTCCTTGGAATGATCAGCATGAGCTATAATTCACTCTGGAATACACAAGTTAGTACTGTAGTACTGTTCAACAGGTGAAAACAAATGAAGAGAAAAAAAAACATGATCTCAGTGAGAGGCGGAAGGGGATGTAGGTGACAAAAAGCTGCAAACCGAAGCAATCTACAGTATACAATTATTTGGAGTAATAACTGCAGCTAGTTACCCATACACACACTGATGGGAAAGTTAAACCAGCATCTCTTTTCTGCTTTGTAGCTGTTACAGGACCTGACCAGCATTCAACCTGACCTTTTTTAAGTGCAAAGGAATTTTTTTTTCTTCTTCCCCCCCCCTCCTGTGTTCTTTGCAACAAATATTGCTTAAGCTCTTAAAAGATGTAGAACATACTAATGTAAAGATGTTTATACGCTAATAATGGATTAACTTCCACCACTTGACCAGGCAGTTGAAATATGGGATTATTTTAACATCAAACTACACCAAATAAGGTGTTAAGAAGGTTAGGCTGTAAGATAAAAAAAAAAGAGCTGTTTAAAGGGAATGATTAGGATCTCTTCTTAATTGTTAATATTATTTAAAAAAAAACAAACATTACAAATATATCAGCACACAAAAGATAACCATGTGTAATGATGGGCAACTTGTGGATACATTTTTTGAGGTACAGAGATTGAGATACAGCATCCTTGTGTAGAATGATAAAATATGGAATGGTCTGCTGGTATTTTAAGAGGTCAGCACTTTCATTCAGCACCTTACAGTGTTGTGTTGTCAGTCCACCAGTAAGGCAGGAAACAGACTAAACAATAAATTATGTGATGAGTCAGCAAACATGTGACTAGAGGCATAAATGAAATCTTAGCGATTCTGCCATTTTGCTACTGCACAGCAATGCTATCAGTTTCAACACCTGCCACTCGTATGCAACTGAACCGAGAAACCTGGCTAACTGTTGCTGTCAGTTGTTCATCTGATGACAAAAGCTTCAGATTATGACATCTAAAAAGGAAGCATGATGCCTTGTCTTGAGGTATTTTTTTTTTCCATGTACATTTACTTTAAACTTATTGCATGAGGACACAAAGTATTATCAACAATTAGGCTACCCAGGAAACGAACCACTATCGATCCTGTAGACTTGTGGTATATTTTGATAGCAAGTTTACATTCATATGAATCACACTGTCCCACAAGAGCAAGGCAACATGATCCAGAAATAAAGACCGACTCTTCCTTGTCCCTACACCTGCCTCAACAAATGCACAGTCATCGACACTAATCGGTTGCTTATTGTCTTTTGACAACACAGTCAGTTCATAACTTCATACCTGAATATGGATAGACCGGGCCAGAGAGGGGAAACGAAAAGACAGGCAATTAAAAGGGGAACAATTGCAGAAATTAGAGTTTAAAAAAAAAAAAAAAAAAAAAAATTTATAAAGTTTTGTTTTCTAAAAAACAAACATAGTACAATTCGAATACTGTTTTGCATGATTGTTTTTTTGATTTGGAAATGAGGTGGAAAGAGGGAAAGGAGAGAGAAAGAAAAAGAAAAAGCGGTACTTTAAGGAGAGAAATTGGGAGCTGTTCACAATCGTGTGCTGGCCAGGATTTTGCAGAAAGGCCTCTCCAAGAGGAAGTGTAGAAGGAAAGAGGCAGAGACAAAAGGAGGAAAGGAGGGGGGGGGGGGAGTACACAGCAGGCGACATTTCTGGACAAATACGAGTGGGACAGTCTAGGCGTGGGGCAGGTGACTGGTTGTGGTGCTCCTAAGTCAGAGGGCTTCCTGATTAGCGGTCAGGTACTCTTCTGCCCGCTTGTGGGACTCCAAAGCCTTTATAGTGTACACATCTTGTGGCAGCTCTGACTTCCGTCGCATCAGCACCTTGTCCTTTTTTATATCCTTCATTCCCTAAAAGGAATTAAGACATTTGGTGAAACTTTTGCACAAAATATAGCTTTCACCTCCATGTATGCATTTCTGTCCCACCTCCACTCTGCCTGCACTCACTGTCTGCAACAACTACTCACCCTTGACCACCCCACCTCACCACCTCCACACACTATCTCTGCTCCACATGAACATAATCAGTTTGGCTGATTGTAGATGTGTCTGTATTGTAATAATTCATGGCATGCATGTGCTTTGATAAAAAATTTAACCCGTTCAGCTTGTATGCACATAAACTGCCAGCACATCACTTAAATTTACTGTGCACACAAGTCCTCTAAAGGCTTATTATTTATTTATTTTTATTTATTTAAAGTTTAAAAGCAAGGGCCTCGGAGACCAGCTAGTTAACATGTCTGACATACCGAATAAATGAGGAATAGTATCGGATATGGTTGAGAGAACTTAATCAATACTGGGGTAGCAGCCTTTCATTTCCCTCTTATCATGTGACTCAGAAAATGAAAAACAAAATCCCCTCTCCAAGAGACTCTCCTATGTCGGGAAACTGATTTTTTACAAAGCGCAAAATTCTCCCAAAAAGCCATGCCACATCAAAGATTATACATAGAAAAATGATTAGCATTAGATTATGTGGCACATCTGCCATACAATTCCCTGCATATTAGCTATTACTATGGAAACAAGAACATTAATATATTCATTCTCCAAATGTAATGTTTTTAGCCAGAATTATTGTCAGAAACTACATATGGAAGCCCCAAAAAATTGGTCTCTTTATATTTACCCATTAAGCACTTTACTATAAACATTATACTAATACAAAACGGCTCTAATTCTTCATGGCACTGACTCCAATGCAATCCACTGGTGTAATACATCTGATAGGTGTTCTATTGGATTTAGATGTGGTGACTGAAACTATCATCTCATTGTAATTTGGTAAATTATGGACATGAAAGGGTGTGCATAGTGGCCAACGTTCAAATAGGATGTCGCATTTACCGTATTTTTCGGACTATAAGCTGCTACTTTTTTCCCACCCCGCGGCTTAAACAACGAAGCGGCTTATTTATGAATTTCTTCTGAGTTTTTCCCGGTTTCACAAACTTCAAGCCAAAAAACTGAACCCCATAACATTAGACCAATGAAATTTCCAAACGAAAACGAGAAAAAAAAAAAGTCTGGGTAAAGGGAGAGCGCGCTAACTCCAGTTGCAACAGAAATCATATAAGCACAGACAGGTTTCCAAAACTCGTGCTTTTTTCTTGGCAACAGCGTTACGGGTTAGTCAAAGAAACTTAGAAATGAGCATCAGAACATAATAAGGACATAATCCTCGTCTTGCACACATGCAGAAATAGCGGAAAAATAGCGGCATTCCCAAAATAGCGCTATGCTCCTAAAGGAAGCGCAACATATTTCACCTGTTACACCGTGTAACAGACACTGTCTTTTGTTAAAGCCTGTGTAAAGTTCATTAGTTTCAGTGTAGACACTTATAGACAGGTGCGGCTTATTTATGTTTAAAATAAAAATCTTTGTCAAATTCAGTGGGTGCGGCTTATATTTGGGTGCGCTTTATAGTCCGGAAATTACGGTAAGTAATTCATTGGCTCAAACTGTGCAAAGAAAACATACCCCAATCCATTGAATTACCCCACAAACCTGGACATAAAGCATGGTTAGATCTATGAATTCATGCTTTTAGCACCAAATACTGGCCCTACAATCTATGTGCCTCAGGAGATATCAGGATTCATCAAACCAGCTACATTCTTTATATATTCAACTATTGGGTTTTAGTGAGCCTGAGCCCAGTGTGACCTGAGCTTTCTGTTCTTCGCTAATGGTCATGCAACACAACATGGTCGTCTGCTGTTGTAGCCCATGCATCTTCAAGGTTTGTTGGGTTTGGCTCAAACCATCCTGCCCTTCTCCATTGATCTGTGTTTTTCCATCTGCAGAACTGCCACTCACTGAATTGCACTTTTCTGAGTAAACTCTAGTTTGTGCTGTTGTGCACAAAAATCCCAGGTGATCAGCAGTTTTAGAAACAATCAAACCAGCCTGTCTGGCACTAATAATCATGCCACGGTCAAAATCATATTGTTCTCCATTCTGATCAAAGCTGCTGGCATGTTTCTGCATCATTGTATGCAACTGCACTACTGCCACATGACGGGCTCATTAGATAACCATGAATATGCAAGTGTACAGGTGTTTCTAATAAAGTGCAATAATGTATTTATGATGAATTTCAGTATTTTCAGTTTAACAAATCACTAAAAGAAAATAAAGCTTCTGTTAGACAATAAGATGGCTGATAAAATAAATAATGCAGCCATACCTGTGAGGCCTCAGATTCCACGGTCTTTTTCAGCAGCTGGATGTCCTCAGCAGTGGGAGTCTCGGTCTCCATGGAATAGTGTGGTATCCCTTGGTTTTCATTATATATTATATACTGTTTATGTACAGACAGGGGAGGAAAAAAAAACAAGTATGCCTAACATGAGCTTACTTGCAACAACTGAACTAAAGAAAACAGAGGCCAAAATTCCCTTTTGATTGTGGGCTGTGGGTAAACTGTATCATATTAAAATGAACATTGCCACGGTTCTCATCATTTATAATTTCATTAATTTTTAGAATAAATAAATAGAAAAAATTACTCTGATTTGCTTAAGAAATGCAATTTTACTTTTATTTAAAAGTTTGCCAGTTAAAGTAAACTTAAAATCAGAAATTTTATTCTAAGAAAAAGTTTGATAGTTAGGGTAAACCTATAAATAGTACAATATAAGCCTAGCAACAATTCCATTTATACTACAATAGAGTTCAATACCTAATACAGCGATTTCTTCTCTGCTTTTTTCTTTCATTACATTTCACTACTATTCCTTACTTTTCATTTCAATTTACATTTTTGCTGCTTAAAAATCACATTTCTATTAAATACTATATTATAAATGAAGATCTGTATGAATGTTTTTTCCTCTTCTCATATGGCCTGCGGGCCCTCGTTCAGGCATCACAGAACAGAACAAAACTTTACTGAAAGAAGAAAAGACTAACCGCATCCTGAGGCAGACCAGGTCGGAGACTAGGATGGATCTTCACAATCTGACAAAATAAAAAAGGTTATGGCATTTTCAATTTAAACACACACAAACTAAACTTTAACACACCCTAATTAAACTATATGATCCTTTTTTAAGTCTGTCATCAGAATGAGGCCGAGACACTAGAGAAGCCCTGTAATAATTAGATTTGCCCTGGAAAACTGAGCTGAGCATTAATTCAAGTGGAAAAGCCCCTGATATTCCAAAATAATGCAAAAATAAAAGACAATAAGACCTCTCTCACCCCACTACACACTGGATTTAGTTAATTGTCAAAACGGTTATTGCAGATTTATCTACAGAGCCTGCCTAATGTGTGGAGACCCCTAGACTTTTATAATTTTTTGAGAGACATATTTTGCATGTTCCCATTTTATTTAAATGCCCTGTTCTTCCAGTTGGAGATTTCTTTCTGACTTTGATTTCTTGGAAATCCTGTTAACTTCAGAGCCGTTCAATAGGTTTTAAGTCAGATGACTTGCCAGGCCAATCCATGGTAGAGAACACTCCAGAATACTGTTTGCTCTCTAAATAATGCTCACAGCTTTTAAATGTATGCTTCAGGTTGTTGTCTTGTTATATGTTGAAATTAGTTCCAATTAGCTGCAGTTCAGATGGAATTGCATGGTGTTGAAGTATGGAATGGGAGCCATCTCGGTTCAGTATTCTTTCAACCTAGAAGTCTCCAACCTTCCCTGCTCTAGAACAACCCCAAACCATTAAGCTTTCACACTCCATGTTTGATTGTGGGGGTGAGGCAGGCTAACAACTTCTCTCCCCTGTTCTCAGTCTTACATAAGTTCTGTTAAAGCCAAAAATGTTGAATTTGGACTCATCTGTCCACAGAAAATTCTTCCTAAACTTAAGGAACGTGAATGTGTCTCAAAAGCAATATAAAAGCATAGAATTTAGCAATAGAAACTATTTCAATTTTAGCTAAGCAGAAGCTACACCTGATTCTACCTATTCTAATCAATTTGCCTTTAATTGCCAATTAGGTGTGGCTCTTGACATGAAGCCTGTAGCCACTCTGACCCTTTGCAGAAATTATTAGACCCTGGTGATTTACAGAAATAAAAACCAGAACGAAGATGATAGAGATCCAAAGCCTCATTGAATGCAATAAAATAAACGATTACACAAATCAGTGAAACCACATCTATACATTATTTATTTTATCCGTCATATTCTTTATTATTCTGCATCAGCAAAGCTCACAATCTCTACCTGAGGATTTTGTTTAGCAAGGTGTTCAATCTTGTGCCAGATCTCTTCCCGCTCCTTAACTTTATACTTCTCCCTTCATAAGGGGAAAACAGAACAGTTAACTGTGCCAGAAAGAGATCACAACTGCATAAACATAGGCCTCTTTTGGCTTTGATAAAACACTTAAATTACAAAAAAAAAAAAAAAAAAAAAACAACAGTACATAAACAATGAGCAATGGTTAAAAAAAAAAAAAAAAGAGGAAAAAATATTTTTTGCTTAACATCTGTATAGCCATTACACACAAACTTAATTTTTCTCTTTGCCTCTTTTCATTCTAGTACATGTTTTCCTTTTTTCTAGCTCGCCTCACTCCTTACTTTTGCTTCTCGGCTTTGTACTGCTGAGTGCAATCATCAAACAGCTTCTGGTTCATCTCCATAAAGAGCTTTAGAGCATTGTAAATAAGCCCATGGATTGTCCTGAATCAAAAAGATGACCACTTTTACTATAGAACCATAACAACCAACACTGGCAAATATTGGAAAAGCAATCAATAGAAATCAGCATGCTTTTTTTTTTACTGCACACATAAAGAGATGATGAAGTTCATGAGCAGTAAAAGAGCAAGCCATGTGGGTTCCTTACTTGTTCCAGTGACTTTTGGAGTTCTTATAAAGAGCAGGAAACATGATGGGGAGGATTTTGGCTGCATTGTCACTGATCAGACTCATGATATACTCGTTGTTCCAGTAATACAATGCCCTCTCTGCAACCTGAAATATCAAGGGTCGCATAAGAAGTATAAAAATAACAAAACAAAAAAACCCAGGAAGCAGCACGATCAGAAACATCATGCATGATTCAAGGCTTTCCTTCTATAAATGATGATCTACACCAAAGGCTGGAAATGAAAGAAAAAAAAAAAAAGCTTTTAGACTGGGCAGAAACTAGAATATGGAATTCAACTAGAAAACTGGTATATTCTCATACAATGTGCAAGAAAACAAAAAAAAACAAAAAAACAAAACAAAAAAAAAATTACAGAGTATATACAATTGGCCACCATATTACCCACAAAAATTCACCCTTGCTTGTTGTGTACCTGAAAGTGAGGACTTGAAACACACTTGGCTAGCTGTCTAAACAGAGGCTCCATAACTTTTACAAACTCTGAAGGCTCAATGACATCCAGGATTTCTTCCAACTCGTTCAGGAACATCACCTCTTTAGGACTATGTGTCTTGGGCCAGAACTTCAAGAGACCCATTATAACCTGGAAGAGAAAAAACAGAGTGGGGGAAAAAAAAAAAAAAAAGAGACACATACATTTACATTCAAATTAATGGCCACTGAAATGTATTAAAGCTATAAAGACCATAACACTTACTGGTTCAGTGAGACTGCTGTCTTTTTCTAGAAACTGAACAACACAGTATGCCAGCTGCAAGAAAAGGAATAAGATCTCTTAATCTCATCACACTAAATGAAGCCAACACCAGTGAAGCTAAATTAAGGCCCTGAGCATGTAAAAGTAAATTCAGCATTTCTGTTTCAAAGATTATCTGATAAAAAATAAACTTTATTCAGGTAATCATTCAATAAATCAGGGTTACAGGAAAAATAAAAACAAACTATATACAGAACTCTAGTCTTTAAGATGCTGTGAATTATATTCACTTTGCAGTAGGCCAGTAAATACCTGAGGGTGATAGACACTGAGTGACTTGACCTTGTGTAATGGCAGGAGCACTCGGATCAAGAACATTTTGTGCTCCTCTTTTAATGGCAGAGCAAAACCATTAATTATACTAAGAGAGAAAAAAAAGAACACATGTTGCACATCTGTGACATACCAGGTCCATTCAACACGGTGAAAAACAACCCTTAAGTCTGATTTGGCACTGGAACATGTTTAATGCATGCGCTCACCTTCCTAGAATTTCCAAGAGTTCTGCAATTCCATTGTGATGCTCTGTTTCATATATAAACCTGCAATGAGATCACAACACATTTAAAAAAGGAAAAAAATTTTACACACTACAATCTATGCAACAATTAACATTTATTACAATTAAAACACTTTTATTAAAAACACTTTAAATCACTTAAAATCAACCAAAATACACAAATCCCCACTACAACAAAAGAGTTTGTGATATTTATATATGCATTAAATATGCAGAGAAGTTACCTATAGAAAATGTTGTTGATCTGTCGCCGGATGTACGCTCTGAGTCCCAGAAACTTGCCATAAATTCTGTGTAGAATTGTTTTCAAAAAGTCCCTCTCTCTGGGGTCTTCACTGTCAAACAGCTCCAGGAGCTGCACAAGGCATTTTCATGCTTGTTATGGATCAATTTAAAGCAGTACGACAAAAATGTGAGCATAAAGCAAAATTAAACTATAACTAGTACATGAATCTCCAAAAATGTCAGAATTCGACTTTGATTTATAAAGCTTTTATTCTCATTTTAACCATATATAGCTGACGCAGCACACAGTGAAATAAAACATTTTATTTGATCATCAGATGCACGAATGGATTACTTACAGACAATACAAACTTTTGGTCGATGTATTTTTTGGCAATATTAGGCTGGAAATCAGCAGACTCCAAGAACCGTAAGAAGAATTCATACACCAGCTAAATGAGGAAAGGACCAGGAAAAGACAAAAACTGTGAGATTTATAGCCAAATCTGTTTTTCCTGTTTACATGGGATCACTGTAATACACAGGACTTGCAAGAGAGACCCTCGTTTTATCTTGCTTGTCCCACATCACACTTTACTGGCTAACTGCTTGTTTCATTTCACCTACATGAACAAGTTTTTTCAGCTACTGGGGGAGGAAAAAAATAATAATAAATCATCACCCCAGTGTAGCCGGCACATTTTTTATTTTATTTATTTATTTATATTTTTTTTAAGCGCAACCACAAATACTGTGGTGTGTTATTTACAAAACAATCAAATATTTCAATTATTTACAGTGGATTAGTATTAAGGTGGTACAGAGAGCCACACTTGCCTGCAGGTGAGGCCAAGCTGCCTCCAGTGTAGGTTCATCCTCCTCAGGATCAAATTCTGCTCCAGTAGGATTGGAAGAAGGAGGCAGGGTCCTAAATAGGTTCATCGAAAACTACAGCGGAAAAAAAAGAAAAAGAAAAAAAAAAAAAAAAAAAAAGGCCAAACTGTCTATTATTAAGTTAGGGAGTTATGATTTACAGATATGAGCAAAATTATATATATATTTTTTATTGCACATGGCTAAAAGCACCCCATAGGTTTGGACACTAAAGCGCCAGTCTTATATATATATATATATATATATATATATATATATATTCACCTTAATAGAAGATTGCATGATACTGTTTTCACATCTTTATATATCTGGCTTTTATTGTATAGATTCTATTAAAAGGGTAGTCATTTTGATGGGCAGTTAATTAGTGTACCTCTTTAATATTCCAAAAAACTAAAAATAAATTAATAAATAAAATCACGTCATGCTCTGATACAGAAATTTCAAAAGATACAAGATGGTCGAAGATGATTTCCAAGTCGTTCCTGGTGACTAGTAATGCCTAAAGAGGAATGTTTAGCTATCCACCTTATTTATTATAAAGTTTCAAAGTTTTAAAATGTATGGAAAAGAGGAAATAATGAGGTTGCTCAGGTTATTCAACTGGTTTGTATAATTTTTAATCCTTAAAATGCGTTCATGTAGGGATTTAAATGGTTTAAAGCAAAACAGATTAATGTTCTGAAAACCCTATTTTTAAACTGCTCTTTCAAAACCCTAAAAAGCACATTACCCAAGATGACTCATCTATGCTTCTCAGTGACGTCCTCCCCGTATAAGAATCATATAAGGGATGAGACATTCAACATTACTTGTGAAGCAGGCAATACCTTATAGGACTACAGATCCTAGAAAAGAGATTCATGTTGCCATGGAAACAGAATTTTCAGGCAAAACGTCAATGTGTACACCACATCCTGGTATAATTGCACAACAATCCACATTCCATGTCAGACAAAACAAACAAAGCTCAAGATGTTATTTTACAATATAAAAACGTCTGTCTAAGGATTCCTTTTTGTCTCATAATCCAGTTTGATTGGCCAGTAAGTCAAATGTCTTTGTGTGGACATGTATTTAAATAGAGAGACAAGTGTAGAAATTGTCTTTAGACGTAATATATAGGCAAGATTATTGCACATACAGCAATAGTCATTCTTCCAAGCAAAATTAAACTCCACCACCAAAATGAGGACCTGCACCACTTTTACTGAATCATATCAAATGTTGCTCCGTAATTGCACTTATAGATGTTGTAAATATGATTTTATATAAAGCTAAAGCTATTATGATACAAAATAAACTAATGTCTTGTGATGCTGGAAATCACCCTGTAGTCCTATAACAGCATCTCCCACTGAGATTATCTCCCACACTCATTATTATTTTGCCATATAACACTGTGCATGGAACAAGTTTAAAATAATGTTTAAAATAAAATTGCAAAAACTTTGTAATGTAGATGACAAGACATTAAAAGATTCGAAGAATCTGGAGAAATCTGCATTAAAATGGCAAAGTGGAAAACTGTTCTGTGGTCAGACAAATCAAAATTTGAATTTATTTTTTGGAAACTATTTATGCTGTGACCTCTGGACTGAAGAGGAGATGGACCATCTGGCTTATCAGCATTCAGTTCCAAAGACTGCATCTCTGATGATATGTGGTTCATTAGTGCCTGTGGAATGGGCAGCTTGAACATCTTTATAGGCACCATTAATGCTTAAAGGCCTTTACAGGTTTACACATAACATATGCTTCTATACAGACATATTTTTTTTAGGGAAGGTATTGCATATTTCAGCATGACAATGCAAAACTGCACAGTGCATCCATTACATCAGAATGGCTTTGTAGTCGAAGATTCTGTGTGCTCAACTGGCCTGTGTGCAAAAAGTCTTTCTAATTAAAAGAATATATGGTGCATCATGAAACGAAAAACACAACAAAGAAGTCCAAGGACTGTTGAGAAGTTAGAATACTGTATCATACACAAATGGGACAACATTCATCTCTCAAAACTCTACCAATTTTATTTTTTATTATTACCTTATTTTTTCCTTAAAATTTCCTCTTATTTTATTAGAAATAAAATATATATAAAATGTCTTATTAAATATAAAAAAAAAAAGGGCTCTGGATTTGATATCAAATATCAAACACAACACCCAACAAACTGTATAACAAAGCAGACCATTTATCATAAATGCCACTTATATTAGGTGAGGTGTACAATACTTCCAAAACTTAATTAAGACCATACTCCCTGTCAAAATGTAGCGTCAGAGTCAACAGAAATATAAACACACACACACACACACACACACACACACACACACACACACACACACACACACACACTTCTCCTAAGCCATTATGCAAACAGCATCTATAAAAATAAATAAATAAATAATAATAGTAATAAAAAAAAAGCAGCAACAGCTAGTTAGAATCCCCTCAAGATGTGATGTATGGAAGCACTTTGGTTTACATCCCTGATGAGTTGTGAGCTATTGACTGAAATGTTGATGCTTCCCGAACCCACCTAATGCTGCAGATATCCAAAAACTCCCCTCTGTGTTAGATAAAAAAACAAGACAAAAACACACAGCCATACACATGCATGTATGCAGACACTCTTTTCCTGCATGATTTAGTCCAGGCCAAAGAGTTTGCAGAGACTGGGAAGTTCATAGCTACACATACGAGGCTTCTTGATGTACAGAAGTACATAGGATTTAAAGGCAGGACTAGCATAAGAGTAAGTGGCTTGGCTGTGATAACTGGTAAACTGACAACATGAGAAATAAATAATAAACAAAAAACCCCAAAATATTTCAGACATGATTCCTGGAGTTTCACACCATTTTAGCCATAGATAAGATTTAAGTAACCCTTTTCTCTCTTTTTTTTTTTTTTTTTTTTTTTTTTTTTTTACATTCTAACATGCAGATAATTTTTTTTTATATGCACTGGGGAGACAGTTTGCAAAAACCTCTGAGTGGCACAAAACAACTTTTCTCTGCGGACTTGTGGCACAGAATCTTAATAGTATGGTGTGAAATTTCCAGTGTCCCAAACATGTCAGAATGTGCACATAGGTGTAGGTGTGTGTGTCTGTGTGTGTGTGTGTGTGTGTGTGTGTACTCTCACCATAAGTACAGCCTCAGGATAGATGCATTCAGTAACTACATCACGATTGTGTGTGATGTACTCCACCATCTCATTCAGTCCAGCACGTTTCACCTCCTTGTATTTGAGATCACTGAGAGGATCAGTCACAAAGTCAAAAAGTACACAGCACTGGCGCAGCTTCTGTACAAACAGCTCCTCTCTGTCGATAGTTGGGGCATCTAAAAGACAAAAGGATCATGAGAAAGTTTGAGTTTTTAGCTATTATATAAAAACTGCTTGGTGACACCACGGGATCTGAATTCTGTTTAAATTTTGATGGTATTATTATTATTATTATTTTTTTAAATGCTGTTAATCGTGTGCATTTTTAGTGCATGTGCAACATCAGAAAAATAACCTGTACTGCACCCAAGTACTCATGCTAAAGTTTGTGCCTCATTTGTTACACATAACAAACAAAGGAAACCATTTTATAAATAAAGTCGTACAATAGTGAACTCACTGACTGGCAAAATGCAATCGGCACTGAATCATCACTCATGAGACACTCAAGTCACTGGCGTTTTAAAAACCAACATTATCGAGTTAAAGGTGTTTTTCTTCTGTATTTCACAGCCCTCTTTTGTAGAATTATAGTGAGAAGAGTATCTTTCTTATTTTCTTTATCATTTTCTGGCAACTTTAGGAAGCAACATTACAAATTTATGTTTGTATGATCCAGTATTCTTACAAGTATTTCTTCCAATTCAGTGTGGGCTTTCGATATGTTCCTCCATATTTTGGTTTGTTTGTGTGTTTATTGGCCCTATTAATGCCATGAGAGCATCAACGGCTACTTTCCTGGCAGTATCAAGATAGATAAGATGGGACATTACATCAACAGAGGCGTACAATGTTTTGACTGCAGCAGAAATCAGTAGTTATGAGGTCCTGTAAGAATTCCAGTATATTCCTTAGAGATTTTTTTTTTCTTCTTTTTTTTTTACACATATATGTGAAAATGCTGTCTTGTATTGTTAAGAGTACTGCAATCCATTAATATATATTTGATCGTGTTTGTTTTGCACTGGTCACGTGTTGGGGGATCTTCTCCATTAGCAGGAAAAGTGTGTGAGTCTGGAGTGTTGTTTAGAATAGGTTTGATTTGCAAATTTTTTTTTTAAGCTTATTTTTGGTTTGAGGTCTGTTAGTTGGATTTTACAGTCTGTGAATACCATTTTAAGGGCTTCATTAACAGTCATATGGTCTGTGCCATACAGTCCCAATATGGCTTGGTTTCCAGCAAAATAAAAGAATGTTATTTTTTTGTCTCTGTAAGGAGTACACATTGAATAGGATGCTGGCAATTATGAGATGATTCCACATCATATTCTGACGTACTGCAATGCTCAATTTAAAAGCTATATTACGACTTCAATAAATACTCCTTTACACACTTACAGCACTGTATACCAGGTTTTGTGGAATTGTGGAAAAATAACAACAGTGCCCAGTATTAGTTAAGTAGTTAAATAAAAAAAAATAGTAATAGGCAAAAAAAAAAAAAGGGGGGGGGGAAGAAAAAAAAAGTGACCAGAGCTAAACAAACAATTAGACTGTGATCTTTGGTAGCAAAGTAAAACACACAGCTGTAAAATATGTAAAATACACCTTTAAAATTATTATGCATTGTAGTTGACTAGTGTCCAGCAAATGGTTTCAACAATAAAGCCAACTAAATCACCTCTCATGATTACAGAACTAGCCACCTACAACAAATTAGTTTGATTTAGGCAGTTACATAATATTTGAGTTACACAGAATCTCTCTTTTTAAGAGCTTATTGGACAGCTAATACCCTAATCAATGTAAAATGTGCAATGCAGCTTGGTTCTGATTACTAATGCAGCTTGTGTTAGAATTCCAACTGCATTTTGGATTGTGCAGAAGTAGAGAGTGAAAGTACTGAGGTGTAAAAAGACAAGAAGTTCTAAAGTTAAATTAGTCCAAAAATACATGGGATTTCAAGAACAGATAATAGTTTCACCGAAACTATAAAAAGAGGAAAATAAAAAGAGGAAAAAACAACAACAACAAAAAAAACTAAAGCTGGGACTAAACTCTCAGAAGGCCATCCTGAATAGAAGGTAATTATTTAAAAAGAATTTAAATGAAATTAATATTTATTATTAACAAAATGAATACAATTATTGATAGATGTTCATAATTTGAGTAAAGAATTATTTATTATTAATTTTGTGGTAATTACTGAAGCCCTTGGAGGAAACAGTAAGTCAGCATGACTTAAAAGACAAACGTTAAGCAATGTTACATTAAAACACTGATGAGAATTCGAAGACTTATTTTATTGAAAATGTTTCTTTTTGTAAAACTAAATCACAGTATTTTCTGGCAGAAAAATTAACAGGACATTTTGAAATAAGGACCTCAGTCCTGACCCTGTTTACTGCTGAACATCAGTCAGTTGGTCATGAGAACAAACTTTTAAACCTCAAGGGCCAAATGAACTCCCACAACCCAAAAAGTGACAGCACAGAGTCTCCTCTTTCAATCAGCACCACTAATACTCTGTACAAGCATATAACGCTGACAAAAACAGCTACAAAAAAGTACATTTCTCTTTCACACACACTCACACACACTCTCACACACTCTCACACACTCTCACACACTCTCACACACTCTCACACACTCTCACACACACTCTCACACACTCTCACACACTCTCACACACTCTCACACACTCTCACACACTCTCACACACTCTCACACACTCTCACACACTCTCTCACACTCTCTCACACTCTCTCACACACACACACACACACACACACACACACACACACACACACACACACACACACACACACACACACACACACACACACACACACACACACACACACACACAAAAGCAGGAAAGACAGACCTCAATGCTTTCCTGTGTTTGCCATGTTGACTTCCATAATCAGTGCCAGAATGCTAACGAAATTCATAGGTCAGATTGTTAAGGTACCACAAAACTACTACACAAAACTATTTTAGCTATTGTGTGCACTATATTAGATTAAAATTAGTTTTGCTTCTGTTATTGATCCCTGAAGAAAAACTCAACTTCATCCGTTTTAACTATAAACATATCCTTTATAGCAACATGTTGATGCTGACTGCAAAATGCTATTGCTATTAAGCGTGCGTATCTAGAGCAGACACGTGTGATTAAGGATGATCAAAGATTTGGTTATATGTTAAGTGAATAAACGAAGCAGTATGATAAATAGGTACCGTGCTGATCATGATGAATAATCTCTATTCATAATAGCCAAGCTAATCCAAAAGGAGCTAAAGGTGTTACAGTAGTACTGTTTGTAGTACTCAAGAGTTTAAACTAAATAAATATTTATATCAATAGAAGATTTAATATTTGGTACAGCTAATTTTCACTTCACTACAATTGATATTCAACTAAAATGATTCAATCAATAAAAAGATTGTAACTTTTAACAATCTGCACTAAATTAATTTTTCCTAATCCAGTTTACTAGAATAAAAAAGCTGTTATATATTTTGTTCATTTGACTTGTGGCAAAACTAATGATGCAGACATTATGATTGGGTTGATTTGCTACACATTTTGAATTTTTTTGACCAAATTGACCCGTCATCTGTTTTCATGTGTGGTCAAGAGATTATTATAAATTTAGTGTGTTCATTTAATCAATTATTATTTTATTAACACTCAAGTATACCTAATAGCAAAGCTGGCCAGCTATTTATAATAAAATTAAACACATTTATCTTATCAATAAATGGTGAATAAACTTCCAAAAAAAACCTAAATAAAACAAACAAAATAAAAAAATAAAAGCACACCCACTAACGAGCATCTTTCTGATTTCTGACAGCCCATGCATACGATTATCTTATGTGAGACTGTGCTATTTCATATAGTGCTCACAAGTGCTGATCAATCATGATGGAATGTCTTGCAGTTCCTGCTGCTTTAAATATCTTCATATCTTCATGATGCCACCACAATGATTTCTTATACTGATGAAAATTACCAGGCTGTATTATGAAGGCTGTTATAATAGGCTTTCAGGCAAAAGGGTCTCAGAAACTATTCTCAGTTTTTATTGTCTACAGATGCTGAAGGAGCAATACAACATTAGTACATTTTACACATTTTTTCTAACTGCATTAGAACTCCCCACCAAACATTTTTTTTTTTTTTTTTTTACAAGCTA
The DNA here is from genome assembly GCF_946808225.1 of Silurus aristotelis. NCBI lineage: Eukaryota > Metazoa > Chordata > Actinopteri > Siluriformes > Siluridae > Silurus > Silurus aristotelis. The sequence goes on along the minus strand of NC_139577.1, from coordinate 10,883,762 downwards.
CAACTTCACTATAAATAAGAAGAGGCGCGTAATAATAAAAATACTAATAATTATAATTAAAAAAAAATTTTAAACGGAAAAAAATTCTAAAATATAACGTGTTCACTTAACACATTAATAATTTTTGGTGTAGAGAAACCACAAAAGCACTACTGTACCTTTAAGGGCAGGAAGCTTCTGCAGCTCACGATTCTTGCTGAGGTTAAAGCGTGAAGAGCTCTGTCGACGCTCTTTCTTCACAATCTGTGGACCACCTGAGTACTTGATTTTGTTGAGCTGAGTTGGAGGTGGAGTGCTGTTGCTAGGACGCTTGCTGGCTGTCTGCTGCTGCGCCTTTAACACACAGATACACACACACACACACATCAGTAATTCACGCGAGGTCTGTTAATTTTATAAATTCAACCCATTTGCAATACTGCAGAGAAGGCAACCATCGTAGACACAAGTGCTTATTTCAGTGGGTCCATACATTTTGGTTCCACAGCAAATGCATCAGGTCTGGAACCATGAAAGAGTAGGTTAAAGGATTGAGGATGTTGTTAGTTCATCAAGCAACCTTATAATATTTAGCACTAAAGTTACTATACAGTATATATTAGATAATAAATCTGTCAATACTGTATATCAAAAGGCAAAATAAAAAGTGAAATTATAATATTTAAAAACTTATTAAAAAAAGTGATAAAAGTATTTAATCTTTAATTTATTTGATCCATTTACTTAATTGGTTAGGGCATTGCCTTAGATTTGCTTGAACTCTCTGGTCAGATCAAACTGGTGATATTGATTCCCATATAGAGCACTAATCAATATCACCAGTTGGATCTGACCAGAGAACAGGCTGATCACATACAAACTTCATCTGTTTTTAATGCCAGTGTAGAAGCATCTTCCTTCCATTCTTTCAACACATGGTAATGTGATGCTTTCTTAGGTGAAGGCATTATTTGGTACCTGGTGCTTTCAACTCCATCATTAGTTCCTTTCCTGTTTTTCTTTGTTCAGGTGAACCTTGTTTATCTCTGAAAGTTCACTTGTTCCTCTTTCCTGAACAACACAAGTGTCTAAAGTCACAAGGCACTCACTGTACCTTTAGCTCTTTGAAAATTGCTTTCTATGCTAAATTTATCCATTTTCATTGTGGTCGAATGGCTGAGATTTTCTAATGGTATCAAGGGTAAGAAAGGCACTGGATCTAAATAGAACTACAGAAACCACCCACAATTTCTGGGCCACCCATGGGGAAATTGAGTTTAAATACTTTAGCCTTGGTGTATGTAAACATCCTATTTTACGTTATTGCTACTACTAAGAAAAGTGCTGGCCGGGGCATACCATCAAGTAATAACAAAAGCTCATGCACACTGCAGACTGTCAAGGAGTTGCTGGTGCTCAGGAAACACACAAATACACAACTGTGTGTATTCCTGAAAGTAAATGCAACAGAAACTGTTGCAGTACACAGCTTAGGGAGTTTTACTGAATACACTGTGTAAACTGAATAAACACTGTGACACATGTAGAGATTGGTCTGTAGTTTAACAGACCCAGCAATGGTGCCTGGGTTTTCATGATTGAGTCAGACTCAAAATAGACCTAATCAATAGACTTCACACGGTGCAACATCAACCTCTGTGTTCATTTTCCTGTCAGCAAAGCCACTAAGTCACTGCCTTACAACCATGTGATACTTGGTATATGGCAAAGCAGAAGAGTTAAATAAAAAGATTCTACAAGTTTCTACAAACACAACTCCTTGATTTTCACACACACTACAGCACAAGCATAATCCAACTATGCAAATTTTAGACATGTTGCTTAAATAGGAACCAAAATATTTTGCCTATTTAGAGCGTTTTGGTCTGTGCACTGAAAAATGTATTAGGCCTCCATGTTCTGTAGAATTTCTAAAGTGTTAATTACATTTTTCCCAATTCAATGCAATTTACAAGTCAAATATAACAGATAAATGATAACAGACATATATGACAGTCCCCTCCAAAACTATAGGAATGGCAAAGCCAATTAATAAATATATTTTATAACACACTATATAAAAAAATTAATAAGAGGTGAAATTAAATCCCCAAACGCATTTATTCACAATGTCCTTTCTTTATTCAGATATAAACAAACAAACAAACAATAAAAAAATCCACTGAAAACTTATTTTTAAAATCACTATTTGTTTTACTGATTCACCAAGTCACAAATCTGCCATGATGCACACATCTGGCAATTCGGCTTGGTGTCCTGATGATTCACGCAGTTTAAAACACCATAATTACTTTAAAACATTTACAAGAATTTTTTGTCTTCATGCTCCAGTTTGAATATGGTTTCACTAATAATAAACATACATTTGCATAAAGCATCCATATTTGTTCATGCCCATGTTGATTCGAGTATTAAAAAAACTACTAAAAGTTTTAATTTAAGATACATGTAGAACAGATAAAAATGTGCCATTAAGTTGCTTTTAATCACGAGTTAACTCATGACAATCATGCGATTAATTAAATATTTTAATCAATTGACAGTCCCAATTATTAAACATTATAAAGGTCATACCATATAATTCAAATAAATCAACAACAGTAAAAATCGTTTTAGAATTTGCAAAGAAATACATACAAGCTCATCTATGAAATATAATGGAGAAATCGTCATTGGCGGCTCTGCATCACTGCTATTGGGACAGACTCACTTATTTTTATTGAAGACCTAACACATAATGGTGGCATCAGAATAAACCCGGAAGAACTTCATCATCATCATCATCATCATGCTATATAATCTTAAAACATTAAATGTAAATATCAGCAAATAAGCTGAAATTTTTTTTGTCTCATTTTGCATTCTCCAGAACTTGTCCGGCAATTACAATGTCCAATTTATTAGTAAACTACAGTTTACACATTCTCAGGTTTACAGTCTACAGGTTGCACATTTAATGGTTTCGAGTTGAATTTGACGTTATGGAACACCAGAGAAAAACCTTGCCATTATCACTTACATTATAGTCACAGTAAATACAGCCTCCTTTTTCCTTTTTTTTCTTGCTCGCTATTAGGTACAAATTAAAAACCCACAAAATATTAATATATTAATATATTTTTAAAAAAAATATCCATTTATCGTTAATCTCGGATCCACTTACTATAGAAACAAAAGTATTCAAACAAGATCATTAATGCAAACCATTGATGTTATAGCTGTCTGATTATTATTAGTCAGATCTGTGTGCTTTTAGAATTATGTTTCTGACTAATCTTAAGCATTCAACCAGATGTGGTATAAATATACATATTAGAGATAATATATAAAATAGCATCTTTCATGCAAATGCACTGATGTAAACTTGATTTTTCACCGTTGGAACAGATGGCAGTAAAGACAGTATCTACACTGTTATCTCGGAGGTACTGGATATCCTGGTAACATCTCTCTTTCACAAGCGCAATCTGCTGAATCCTGTGTACATAGTCCTTTAAAAGTCTTACATAAACCCTACCTACCTAAACAATACAATTGTCTATATTGTGTCAAATACATGAACAATAATAATAATAAAAAAAAACCACTGTTGTAAGAACACATACCATACGCCTGAAGAAGAGCTATTCCAAACATTCTTCGAACACAATATAATCGCTTAAAAAAAAAAGAAAGAAAAGGCAGCATTTTTTTTCTGTAATATTAGAAAGCTTTCTTCTAGGTGCAAAGTGAAACAACTCTTTCACAGGATCTCCCACAGGTCTGCTCTCGCTAGCCGCTCCCTTCCTGACAAAACACGTTACAGTCTGGAGTTCAAGATCTCTAATAGTCCTCTGTGTATAGTTAAAGATTCAAACAACGCAGCTGGTTGAACAACTAGTAGTCGTATTTCTGCTTTTACTTTCATTCATTTTTATTAGTATAGCGCTTTTAACAATGGACGTTGTCTCAAAGCAGCTTTACACAGATAAGGTGGTAAGAAAGAATAAATAAGACTGTTCTTTAGAAGTGCAAGTTTGCCCCTAATGACCACTGAAAGCATGTTAACACTCCTAGTGTGTTGAAAGACCAAAATTTTAACTGGTTTTCAAACCCACATCCAGAGAAACTACAGAATTTCGGATGGCATTAGGATGGCATTGTCAGAGACAAGCTAAACAAATTCATCATTATTTCCAAGTGAGAATAGACCTTTACCTCATCCGAGTTTTCAGTCCCAGGATCTTTTCCAGCATTGACGTTACTATTTTTGCTGCTGGCTTTCACAGATTTCGGCGATTCCTAGAAAAGCCAAAACAAATGGAGGCTAATGAATATATTTAGTCCTGATTAAAAAATAAATAAAAACAAAACATGAAACACACACACACACACACACAGATCTGATCAGGGCCGGGTTGAACAGCAAATCCAGTCGTGCTAAAAATCTAGAGACTGCACACAGATCGTTTGGCACCACACCTCTGGAGTACTGCAATCTTCACGGACAGGTGTGCACCTTTGCATCCAATCTTGACAGCTTAGAAAATACACACGCTGGCGTTGTATGCATTACTCTATGCCTAGTCAGACACACTGTATAAGCAGGGACCAGCTCCTATCATACATAGTTAACAACAATAATCAGCCTAACAAACTCGGGATATCACTTCTGCATCAGGTGTTTCTTGCAATAGCTAAAGAGGACAAGCTCATGAGAGCCGAGAATGATAGTGACAATGTCAAGAGCACAGAAAATCCTTTAAGAACGCTGTTAGAGGGGAAATAATCTAATAATCACAAATTATAATTAGCAGCCAAAGCCTCTGCCTTTTGCCACGTAGTGACATAACGCCAGCTAATTATCCTACAGAATATGTACATTACACGATCATCCTCCAGCTGCCTGAAAACCAACACCAAGTACAGCCTGGGCGGATCGCCCAGTCTCCCTATTTATGGAGGGAAACTTTATTTTACATTCTATTTTCTCAAAAGTGTAACGAAAATATAACTAAAATGACGGGAGCAGTCAATGGGAATATCCGGACTCCTGCACGCTAACAGTTGTAGCTCGCTGGTGTTAGCATCGTTAGCATCGTTAGCTACTTAGGCCTCGGTAGGAAAACTGCGAGCTCGCGAAAAGGTTAGGAGGAAACGAGGTTACCGTCATGTTTAACGCACATCGAGAAAATAATATAAATCTACAAGTTTTCATGTTTACAACCAGGGTAAGTGGGTTACCTTTTCCTTTTTCGTTTTATTCGGCATTTTGCGGACGCGCTGTTCGGCGGTGCCTCAGTGACAGAATAATTTTTTCCCCGCACGCTCGAGCGCTCAGGCGGTCAGGGCTCGCGCTGCGCTCTCAGGCCCGCTGCGTGCTGATTGGTCGGTCGGAGGCGCCACGGCCCGGAGACAAGCCGACCCCACTTCCCTATTGGACTCGTTTATTTTCTGAATTAAAAAGGGAGGAACGGCGCAATTGATGTCGGCCAAAAGTGCTCCATCCCAGCTGTTTAAAACAGAACAAAATTGCACTGCTTCCCAAATCGCTCTGGGTGCGCGTGTGGGTTGTGATTTCTAACGCACACCTCTGAATGCCAGAGTAGATCCTGGTTGAGGTTCTTCTTCATTCCCACGATTCATCATCTTATGACATTTACCTGCAGGGGCGTGGCCAAAGAGCCGGCAGCTAAAATCTCATTACATCTGCGTCTGATTCCGCACTCAATTTTCTGCTGCTCTCACCTAAGCATTGCAGGGGTCTCTGATCAAAATATCAATCAGATCACAATGATCATTTTCACAGATGTGTTGCGCCAGAGATATATTCTATATACATCATTGCAATGCAAAACTCAGTATTATAGCCTTTCCTCCATCCAACCCAGTGTCTACGTTCTATTATTCATGAGTTTGAGAACCATAAACACAACTTTTATATATATAAATTCTGTAAATTGACGCCCTGAATTCATATGACCCAAATCTCCTGCAAGAGTAACAATATCCAATAAAACTAATGATAATAAGAAAATCTCCATCATTCAAATGTTTGGCTTTTTTTGCTAAATTATAATGTTAGTTTGAATGTAATGTTAAAGTACTGGGATTAACAGATACGCACATATAATTCTGTTACACTATATCGCCAAATATCTCTGCTTCCCTAATATAAATATAAATTTATATATATTTTATATACATATACATACATACATACATACACACACACACACGCACATAAACAATAAGTATTTAAATTGCGCCCTCTAGGGGCTAAACGTGCAGACAATCGTCCCCTCATATATAATAATAAAGACAAAATGGCATGTTAGAATAAATCCATTTTATTTTACTCTAAAACCAGCAGCTTTCTCAATTTAGGAAGTTATTCAATATGTTTACAAGCATCAGGGGTTTTCAAACATTTTGCAGCCCTCATTATTCAAAGATTTATAATAAAATTTTGGCTATTCTGATGATTCCCAATCTTTCCAGTAACAGTCCCAATTTGCATTGCTTTCGAAGCTGCCTTGTTTTTTTGAGTCTTGTGGGTATGGATTAAAACCCATTCAAGATTTAATTTCAATTATAAAATAAACAAACCAATAACCTAAAAAAAAAAATCAAAGACCACCGAAAGCTCCTGGCCCATACGTGAAGATAGTGATACACACACACACACACACACACACACACACACACACACACACACTTACCTTATGTTCACAACGTATTCCGGTTCTCTGGTGCAAAAGGATTAGATTGCAAAAATGAAAGCAACTGAATTGTATTCCAGCCTCTGAGAAACATCTATAAGTGTGGAATGCAACGATGAATTTCAATCAGTTTATCTATAAATCAAAGTTCTATAAGTAAAGTTTTTTTGTCTTGCCAAAAGGTATAATGTGCTGAGTAAAATTACAAATACTGTTTATAATATTCTTAGCTCACTTCTGCCTGGAAGAATTCTTTTAGCTTTTAAAAAATAAATCTATACAAGACAAATTTCTAAGACTTGTAATAAATGACAACAATTAATATGTACAGAGAGACTATAGAAAAAACACTGCACATAAGCAAAGCTTTCATGAAGAGTTAAACAAAAAAAAAAAAAAACTTTTCAGGTACAGGCATCTTAAATATTTCACAGATATACATCTACATGTGATTAATACACAAAAAGGAAGCCAATTAAATTTATTTCAACTACACCTTATACACCAAAAACTACAGAACAACCAATAGTACTACAGAAACAGTATACAGTAACAGGGTACAGGACCGATTTGCATCAGTTCTCACAAAAGCTGTGAAGAGAAAACAGCTGGACTCAAAAGTACAAATACATTTCAAGACATTTTTTGTCCCCGTAGCATGAGCTCCTCACCAACTCTTTTTCTCTTCTGACCTTGGATCTCTGTGGCTCCTGTATTAAAATATCTTTGATTTACTTAAGTGGAAGGATAAATGGATTTTACACTTGAACTTTAATCACTCTCAAATGATATAAAATGATGGTCTACATTACCTTTCTTTTTTTTCCTTTTTTTTTTTTTTTTAAAGGAACTGTTTCAGCTGCAAACAAAGCAAGAAAAAAAGCAGGGAGTTCAAAACCCTGTACTTTAAACAAAAACTGTGCAACATTTTACATGTGCTAATGGTTCATTACTTGATTCTGAGACAGTGCTCATTCTTTCAGTGGAACCTCCTTTTCTTCAGAATGAGTGCTTGTCAGTCCATCATTTCACTGGCATTACCTGCCAAAGAGTTTGAGAAAATACATGAAACATCTCAACCAAAATCGTACAAATGAAAAGTTTTCAGATCAAATGATACTGAAACATTCGCAGGTTTCATGCATAGCCCCTAAACCTACTGGATGGAGGTTTCTTTACAAAGAATCAAAGCTGAACTCAAATGTGTCCAAGTTCAGTTGCTCGGTGAAAGAACCTGGTGGTGGGGAAAACGAGAGCGTCATCGCCTCTTCAGAGTCAAGGGGATTTTGGTTATCATTGGTTTCGATCATCTCGATGTTCTCCAACATTTCTGAACTGGCTAAACAATCAAGAGGATCGGATCCATTCTTGCAATCAGCTGTTGCCATTTCCAGGCTTTCACTTTGCTTTTCAGTTCTTAAGTTCACAAGTGGCTCCACTTCAAGCTCAAAAATTGGTGGCTCAGACTGTGCTCCTTTGTCCTCAGATGGCTGCTCACACTTCAAACTGGAGACCTCAGTTACGTGTTTAGAGTCTGGATCCTGCTCCTGTGTTGATTCTTTATTTCCAGTGGTCACCAAAAGTCCTGAAACAGGTTTAGGGGCCACTTTACAGCCAACCTTACTGCCAGCTCTAGAAGCACTGCTGCTAGTCATCGCGCTGCTGCTGGTCATCGCGCTGCAGCCATAGAAAATGTTAAACAAGTCTTTTGCTTTTGCTGCAGCTAGATTTGATTTTGGCTTGACTGTTTTTGCAGAAAAGGAACTTTTGAGGGTCTGAAGTTGAGGAGGAGGACGGACCATGACTGTTAGCTTGTGTTCCTCCTCAGGTACTCCAGGAGCAGCTACATCAGACTCAAGAGTAATCATACGTTCAACAGGAGCTTTTACCTTGACAGGCTCCAGCTTCTGTACTGTGCATGATGGAGTTGTTACAGTTGAAGGAGTTGGTACAGAGTCAGAAGCAAATGCAAGACTGGGTGAGCTATCACATGGAATGTCCAATTTCACCTCCTCACAACCAAAAGCCTTGGAGATTAGATCAGCTGACATAACGTCTTCATTCTCTGCTTGTTTTTTGGTCTTAGTTTCAGATGATGTGCTGCTTGAGTCCATGGTTGGAACAGCCGAGGAGGATGTGTCGGCAGAAACCGGTTTGTTTTGGAGCCCAACATTGGATTTCCTTAAAGGATTAGAAGGGAAGGGTAAAGTAGGACGAGTTTTATTCTGGTTAAAGGCTACCCATTCTTGGGAAGGTTCGATAGCCGTTTTACCCGAAAGTTTGATAGCAATACTCTTGGCAACAGCCACAGACTTGGCAAAAGCATCCTGGTCCTCAGAGTTTTTACTTGCTCCTGCAGCTACAACGCTCTCCTCATCTTCCTTTATAAACTGCTCAGCAATTTTCTCGGCCTCCTTCTCCAGAGATGTCTTTTCAGCCTTTTTCCAAGTGAATTTTCCAAGGGCAGGACGTGAAGTGAAGTCTTCATTCTTTTTGCGAAGTTTTGCAAGCATCGCTGGACTCGGCCCGCAAAGAACCTTTGGAAGCTCACTCGACTTCTCGGGGTCAACCTTAGCATCTTTTAAAGAAAACTTCTCTCTCTCATCTTTGCGCCCTCCTCTCTGGTGTTGCTTTTTATCCTCCCTTTTGCTGTACTTGGGCCTCTCCTCTTCCTCCTCACCCTCCTCTTCGTCGTCTTCCTCCCATTTGGATTTCAGCAACTTTTGCGCCTCCTCCTCCCTGTATTTTGGCCTCCTCTCTTCCTCAGACTCATGGCCGTATTTGTATTTCTTGTCATCCTCTTTCCGATACTTGGACTTTTCATCCTCCCTTCCGTATTTATACTTCTCATTATCCTCTCTGTACTTGTACCGATTTTCTTCCTTGTATCTGTATTTGTCTAGATCAGACTTGTACCTCTCCTCATCCCCTTTCTTGTGTCTGTACCTCTCTTCCTCCTCCTTTGCATACCTATTCCTCTCTTCCTCTTCTTTTCTACATTTGCTCCTCTCAACCTCCTCTTTCTTCGATTTAGGTTTATTCGCCTCCTCTTTGATAGATTTCGATTTCCGATCCTCTTCCTTGACATATTTCAGGCGATCGTCTTCTTCATTCCTGCATTTGGGCTTTTTTGCTTGCTCTTTGCTGGAATTTTTCTGCTCATCCTGGGAGTCGTCGTCTTCACGCTTTCGTTTGTGCTCAGTCTGCTTTCTTTCGCTCTCCATGCCAGCTTGGCGATCCAGGTTTCTCCGCTGTTCATAAAGTGGGTTCTCGTACATTTGTTTCTATTAAGGAAATAAGAAATTGGATACAAATTACCCGCTTTATAGTGTAGAGCGAGCAAAATGTACTTGATCTTATATTTCTAGCATACAGTAAAAAAGATTTAGAAAGTGTGCACTAAGCATTCTGAATTATTATTCAGAGAGAAAATAATTTATTCTTAATCCCAAAATACCATACAAAATACATTAGTAACATGAATAAAATTTATTAGCATCAATTCTGAATTTACTGAGGATGAATTAATGCAATAAGCGCCACGTGGTGGCTTAGTGGGTAAGGCATTAGACTTTGGATCCGAAAGTCATAAGTTCAAATCCTAGCCGCCCCAAGATGCCACTCATGGGCCCCTAAACAAGGCCCTTAACCGCTTAGTTGAATGAATGACATAAATGTAAGTCACTGTGATATCTTTCCGTATAGTGTTCGATTCCCCTCACAATTACAGTAAAATTTTAATATTCCAGAAAGCAATTTTATTTATTACAATATATTATATATTTTTATATATACAGTGAGGAAAATAAGTATTTGAACACCCTGCTATTTTGCAAGTTCTCCCACTTAGAAATCATGGAGGGATCTGAAATTGTCATCGTAGGTGCATGTCCACTGTGAGAGACATAATCTAAAAAAAAAAAAAACTAGAAATCACAATATATGATTTTTTAACTATTTATTTGTATGATACAGCTGCAAATAAGTATTTGAACACCTGTCTATCAGCTAGAATTCTGACCCTCAAAGATCTGTTAGTCTGCCTTTAAAATGTTCACCTCCACTACATTTATTATCCTAAATTAGATGCACCTGTTTGAGGTCGTTAGCTGCATAAAGACACCTGTCCACCCCATACAATCAGTAAGAATCCAACTACTAACATGGCCAAGACCAAAGAGCTGTCCAAAGACACTAGAGACAAAATTGTACACCTTCACAAGGCTGGAAAGGGCTATGGGGAAATTGCCAAGCAGCTTGGTGAAAAAAGGTCCACTGTTGGAGCAATCATTAGAAAATGGAAGAAGCTAAACATGACTCAATCTCCCTCGGACTGGGGCTCCATGCAAGATCTCACCTCATGGGGTCTCAATGGTCCTAAGGAAGGTGAGAAATCAGCCCAGAACTACACGGGGGGAGCTGGTCAATGACCTGAAAAGAGCTGGGACCACCGTTTCCAAGGTTACTGTTGGTAATACACTAAGACGTCATGGTTTGAAATCATGCATGGCACGGAAGGTTCCCCTGCTAAAACCAGCACATGTCCAGGCACGTCTTAAGTTTGCCAATGACCATTTGGATGATCCAGAGGAGTCATGGGAGAAAGTCATGTGGTCAGATGAGACCAAAATAGAACTTTTGGGTCATAATTCCACTAAACGTGTTTGGAGGAAGAAGAATGATGAGTACCATCCCAAGAACACCATCCCTACTGTGAAGCATGGGGGTGGTAGCATCATGCTTTGGGGGTGTTTTTCTGCACATGGGACAGGGCGACTGCACTGTATTAAGGAGAGGATGACCAGGGCCATGTATTGCGTGATTTTGGGGAACAACCTCCTTCCCTCAGTTAGAGCATTGAAGATGGGTCGAGGCTGGGTCTTCCAACATGACAATGACCTGAAGCACACAGCCAGGATAACCAAGAAGTGGCCCTGTAAGAAGCATATCAAGGTTCTGGCATGGCCTAGCCAGTCTCCAGACCTAAACCCAATGGAGAATCTTTGGAGGGAGCTCAAACTCTGTGTTTCCCAGCGACAGGCCAGAAACCTGACTGATCTAGAGAAGATCTGTGTGGAGGAGTGGGCCAAAATCCCTCCTGCAGTGTGTGCAAACCTGGTGAAAAACTACAGGAAACGTTTAACCTCTGTAATTGCAAACAAAGGCTCCTGTACCAAATATTAACATTGACTTTCTCAGGTGTTCAAATACTTATTTGCAGCTGTATCATACAAATAAATAGTTTAAAAAAATCATACATTGTGATTTCTGGATATTTTTTTTTTAGATTATGTCTCTCACAGTGGACATGCACCTACGATGACAATTTCAGACCCCTCCATGATTTCTAAGTGGGAGAACTTGCAAAATAGCAGGGTGTTCAAATACTTATTTTCCTCACTATATATATATATATATATATATATATATATATATATATATATATATAAAAGAAAGAAAGAAAGAAAGAAAGAAAGAAAGAAAGAAAGAAAGAAAGAAAGAAAGAAAGAAAGAAATACCTTATACTGTTCATTGTGCTCATGACATAAAACATGGGCCTCTGCACAAATAGGGTCACCAAAAATCTCTTTACACAACTGGCAAAAAAATCCCCTCACAGGTAACACAAATTCCGAGCCTACAGAAGAGAAACATGGTGAGGGTTATGGCACATTCTCAGTAACAGAAATATTAATAAACATTACCCCTGCAGTGTTTTTGTGTGAGAAAACACAATAAAAATAAACAAATAAATAAATAAAATCACACCAGGTTTTCTTTCATATCTACAATCCTGGATTTAAATCCAAGCCACTTTATTACTTATCTCACACAAACTAAAGTGAAGAATAGTACAGTGCAACTTCTACCTTTTGCAGGTTTAGAAATGAGTTCTCCTGTAAGATGCTTCTTTTCTCGTTCCAAATTCGATGCCCATGGTCTGATGTAGGGATCTATAGTCTTCAAACAAAACGGACCATTTACACAGCAAATTAACAGGTACAGCGGCGCAACATTAAACAACCAGGTACAGTTTGATCCACATATATTTGGACGCCGACAATCTTCATAATTATGGCTCTGTACGCAAGTCACTAATTCAAGAAATAAAAATGTGCGAAACATTTAGGAATTGCAAACATTTTTATACACAAGGGCTCAAATTTATTTGGACAAATAATTTAGAATCAAAATTAATAATGTACATAGTAAAATATGGTTGAGAATGTTTGATTGCTGTGAACGACTGGCAGAATTCTAGAACCCATTACCATCACCAAAGACTGGGTGTTCCTCCATTGTGATGCTCTACCAGTCCATCACTGCAGCTGTCTTTAGTTGTGGTTCTTTTAGGAGTTTTTCTGACTTTCTGTCAGGTGACAGACTTGCCATTGCAAAACATTCCACTTCTTTACTTACTTACTTACTTACACACACACACACAAAAAAGAGCTGCTTTTGCAGCATGTTTAGGGTCTTTGTCCATTTATATTTTGAAGATCCGTTCAATCCACTTTTCTGAATTTGGTTGAATCGGGCCAGACAGTAGATCCTTGTACAGGTCATCCGGGAGTTTCTGTCTTCCGTTACATCATTAATATACACCAGTGACCAAGTGCCTCAATGCAAGCCAATGTCATCCTCCACCATGATTTAAAGATGATTTTGTACGCTTTGGATCCTGAGCTGTTCAATGGAGTCTTAGGAGGTGTTAACTTAGTGGTCAATGTGTGGAACTTTGGATCTGAAGGTCATGAGTTCAAATCCCAGCCACAACAAGCTGCCACTCCTGGGACCGTGAGCAAGGCCTTTTATCCTATAGCTGCTCAGTTGAATGAATGAGATAAATATAAGTTGCTCCGGATAAAGCATCTGCTAAATGCTGTAAATATAATGCAAGTTGTCTGCAGGATTTTTTTCTTTCCGTCATTCTTAAACAGGTTAATCTTAGTCTCATCTGTCTAAAGAATTGGTTTCCAAACCTGATCTGGCCTTTATTTTTTTCTTAAGGCTTATAAATGGTTTGCACTTTTGTGGTGAATCCTCTGTATATGCTCTCGTGAAGTTTCTTGATTGCAGACTTTGACAATTTTATGCCCATTTCCTGGAGAGTGCACTATATTAAGCCCATATTCATTACATAACTGGAACCTGAAAACATTTTGTTAAACGGCTAAAATAAACAATTGTGCCTGCATCCAAACATATACGGACCGAACTATGATTAAAACTGACAAACAGGAGTTCAATAACATTGATCTGTAATAAAAATACATAAATAAAAAATGGCTATTTACCTTTCTGTGCGTTTTGCTGTGCAAGTGTGTGAAAAAATCAAACATGGAACCACTAGTAGCGTTGCAGTTTTTGCACCAGTGGTTTCCTGCATCATAGTACTCAAATATCTCGCTTACTGAATCCGATCTGGTGCTGGGTCCTGGAGCTGAGGACCTGGTATCCTAGTTTAGGAGGGACAAATTACACATTAGCAAGAAGACCAGAAATCCACCTGAAAAAAGAGAAGCAGCAACAGGTTTGAAGAAAAAAAAAAATTTCAATATACAAACAAACCCTGATTCCCCTATTATTGAAGTGTGACAAAGTAATCTTACCTTTGTAATTTAGGCCATCTGTGCTCCGGCTGAGAGGAACCCATTGCACTAGTTTTAAGCTCCTAACAACTATGTATGTGTGTAGGTGGTCAATAATCCAGGTCCCAGACAAATAGCAAACCTTTAAAGTAATGCGGAAAAAAATCCCGGACTAAATGGTTCTAGTGTATGAAAGTAAGCACTTCCCTTTATAGAATTCAGTGATATTAGGATCTTGATGTAATGAGAGTGATTACTATTTGCAGAAATCAGCTGAATGTTGCAATTTGTAGAAGAGATACTTTATATGGACAAAAGAACAGGGACATCTGAGTCTTCCAGCCATGTGTGTTTCTATGATGCAGTTATGAAGATATGCTTTACATGGGTTTGGAGTGGAAGATCTCCTGCTATAAAACTCCAACCCTATTGAACAGCATAGGGATGGATGTGAATACTGACTGCACCCCAGGCCTCCTCACCTCACAAAATCAGTACCTGACTTTACTAACACCCCTGTATCTGAAGGAGCACAAATCTGCATGAACACACTCCACAATCCAGTGGAACATCTTCTCAGAAAAGTGGAGGTTATTATAACAGGAAGTTGGGACTAAATGTGGAATAGGATGGAATGAAAAGCACATACTGGTCAGATGTTCACAAACTTTTGTCCGTATAGTGTAGATCCGAGAACCTATGAGTAAAGCTAAGAGTAGTTTTCTTTTTTCTGATGATCAGTAGTTAAAATTATATAGATATAAAAGGTGTATGCAGCAGTTTATCTCTAGTGACTCCGAAATCACTTTACCTCCTGATTGTCCTTGGAAGTAAATTAAGAAACCGTCAATGACTATTATTTTCTTAGCAAATAAGCCACTGCTGTATCGCTCGCATAAGCAGGGCATGATCAGTGAGTGCGCGAGTTTGCATGTGTAAAGGCATAAGCAAATTTCAGCGCAAGCACAAGGAATGAACCTCCTTTGGTGTTTGGTTAAAACCTCGCAATTTACCATCCCGGAAAAACATGATCAAGGCTCGATACAGCTGAAAGTGGTGGTGAGCATTGGGTTTAATTTAGCACACTGGTCTCCTGAGAACAGGAGAACTGAAGTGAGTGTTTACAGGACACTGACACATTACAATGTTTATCCATCCATCCATCCATCAACCTAGGGCTGATAATGTTTGAATCAATAATTTTTTTGAAAACAAAATAACCCTTCAACGTATCTTGGAAAAGTACGAGCAAAAACTGGGTGTAAGATTATAAAAAATAAAAATAAATAAAGTTTGAAAGTAGCATCATAACATTGAGAAGCGCAACACAGTGGACATTTTTTTACCGTTATTTCACATTATGGCCAAAAAAAAAAAAAAAAAAAAAAAGTGCATCCTGAATAATTAACATTAATTGGTACTACATGTATAATTACACTCCAAAGCAAAATAATAAGGAAAAAACAAATACCCTCTTAAAAAAATTTAACTAATGCCCTCTTAAGACTTCCTGTGCCACCATTTGCAAAAGAAAGTTTGTTGAATTCTTGATCATTTCTTAATCATTGACTCGTTGTAAACCCCATTTAAAGGTTAATATTTTGCCGCGTGTATGAAGTTCATTTTCAATTTAGTTGTCTACTTTTTTTTCAGAAATAATGTCATTCAACCTTAAATACATTAAAACTTAAAAATTAAGATCCAATACTAATAAATGAGGGGATGATAAAAGAGCAGAAACCTCAACTCCCCTGTGAAAATTTCCAATTACTAGTAACAGACACAAATCTTGTCAACTGATCTATAAAAGTTTGGAAACACCCTAGTCTCATTTTTGATACACATGCATGTTCCTTTTATTTATATGCAAAAAACATAAATGCAGAAAGTGCACAGTGATCAAATAGAATAAAATTCTTCAGACAGAGGAGTTCAAATTCAACAGTTTTGTCTCTAAAAGAAGAACATGCGATCAGACTGCCTCACCCCTGTGGTGCAAGCTCAATAGTTTGGGGTTGTTTTGGAGCAGGGAAGGTTGAAGACTTATTCCAATAGGGCGAAAGGAATCCTGAACCAACATTGCTCCCACTCCACAATTTAACACCATGCAATTCCATTCATGCTGAGGAAGAGCTGTACAAATGCAATATTTGCTTTGAGAATGTTGATGGAGAAGTATAAAGAAGATCAGAAGAAGCTGCATTGTGTGTTTGTGGATTTAGAGAAAGCGTACTACAGGGTGCCGAGAGAGGAGTTGTGGTATTGTATGAGGAAGTCAGGTGTGGTAGAGAAGTATGTGAGGGTGGTGCAGGACATGTATGAGGACAGGAATGAAATTCAGTAGGAGTAAGACAGAGTACATGTGTGTGAATGAGAGGGAGGGCAGTGGAGTGGTGCAGTTGCAGGGAGAAGAGGTGGAGAAGGTGGAGGAGTTCAGGTACCTGGGGTCAACAGTGCAAAGTAATGGAGAGTGTGTTAGAGAGGTGAAGAAGAGTGCAGGCAGGGTGGAGTGGGTGGAGAAGAGTGGTAGGAGTGATTCGTGATGGAAGGGTATCTGCGAGAGTGAAAGGGAAAGTTTATAGGACTGTGGTGAGACCTGCGATGTTGTATGGTTTAGAGACAGTGGCATTGAGTAAAAGACAGGAGGTGGAGCTGGAGGTAGCAGAGCTGAAGATGTTGAGGTTTTTGAGTGACGAGGATGGACAGGATTAGAAATGAGTTTATTAGAGGGACAGCACATGTAGGACGTTTTGGAGACAAGGTGAGGGAGGCGAGATTGAGATGGTTGGGACATGTGTAGAAAAGGGACATGGGGTATATCAGTAGGAGAATGCTGAGGATGGAGCTACCAGGAAGGAGGAAAAGAGGAAGACCAAGGAGGTGGTTTATGGATGTGGTGATGGAAGACAGGGAAGGCAGATGTAGAGGACGGGGGGTATGGAGATGAATGATCCGCTGTGGCGACCCCTAACAGGAACAGCCGAAAGAACACCACCATGCAATTCCGTCTGGACTGCGGCTCATTGGAAACGACTTCACCA
Organism: Silurus aristotelis; assembly: GCF_946808225.1. NCBI lineage: Eukaryota > Metazoa > Chordata > Actinopteri > Siluriformes > Siluridae > Silurus > Silurus aristotelis. The sequence goes on along the minus strand of NC_139577.1, from coordinate 10,866,428 downwards.
TTTAACACAACGCGATGAGCTGAAGCATATGTCCAAGCTCCGTAAATGGTATTTAGAGAGCAAAAGGCCTGCCCAGTCATTGCACCTAAATCCTACTGAAATGTTCTGGGATGAACTGGATCACAAGGTCAAAAAGAAATCTCCAGTTTAGTGAAGAACAGCTTTGGTAAGTTTTCTAAGAGGCATGGCAAAAATATTTTAGCTGAATGTTCAAGAAAAATTAAAAATACCGTCTGGATGCAGAGTGTGTAAAGTTGTTATTCATGCTAAGAGAGGATTTTTGACTGAAAATAAAAGTTTAACTGTTCATTACATTGTGGAATATTAATTACAACATGCATGCATCTCAAAAACTATGAAAAACTAGGTGTTTCCAATCTTGATAGGCACTGTATATTTTTTCATCCTGTAAAGCCTACAGACAGATTTGAAAAAAACAAAACAAAAAATAAATAAATAAACTAATAATTATAATAATAAAATATACTCTTCCTGTCTTGCTGACTACAATTTGATTTTGTAAAAAGAAAATGGCTTGTCAGATGATCTTGGCATTTTTAATACCTATATAATAAGTATTATTAAATAAATTGATGCTATCTTCTAAGCCATAGTCTATTTAAGTTCATAAATAATTGACTCTCTAAAGTGCAGTTTGTTATAATCCTACTTTGAGTGCAGAAATGTTTAGTCCATGCATGGATATTACCTGTTGCTTGTACATTCTCAGTACAAAGCTGGTAAATAACTTTGGTAAATACTTCAACTAAGATCGTAAACTAAATACTGAATATGAATTATAAAACCAACTCAAGAGATCAAAGAACTGTTCTACAGTGAACATAAAATTTTAATTCTGGCACCTGAGATGAGCAGAGTGTGTCCAGGGCACTGGCTTTTTATATCCAGTTGCCCAATAACACAAGCAGGTTCAGAAACCAAGGAAAAAAACTCTTATTTATTATTATAAATAAACCATTATAAAGAGAGGTTAGGATTCACCAGGTCCCTTGCTCTCTGAGCTTACCCACTAGCAGCATAAAGTATTCTACCTGTGGGCAGGATGTGATGGAGGCGAATTTAGATTTCTCTGGGCTTCTGGACTCTTTCGACTTGCTATGAGATGGTGTCTGTTCTGCCGAGCTCCTAAGGTTTCTGTGGTCCAGCCCCAGGATGGTTGCCACCTTCACTAGTTCTTCATACTTTTTTTCTGCTGCCCCATGTTCAGTACGCAGAACAGAGATCTGGGCCATCACATCCTCTTGTAGACGACCAAGCTCCATAAGGATGGGGTCTTTGTGGCCATCTTTCTCCCTTCGCTTTTTCCTTAGGAGCTCCCCTATGGTACAGAACAAGAAAATGCCAATGAATGTACAAAGATCATAAAAAAAAATCATGATGATAGATCAAATAAATGAACAGAAATACCTTGCTGTTTTCGTAGTGTCTCCAATTCTTTTATCAAACTCTCTTTTTTCTTCAATCGGGAATCTCTGTCCTTCTTAAGCTTTTCAAGCTCTTCAGTTACCTAGCCATGATACAATAGTATTTACAATATTATTTACCCACAGGAAGTGTTTTTAGTGGCCAACAACTAATTTAAAGCACTTTTAATAGTTGTGAAGAACAGGATCTACATTAAATGACCAAAGAACTAAGCAAAAGAGAAACATGGGTGGTTGAAGTGTGAAATAATAAATGACATGACTAGTTGACATGGTTAGACCTTCCCTCATATTCTTTTTTTTTTTAATATATTCTGTATGATAGACTGGAACCATGCAGTGCAACAAACACTTCAAGAGAGGGTCAAATGCCCTTTAAAGTGTTTCATTTCATGCTTCTCCAACCCTAACACTAATTTTAAGCCCAAATCATGGTTAAAAATGCCTTTATGCAGTCTTTTTTTCCCCCTTAGACTGTACAGTACAGTATTTTTGATATTACTGTATTGTTGTCTGCATGCATTTTATGTTTCTAAATACACTATATGGACAAAAGATTGTGGACACCTGAACTTAAAGACATTTTGAACATTCTTTTCCACGTTAACTTCCACATTCCAATTGGTCAAGAATGATCTGCTTATAAAACAGAGTATATAGAAGGAGGTGGAAAGTTTGGCCTTGAACATGTTTGGTTATTCTATCCTCTAAGGCCATGAGCTACCATGTGATATTTTGGACTGGGGCTACAACAACTAATCGATTATTAAATTCGTTGTCAACAAATGCCGTTATCGAGTAGTTGGGTTTGGTCAAGTTTCAGGTTAGCATGACTAAGTGTGGAAGTGTGGTAAAAAAATGTGCGTCCTGAGTCATCCAAGGCATAGAAGCATTTTATTAAAACTATTATTAAACACAACAAAGAAATCTGTACCAGGTAGATATGCAAAGCGGAGCTTGTGTGGGATGAAAGAAACACACTTTTCATGTGCACGAGCACATGAAAAGAAAACACACAGGTGTCACGGATGAAGGCGAAACAGCAACACGGTGAGCAAAAACTTTGTGACAGTCGCACTGGATCTGTTCTGTCGTGACTCGCAAGCATCAGGTTGCGCAATCAGGTCACTCTCGAAATCGTGATGGATTAAATGAAAACAGTGAGAACAAACGCTAAATCTAAAATCAGCAAATAACAGCAGCGGTAAACAATGACATTTTAGTCACTGTTGTGGTTTTCAGATATTGATTATGCATTTGTACACCAATGCATACAGGTGCATCTCAATAAATTAGAATATCATTAAAAAGTTGATCTGATATATTTCAAGTGTTAATTTATTTAAATTTTGATGATTTTGGCTCACATTTAACAAAAACCCACCAATTTACAAGCTATTTACAAGCAACTTTTTGTTCGCGTTTCTCATTTTCCTCTTGACAATACCACATAGATTCTCTATGGGGTTCAGTTCTGGTGAGTTTGCTGGCCAGTCAAGCACACCAACACTATGGGCGTTGAACCAACTTTTGGTGCTTTTGGCAGTTTGGGCAGGTGCCAAATCCTGATGGAAAATGAAATCAGCATCTCCATAAAGCTGTTAGCAGAGGGAAGCATGAAGTGCTCTAAAACCTCCTGGTAGACGGCTGTGCTGACCTTGGACTTAATAAAACACAGTGGATTAACACCAGCAGATGACATGACTCCCCAAACCAACACTGATTGTACAAACTTTACACTGGACCTCAAGCAACTTGGATTCTGTTCCTCGCCCCTCTCTTCCTCCAGACTCTGGGATCTTGATTTCCAAATGAAATGCAAATTTTCTTTCCTTTCATCTGAAAAGACGACTTTGAACCACTGAGCAACAGTCCAGTCCTTTTTGTCCTTCGCCCAGGTAAAACACCTCTGACGTTGTCTCTGGTTCAGGAGTTGACACAGGGAATGCGTCAGTTGTAGCCCATGGATACGTCTGTGCGTGGAGGCTCTCAAGGCACTGACTCCAGCTGCAGTCCACTCTTTGTGAATCTCCCACAAATTCTTGAATGGGCTTCTTTTCAATTAATGTGCTTGGATACAGCACTCTGTGAACAGCAGCTTCTTTAGCAATGACCTTTCCTCCATGTGCAGGTTGTCAATGATCGTCTTCTGCACAACTGTCAAGTGAGCAGTCTTCCCCCATGATTGTGTAGCCTGAACCAGACTGAGACACTATTTAAAGGTTCAGAAAACCTTTGCAGGTGTTTGGATTTATTAAGCTGATTAGAGTGAGACGCCACGAGTCTCCAATATTGAACTTGGATGGCTTCCAAGTATTGAAATTGGATGGCTTCTTAATGAGTTTAGTGATACAGTGGTACCCCGCTTAAGTGGAGCTGAAACGTCATTAAGCCTTTGGGAACTCTATAACGATCCGTCATTTGCTTCAGCTGTGATGCATATATAAACCCTGACCATGAAGGTGTTCAAGGTGAGTTGCAATCATGAGAAAGACAAAGGAGCTTCCACAAAAGCTGATAGGGGAGATTATGTCATCACATCTGAAGGGCCTTGAGTATAAGAAGATTTCCAAAAGATTTAACATTCCAAGAGACACCATTGGGAGCATTATAAGGAAGTTTAAAGAAGAACAGCTGCAAACCTGCCTGGCCGTGGAAGAAAGCTCACAATTTTATCAAGGGCCCTTAGCAACTTAGTCAGGACAGCTAAGAAAAACCCCCGTGTGACTGCAAGACAGCTACAGGATGACATGATGAAGGCTGGTACAAGTGCTTCAGTGGAAACTATAAGACGTGCACTGAATAATCAAGGACTTCATGGCCAGACCCCAAGACGCACTCCACTCTTGACCTCAAGGAACATCAGGAGTCGACTAGAATATGCCAGGAGGAATTTGGATAAAACTTCTGGGAGCCAGTTCTATGGACTGATGAAACCAAACTGGAACTTTTTGGACATATGGACCAGCGTGCAAAAGGTCAGGCTTATGACCAGAAGAATACCATCCCCACGGTCAAGCACGGAGGTGGGTCAATAATGATGTGGGGCTGTTTTTCTGTGGCAGGAACTGGCAATCTTGATTGTGTACCTGGCATCATGGATTCCCAAAAATACCAAGTCATTTTGAAGAAGAACGTGATGCCTTCTGTTGACAAATAAAAACTTCGGTGATTATTGGATCTTTCAGCAAGACAATGATCCCAAGCACACCTCCAAATCAACCAAAGCTTGGTTGGGGAAAAGATGCTGAAGTGTCCTGGAATGGCCTTCTCAGTCACCAGATTTTAATACAATTGAAAATCTTTGGTGGGATTTAAAGAAGACAGTTGCAGCACGGAAGCCATCAAACATCACTGAGTTAGAGGCTTTTGCACGTGAAGAATGGGCAAAGATTCCAATCGAGAGGTGTAAGAAGCTTGTCAGCACTTATCGAAAACGCTTGTTAGAAGTTATAAAAACTAAAGGGCGCTCCACAAGGTACTGAAGCTGGGGGGTTGAATAATACTGCACATGCTCATGTGTTACAAGACTTACAATTTTCATTTGAACATCAAAGTTAAGTCAACTTCTGTTGTCAAAATAACTCATATGTATCAATAAATATTGTTTGTTATTTAGTGAGGTTTTTTTTCCCATTTATTTTCATTATCTTTCATCAACATCTAATAAATAATCGTTAGTTGGAGCCCTATTTGGTACAACGCTTCCTAATAAGTCAGTCCTATCGTTACCTTTTGCTTCTGATTGGCATTATTCTTTTCTTCAATTACCCTCCTCTGGTTTCCACTGCATGCAATTGTAATGCTCTGTAATGGGTCCACCTTTAAACCTATGGATAAGGGGGGGGGAAAGGTCCATGATTTAAAAACAAAAAACAGCAGGTTTACTTATTTTTAATACAAATTATAACGATCACAAAGCTGTTCACCTTTTTTATCCATCCCTTCAGCTTCGTTTGCTACAGTATTGATTACTTTCAGGAAGGGTCGCTCTATGGCAGGGGAGCTGTAGTCTTTAATAGATGGCGGCGTTGGAGCGGGCATTGGCATTCCAGGAGGAGGGTACAGGGGCCAGCCTTGAGGCATATATGGCATGTAGTTCCCATAAGGATCATAGCCAGGTGGAGGATAATTAGGAGGTATATGTGACTGTGCTTGGTGATAAGGAGGCATCGGATGGGCAGAATGAGTTGGGAAATGATTTGTTCCGGGAGTCCCAATTTCAGGAGGAGGTGGTCCTGTGCGAGTCCACGTGTTCTCTTCGGCTTTAGTGGCAGGCCGAACCTCTCTCTTACTCTGACTATCTGATCGCAACGAACGTCTTTCAAGAGGAACAGACTTCTTCTTGCTACAACTCGAGGTGCGCTCATAGCTTCTGCTCTGACTGCTTCTACTGCTGCAGCTGCTTCTCCTGCTTGAACTCCGACTTCTGCTCTTTCTCCCGCTGGAGCTACTGGAACTCCTGCTGTGGCTCTGGCGTTTCCGGTCAGACTGTTGCCTTTTGACAGAAGACTTTGCAGGATTCTTACCCTGGAGGCGCTCTTGAGTCCTCGCAGCCATCTTGCTGATCTCAGCTACGCCCAGGTCAAGGCCAATAGTCTTAAGGAGGTCTTGGATCTTCTCATATTCCTCAACCTCTGCCCTAACCTGAGCATCATGAGTGCTAGTTACTGGTGTTTTACTCTGAGGTTCCTCATCAAGATGCTGCCCAGGCAAAACTTTAGAATAGTTCTTATCCCGATATTTGCTCTGTTTCTTTATTTGACTTTCATCCTCTTCAGAATGCTGACTGAAAGAACGTCCATATTCTTTTCTATGGAGATCATGTCCTATACCAGTCCTTGGTTCATGATACAGCAAATTAGCTCCAGGTTTCTCATAAACATTCAATAAGCTACACTGTCCAGATTTTGGCATTTCTTTTGCCTTGGACGTGCCTTCCTCTTCCTCGTCCCCATACAGGAACTTCTCCTCGTCTTCAATATCTTCAAAGTTTTTCTTTTTGTCCATTGGTGGGGCTACTGCCTCTGCCATCACACTGAGAAGCTGAGTGAGGTCTGAATTCTCCTGGCCGCTACTTTCATGAGGAAGAGAGAACCCATGCCCGCTCTCTTTGGTTGGTTGTAATTTGCTTAAGAGCTCTTCAAAGGCACTGGCATTAGAATTTCTAGACAACACTGAAGCCAGTATGTCTGGGTCCATGGTTTTAGTCACTGCACATAGCAACTGTTCCGCATCCTTTGAAAGACCACTGCCTGGATTCTCTTGTGGGGAGTCAGTACTCTAAAACCAATGAAGAACACACACACACACACAAAAAATAAATAATCTGAAACTGACCTGTTACAAATTTAGTAAAATCTTCCCCTTTAGAAATCATACCCACCTGTCCGATCATGGGAGAATCAGTCTCGGAGGAGTCAACTCTCTTTTTCAAGATGGACTTAGTGGGCATCGTGAGCATGTCCTCCAGCTCTTTTCGTCGACGGGCCCTCTCAAGCTCTCGAAAATCTTCCTTATCTCTGTTGCTGTTTCTGCTGCTGCAGCTGCTGCTGCTGGTGCCACTTCGACTCCGGCTCCTTGGCCTGTTCCTTGTTTTGCTTCTTGCTCTGCTCTGACTCCTTCCCCTGCTTTTTCCCCTGCTCTGACTCCGACTCCTTGCCCTGCTTTTCCCCCTGCTCTGACTCCGACTCCTTCCCCTGCTACAGCTTCTGCTGCATGGTCTACTCTTGCTCCTTGCCCTGCTCCTCGCTCTACTCCTTCCCCTGCTCTGGCTTCTACTCCTACTCCTGCTGCGTGGTCTGCTACGTCCTCGGCTCACCGCCCTGCTGCGACTCACCGCGCGGCTACGGCTCCTGCTGCGAGGACGACTTCGGCTGTGAATTCTGTTTGGACTGCGGCTCCAGCCTCTGTTCCCACAACGGCTATCACTGTGCCTTCTTAACCGATGCTCATCATGGGCCTCATAGCTTGACCGTTGTGGAGAATAATCTCTGTGAGGGAGAAAAATTAACACGCACACAGTTTTGTTTAAGGTTTATAACTTCCAAGATAAAAAATAATATATAGTAAAAGCTTTTTAATTAAGCTATTAATTTTAAAAAGTTTGCATTTGTATCGTGATGCATACTTGTTTTTTTGTTTTTTTTAACACGTATCTGCATCGGTAAAAAAACCGATTTATTTATATATAATTATTAGTAGATACGCTAGACTTTTATTATTTAAAAGTGTTTTAAACTAAACTCTAAACTTTTTTTTTTAAGAGTTAAAAAATATTCTATATCAAATTTCAGCCGCAAATGGCATTCAGTTGTTGGCCGAAATAAAAAAAAGGCTGAAAATACGATTACACTTCAGGGCTCCAGACCAAAAAAAAAAAGATCTGTAAAAATGACCGTAGTTTTCCTACGGTCACTTTTTAAAAATGATCTGTTCCGGTAATTAAATTATTTCCCCCCAATTTCTCTGCCCACTTTAGAGCAGAAGTCGCAAAACGTTTTCTGCGTCTCGTGATCGTACCTCAGTCGTGAAAGCTCTTGAATCCAAGAAGTTTTAAAAATGTCTTTTGCTTTTTTTATTTATGTTTTCAGTGACCGACATAGAAAGATGGTCCTCAGTGTGTCTGTCGTTCTCCCTCTCTCTGACGCGGAGACAACTGCAGCCTGCTGTTTTACTAACAGGCGTGTCATCAGCAGAAGTGTTGGACAGAGATGAAGATTGTTTGAAAAAATCTGCTATTTTTCGTTTCGACATATTTTTTGGTGATGCGGAAAGGTGAGTTTTGCTTTAACTGCCCGGTTATTTGGTTTATTGCGTCAACAAATTACGTGATGGGCCATTGCTCACAGAACACGCACATTAAAAAAAAAAAAAAAAACACGCACAAAACCATATTGAACTGCAAAGCATCATATGTTTTCTATTGCAGAGATTTGCACTGTTGAAATCGGATCGCACCGCACCGCACCGTCATGGGGGAATTGTATTGCAGTGCATCAGTAGCTGCGTCATATGAACATGCACATCCTTACTGTGTATGAATTCATGTATGTAGATGAGGGCAGATCTCCCTTTCATGCGATACCTTTCATCTTCCCCAGTCTGATATCACTCCAAGCTCCTGTCTAATCCTGATTATCCCCATCACTGACTAACCCTTCAGCCAGGTGTACCACAAAACTCAATTATACCCAGTTTCTGAACAAAAAAGTTTACCTGGCATAGGGCATGTCCACTCCTGTGCTCTGAGATAAACTGGTCAACTCGTTGCCCACAGTTATAACAAGACTATGGTCAGTGGGGAGACCACCATGAGGAGGTGAAGGGGTATATCTCTGAAAAAAAAAAAGTAAGCATACAAATTAATAGTGTTTCAGAATAATGATATAACTTCACTTTAATTGATACTTGACAAGAAAATCCAGCTTTACATGATTTCCCTGACATGCCTGAACACTCAATAACGGAGAAGAAAAATAACCTTCGTCCTACACATTTCATTGTCCATCTCAGCAAAGGGTGAAGAGCAGAATCGTGTGTATTAGAAAGAAAAATACTAAAACGTGGAGAACCAGTATCACGGATGTACAAATATCCACACAGAGATGCGCACACACTACGTCACTTATGTACAGTTTGGGATGCAGCTCATGATGAACAGGTCTACATATGGCGTCATCACGCAGGTAACCTCCAAAAAGCAGTGTGTGTGTGTGTGTGTTTATTCAGGCTGCCTTACATGGCCGTAGTCTCTAGGGGGAGGCCCGTCGCCTCGGAAGTCTTCCCCCGACCCTCTTCCCGGGGATGAATAGCGCCTTCGCGGAAACTCCGAGTGTCGGCGGTAGGCATGCGGATAGCCGTTGGTGCCCCGCGCGTGCTCGGCGCGGTACGGAGCGCCGGGGTATGCGCTCGCGGGAGGCGGGCCGCGCGGAGCAAAGCCGCGGGACCCTGCGGGAGGAGGATACGCGCCTCGGTGCGGCCTCGGCCCTCGGTACATGGCGCCAGCTGCCCGTCTCAGCTATATTCGGATCCGGTGGCCTCCGTTCACCTCTCTAAGGCCCGTTATAATTTCTTTCGCGCACGCGTTTAAACATTCCACAGTAATATTATTACTCCAAATTCAACACATACACACAACAACACGCGCCATCAAACCGTGCAATAACTACTTCCTGCACCACCACTCGGCTAGCCAAACAGGAAATGACGCCACATGTGGCGGTCAACCAATCACGTTCCTCCTGTATTATTTATTATTGCATACTAGGCTGCATGCAGTGCAGACGATTCATTAATGAGGGTTTTTTTTTAATATCGATATAAATTATTCATTAGTACATACATACATATACACACACACACACGCATAAATACGCAGTTTTGTTACAATATACAATATATTGCCAACATAGTTTATTTTTGCCATTTCTGACTTATCTTGACATCTGTACATTCCAGTGGAAATTATTTATATATTTTATTATAGGCATTGAGCAATTCAGGTTTAAAAAACAATTCATTCAACAGCCTAATATTTAAAGACATTTTCATATATACACAATAAATAAACCAACTATTGATAGAACACAATTTATTTCCTCTTTATAGTACATCACATACTGCTTGCACATAAGGAACCCTGATTAGTCCCTACAGACAGAGAGAGAATAGTGCCTTTCCATTAACTGCAAAAAATATATTTTGTATTAATGCAATAAGACATATGCTACTTTATAAACTCATAATAAAAGTTTTTTTGTGAAAGCCCTCAAACTTACTGTATCCACATACACAAAAAAGGTTTCAAAAGTTCATTTCAGAGAGTCAAAACCAGGTCCAGGTGTGCATGTAGTCCATCAGAAGCTCCAAGTATATGACTTCCAAGTCTATTCCAATAAGCTAAACCTGCCCTATTCAACCTGGAGAACAAAATGGCAACAACTACATAGACATTAAACTGTTGTCTGCATCATGGAATTAAGACATATAACATTTAGGATCATTCAATAATTTTATTATAATGCCAACTGTAAAAGACAAAGCAAACAACATATTCAGGGGTCAGGGTTACATTAATACATTGTTAGGAAGTTCCACACAAAGATGTGTACAAAAAATAGAATCTTGCATTTAGCATAAACAAACAAGCCATACTGATTAGAACATACTACTTACATACTACATAAAAATTGTACCAAAAGTGTTCTGTCTACCGAAGGCACAACAGTTTATTGTTTTAGCAAGAAAGGAAGGAAGAAAGAATAAAAGTCTGTACACTCAAAACACAGTGTTAAGTATGTTTTTTTTTTATTTTTTCCGATTCACACAATCAGTAAATCTACATAAAAATACAGAAATGATGCAACGTTAACATTATAACCAATTTACTAAAACATGCAGTTGCATTCAAACTATGATAAGCATGAGTTGGTATAAAAGGGATACAAGAATGAATACAGTTTCACAGTACAAAAGAACAACTGATAGAAAAATGTTCAGCTTTCAGAAGCCTCTGTTTCACATATCTCACTTTCCCACCTCTCAAGTAAGTCTTGCATGTTTAAATTGAACGTGTCAATCCCTTTACCGGAGAGGTGAACCCCATCTGGTCTGTAGAGGCCAGGGTCCTGCGTCGACATTATATTGTCATGAGTCAGTGAAACCCCTCCGAGCTCTAGCATAATGCCGTGTATCGTTTTGTTGATCGCCTGTCTCATGTTGTTCACATTCGTGCTGTCATCCGAGTGCCTCCAGGACTTCCGTGGTAAAATGTCCGACCAAACCAGGCGGCATTGAGGAAAAATGCTCTTCAGTGAAATCATGTCTTTCTTTACTGCCAACACGAAGGTCTCTGGGGTCATCTTGCCAATATCGTTTCCCCCCAGATGAATGAGAATCATGTCAGGGTTGGGCCAGTTGTCTTTCAGTTGGAGCAGCTGGGGCAGAAGCTGTTGCCACGTCATGCCTTGCACACCTTTCCACCATATGCGAACGCTATTAGGGTCCATACCAAGTTGCATACCTATTTCAGGAGATGTGGCCCTCTTCTCAGCCCAGAACACGAGGGAGTGGCCACATATCCACACATTCTTTACTTCTGTTCGCATAACCGTTCCTGTAAAAATGCAAAAGATATAGATGGAGCGTTAACATCGGTGTATTTGGATGAGCGAGGTTCTCTCTTTCTTTATTCACAGAAATGTACAAGAGATATGCAATCCCCATGCGTTATCAACATGTCATGTTTACGGTTAACACAGCAAGCTTTCTGCAAGGGAGCACCGATGCAGCTGAATAAACACAGTACTTTTTATGTAGTTTTGTTTAAACATCAATAACAGTCAGAGAACTTAGCAGGAATTCTAATTCCAACAAGCTGACATGAAATGTTCAAAAATACTGTAATAAGTTTTAATCTGGAAATTCACATGACATGATCCTGGTCACTTTGCACTAAAGACAGCAAAACCCAGTCCAGTCAGAATCTCACACAGGGTTTAATAATACCTGCAGTATTTTTGACCAATGATAACATTTCTAGGCTAGCTTCCTCAATCTTTGCTCAAATACACTATATAAACAAAATTACTAGGACGCCCTCACTTGAATTAGGAGACCAAAACCGGTTCCAGCATGACAATGCCACTGTGCACAAAGCCAGCTCCATGAAGATATGCTTTACATGGGTTGGAGTGGAAGATCTCCTGCTGTAGAGCTCTGACCTCAACCCTACTGAACACGTTTGGGATGAAGTGAACGCTGACTGCACCCCAGGCCTCCCCACCTCACCTACATCAGTAGCTGACTTTACTAACACCCGTGTGGCTGAATAAGTGCAAATCTCGACGAACACACTCCAAAATCCAGTGGAACGTCTTCCCAGATAAGATGCTCCAGAAGCACATAAGGTTGATTGCCAGGTGTCCCCCAAAATTGGTCCATAAAGTGTATTTGTGTTTAAGTCTGAGCTGATGCCCTGCCTTACTATTAATATAGATGCAATACTGTTCAGGTGGGCACATTGGGCACAGGGCACCTGGCTCAATCCCAAGACACCCTGCAAGCTTGCCCGACACCAGCACACACTTACCCACTCAGAGTCAAAAAGCTCAAAATGACAAATATTGCCATACAGGGTTTTACTCTCACCCTATCTGAGCCTTTTGCCTCCTTTAGTGAAGACGTGCCTGGTGCCGTCTGGTAGTCTGTCAGAGCAACGTGTATGGACAGATTAATACAGCGCTCGACCAGAATTCGGAAATTGGAAATTTCAACCTCTCGCTGGAAAGAACCAAAGGACTTCTTAGGACTTCCGCTGTTTATCACAGAATTGACTTTAATCAATATGTGGAACTATGTGCTTTTGAGGAGATAAATATACATCATTCATCAAAATCTTTGCTGACAAAAAGACAAACATGGGAGGTGTCCAAGTTTATTTCCCCACAAATGAAGCTTTTTATGTCAGCAAATACCCTTCCTGTCAAATGTTTGGTCTTTTATTGTTTTTGAGACACATACATGTTCCTTGTTTCTATGCAAACACAATAAAAGGCAAAATCGCAGTGAATGATGAACAGGTTCTGTGTACAGATGAGATCAAATGAGACATTTTTGGCTCTAACAGAAGAACTTATATAAGATGGAGAACAGGACAGATGTGATCAGACTGCCTCACACCCATGGAGGTGGAAGCTTAATGGTTTAGGGTTGTTCTGGAGCAGGGTACGTTGGAGACTTATTCCAAAAAGTGAAAAGAATCCTGAACCAACATGGCAACCATTCCATACTTCAACACCATGCAATTCTGTCTGGACTGTGGCTCATCAGAACCGACTTCGCAATACAACAAGACGATGAACCGAAGCGTTCGTCCAAGCTCCGTAAGCAAACGGTTGTTATCTATCATGGAATGGTCTGCCCAGTCACTGCCCCTAAATCCTACTGAACTGCCCTGGGATGAACTGGATCACTTTAGTAAGTTTTACAAGAGGCATGCAAAATATTTGGAGAAACAAATTGTCCAGATGTTAAGATTGAGAAAACAAATATATAAATGTCGAGATGTTCAGCTTTACAAAGTAAATCTCCATGCTGTTAAATTAACTAATTTGTTGCATATAGACAAAAGGACTATGTTACATTATGATCTCAAAAGCGATAAACGACTAGGGGTTTCCAAAAGGGGTTTTGACAGGCAAATGTTACTTTCTTCTGTACATTTTACTAAATTTAAGACAGGTCCACAGTTATTCACAGGGAATGTTGTCTATATAGTTATTTTCCTCTTCCCCTTGGATACCTGGAGCTGTCACTATCAAAAGGTGTTGGGTTATTGTTTAAAACAGCAAAGCTCAGGGTGGGTTTTCAGCTTCCCTGGTTTGTTCAATGAATCTTCAGCTATCTCCCTATCTATCTAATCTATTACATATCTATGGAGGAGAACAGGCAGTTATAAGTGTGAAAGTGTGAGAGTGTGAGGGGGTGACACAGAGAGACGGTCAAACAGAAAAGGAGATAAATAGACAGACAGACAAAGATTTCAGAAAGTATTAAGACCACTTCAGTTTTAGTACATTTAATTCAGTCATAGATTTCATTTAAAACTAATTCAATTGACATTTTGGCCAACAATCTACACACAATAACTCATCGTTTTAATCACACACTAGACTTAATAATATCCTACGGCGCAGACGTCACTGATATGGACTACCTCATACTGTACGCACTACCGGTAGAGCAGATTAGCCTCGTCTCCCCATGTTATTGACTTGGTAGGATTTTGTTCCAACCACTAAGGACAGATTCATAAGTATCCTGCCTGATCTGTCTCAACTTTTCACTAAACCCCTGAATGCTAGCGATCTTGATGGAATGGCTCACATAGACACATAGACACATAGACTCTATCCATACTAGCACATTAGACACCACTGCCCCCATGTTCTTAACTGTTAAGTTTCAAATTCGGCTACAAACTATTGCGATTTACCTACAAAGCCCTAAATGGTTTGGCTCCCATGTATCTATGCAGTCTTCTAACACGCTACAATCCATCATGCCCCTTGAGATCTCAGAACTCTGGACTTCTAGTAGTTCCTAGAATAGCAAAGTCCACTAAAGGTGGTAAAGCATTCTCACATTTAGCTCCTAAACTTTGGAATAGTCTTCCTGACAGTGTTCGGGACTCAGACACACACTCCCAGTTTAAATGCAGATCTTTTTTGCAAGGCCTACCTTAACACATATCATAACCTTGTGCTCCAGCAGCTACGCTAAATCCTTTCCACTGCTTCTCTTTCTCTACCCATCCCGAGGCATCCTGAGGTTACTCCAGCCCCAGTCGCGTCCCACCTCATGAAGATTATGGACCTTCAAAGAAGTAGATGCCAACCTGGCAAACATCCCGAACCATCTAGAGATGTACCAGCATCATTTGGATCCCACTTCAGTTTGGACATTGGATCTCTTCGAATGTATTAAGGCTCCAGCATGGAGAAGCTGGTGTTGGATCTATGATGATCTGAAATGTTGAGCTATTTTATGAGGTGCTCAGTAGCTCCTGGTTCCACAATGTGTTGTAAGATTCATAATCACACTCTTGATGTCACCCAAATGAGGATGGGTTCCCCTTTTGAGTAGTTCCTCTCAATTTTTCTTCCTCATAACACAGAGGGAGTTTTGTCCTTGCTACAGTCGCCAGTTTGCTCATCAGGGATCAACACACATCGTTCACTTTAATTGTTAAGTTCTGTAAAGCTGCTTTGAGACACTGTCCATTGTGGAAAGCCCTTGAACTTGAACAATAATCTATAGTGACAAAGCATACAAAAAAAAATGCTTTTCGAAAATCAAAAACTGATGAGTATTTAGAGCATAGATTAAAAACTGTATATGGAGCTCAGCCACATCCTATTTGCTAGGATTATCTCAAGCTGTCTCTAGAAATCACAGTGCATGCCAGACAAAAAGTTATAAAGTCCAAAGCGGGTGTGCAAAATTCATAGAGACTTACTCAAGAAGAATCAAAAGTGTCAGTGCTGCCAAAGGTGGGGCAACAAAGTACTGAATAATGGGTATGAATACTCATCTAAATATTAGGGGTGTAGCGATACACGTATTCATACAGAACCATTTCAGTACAGCGATATCGGTTCGGTGCACTCGTTTGGTGCAAAAATTGCAGGGGTAAATTACTAAAATTTGTAGTGTGTGGTAAAACTCAGATTTGGTTTTGTGCATGCACAAAATCGCTACCACTTCCGGCCAGCTCTAGCGCTATGGATTCTTTAGCGTTTTATGTCCAGCTTCAAAAAATTCCACATATCGAGGGAATAAATGAATGAAGGATGGAAGGAATAAAGACATTTGTTAGAGTATGCTAAAACTATTTGCTGTACTTAACTACTAAAAGTTAAGTAGAACATACCTTTGGAAAATTAAAAATATAAAATACGCACACACCTGTATTACCCAACTGCGGTCTAACAAATTAGTTTACCTTTATTTAATTTTATTAAATACATTTTGTCAATTTAATCAATATATTTAAAAAAAAGTATTGTATAAATTTGATTTATTATATTTGATTTATTATAATTTTAGATATTATTTTACCAAGCAGGCATTTTATTTCAATTTTAGGTTTTATATTTTTTCCCCCCAACTGTACCGAAATTTCACCGAACCGTGACTTAAAAACCGAGGTACGTACCGAACCGTGAATTTCGTGTACAGTTACACCCCTGCTTTTATAAGCACGCTTTATATTATGAATAATTGTGTTTAGACTGATGGGCAAAATATATATTGAATCCCTTTTAAATTAGAGCTCTAGCAAAAACTGAAGAGGCAGAATTCCAGTTAACCAAAGCAGACGCAACATTAAACAGTGCATTGTATGTACACAAGTATCAATTTAACGTTTTTAACAGTTTAATATATAGAGAGAAACGTATCTAATGCTGGTTGAGAAGTAATAGCGAAAGCCCTAGTAGTCAAGATCATTCTCCAAATGTATTACCTCAAACCTAAAACATCATCTACATCATTTACTCTTAGCAGTTTGTTAAGCTCCATTAGCCGAGTGGAGGCCAAATGCTACTGATATTCAGGCCATGTTTTAACAGTGGTGTTTGAGAATGCCTCATAGCTATAAACTTCAGAAATACTCCTCCGATACCTGGTGACGATTTTTGGTTTAGTCCTCGTGTTCGTTGGGCTTCCATTTGCTGTTTCTTCTTCAATCGCATTCTCTGATTAAACTGCTCCAGCTGCTCCAGACAAAAGTGTTAAAAAGGGTCTCAAGAGTCCAACACTGAGCATTACATAAAATAAAACACAACTCTCCCTAACGGAATGCTCCCAGATCTTCTCAATGATACAAGAATCCAAATAATATTAATTTATATATATATATATATATATATATATATATATATATATATATATATATATATATATATATATATATATATATATATATATATATATATATATAATAAAGAATATATATTTCTTCCATATGGGTGTGAAAAGAAATCTAACATACCCTTTTCTTTTGTTTAGCTTTGATGTCATCTTCCTTCATGGTTGCCATTTCAGGTTCGTCTTCAGTATCTTTAGGCTCGTTTTCGGTCTGTATGCTAATGACAGTGCGCACTTCTTTCGATGCTGAAAGTTTGACACTAACGGACCTCTCGGTTTTTACCGTTTCTATTGTTTTGAGACACCTGCTTTGTGACGTGGGCTTTGTTTTAACCTGCTGCGGGGCATAACTGGAGCTGCCCGGCTGCATGGACATGCCATTCAGATTTAAAGAGGGGGGGTAATAAGAAGGACCAAAAGGTCCTGGTGTGCTAAATGATGAGAAGGATGGATAGAATTGAACCGGGTTCGGTGGCATCATGGGCAAAGGCATAACAGATGCTCCATAACCCTGATAGCCAGGTGGTGGTGTTGAGTAAGCAGCAGGATAAAACACAGGCCCATAGGGGTTTTCCTGTCTACCTACAGCATAACTACACTGCTGTGAATCTTGGTGTGCAGCTGAGGAGAATTCACTGGCCATTTGAGAATACGGCAAACCAGCTGAGAACGTTTCTGGGATTGGTTTATAAGGATCATGTGTGACTCCTGCTGGTGCAATTTTTTGTGGATCTGATGTCTGTTGTTCTGCTTCTGGACTGTTCCTAATAGTCCTTTTAAGGCTCAACAGGTTCAGCTCCTCTGCCTCATCCTTTCGATACTTAATGGAATCCATATAGCTCATGTAAACCTCACGTTTAGAGCTTTTAGCTGGAGATACAGAATCAGAATCAGTGGACTGACTTCTATCTCGTTTATCAAACCTACTTACTGACTGCCCCTCTTTACGATCAGACGAGCGAGAACTCTGGGATTTCACTTTCTTGCCATACAGGCGCTCTTTCGTCCGATCATCTAACTTGCTGACTTCAGATGTGTCTAAATTAAGACCGACGGTCTGCAGTAGATCCTGAATTGCTTTATAATGGCTTGCTTTTTGGGCCGCATCTTCATTGGCATCTACTGATTTCGGCCGCGCTGGGCTACGGCTGCCTTCTATTCTGTACCTTCCGGATGTTTTTTTCCTTTTGTCCTCTGCGTACGATTCCTCGAAATAGGTCTCGTCGCTAAAACGACCTTGTGACGATTTAAATTGGTCACACTCTTTCAAAAATTTCTCATGCTCTTCCAAAAGGCGGCTTTGGCTAATAGAAGGTATCGGCTCTCCGTAGAGATAGCGGTTCTCGGGCATTGCTTCACTGCCATATTTCATTCCAACAATTTTGGAAAAGCCACTGCCATCTTCCACAACTCTTTCGTGTGGCAATAAGTCATCGTGGGTGTTCGGACTTGTATAGCTGTTTTCATTGCAGTCCGTTTCTTTGAAGGGATCATACAATTCGTCGCAAGCAGCTTTTCTCACCGCCTGCTCGTGTGAGATCCTATGATTCTCCAGCAGATCAGAATCTTTTTTAGCATCTCTCAACAACGAGGACAATAAATTTGAATCTGCTTTATTTAAAGCACCAAGGAACCGTTCCATCTGTGTTGCAAGATTACTCTTTCGGTTCGAAGCGGAAGACTGGGTTGAAGAGCCCTCGCTTGTAGATGCCTCTTCATAATCTTGGTGAGAAAATTGCGAAAGTGATGCAGGGTAACTTTGTTCTTTGGTCTCTCTGGTACTTTTTTGGCTATAAAATAATCCCAAACTTGGCTGAAGTGGCTGCTGACCTATTGCTTTGTTACTGCTTGTACATGAACTAATAGAGGCTCCAGTCAACAGCTTCTTGAAAAGATCACCAGGAGAAAGCACTGATGGTGTTTTTTTAAATGCAGTATCTAAAGGCCCAGAGGGATTGAGAAAAGCTGAGGAATCATCTTCAGGTTGTTTAAACAGAGGAAAATGACCATACTGACCAGCTGAAGTCAAATCCTTCTGGAAAACAAAAAAAAACTACATCAGAATTTGTCACCTTTTAGCGACAACATTCCACAGTAAACATTTAAAAATACAACAATGATTTACATCTGGTTCAAGTGAGAATTCCTTTTTTTATCATCAATGAGACAATGTTCATTGTTAAAAGCGCTATACAAATAAAAATGAATTGAATTGTCACTGTGGTTTACTGGTTGTATAGCATGCATTTCTACGCTATATGAAAAACTTAGTAGCACATTCACAGATCAGTTAAAACATTAAAACTAGTGGTCGACCTTGTGGTTTTTCTCGATTGCGTTATACAATACGAGAGCCTCTAGAGGCGAATCACGCCACGTGCTGTTTACTCTATTGATCTCTATGCATGTCTTTTATTTATCAATATTTATATAATACAATAATATAATATATTCAGATTTATTCAAAAAGCTCAGTATTTTTTGTGTCACTATTTTGTGTTAGGTTTGTTTTTTAATCCAGTATCCATTTTTCCATCGGTTGATTATTTGGTTATTGATCGATATGGAGCGAGGCGGTGGCTTAGTGGTTAAGGCAACGGACTTTGGAGCCAAAAGGTCATGAGTTCAAATCCCAGCCACACCTGGGCACATGAGAAGGGCCTTTAACGCTAAAGCTCAGTTGTATGAATGAGATAAATGTAAGTTGCTCTGGAATGCCATAGATCTGAATCAGTATCAGTCTGGTTCAATCGCACAGAAAAATAGCTAAAAAGTATCCTTTTCAAGCAGCGTGATGTGATTTCAGGAGATGACTTGGCCTCCAAAATCCCAAGATTACAATCCAAATAAATCATTGATGGGATGTGCTGGACAAACAAAGCCTGATCAACGGAGGCCGCACTTCACATCTTACAGTCTTTAAACAATCTGCTGCTAATGTCTTTGTGTCAGATACCACAGCATACCTTCAGAGGTTTTGTGGTGTCCATACATTGATGGTTTAAAACTGTTGTGCACAAGAGGGGCTTTAATGTTATGGCTCATATATCAACATCATATGTTTTGCACTGTAAGTAAAAGTAAATACTACTTAAAGCTTAACTTTAACGCAAAAGAACTATTCGACAATCGTACCGTATCATTTACATTCTTGACAAGTCTATAAACATGTACAATAGTTATAAATGTCTAATACCTTGTGATCTTCCAAACCCTAATCTACACGAATCACCATGAATGTATTGAGACAAACCTGTGGCTGGTCCGGAACCGTTTCTGTCCGCTTCTTCAGAATGGACTTCTTTGGCTGAAGATCAGGTTTGATATCAAGTTGCCAGGTGTTCTTGTTCGCCATTGTTATGTTGAGGTCGTCTGAGCACGAACCAAAATCGTATTTCTTTTTGATTTCAGACCCATCGGAAAGAGCTTTAGCCTTTTGTTCCATGGCTATGATTGCTCTTTTACGTGCAATACTTTCACTTAGTTCCTCCAACTGTCTCTTTTTTCTTGCTAGTTCTAGATCCTCAATCTCAGCTGTAGAACTCTGTTTACTCCATACAGGGACTGAACCAGCAGATGTGTACATACTGGAAGTGTTGGTTTGTGCGCATTCCTCTGGCTCTTCTATACTCTCACTTCTTTCAATTTCCTTTAGAGAAAATAATTATAACAACAACAACAACAACAACAACAACAACAACAATAAACAACCAATAAGATAGTTAAAGAAATTACACAGAAAAAAAACAAACCTGATTTTGGGAATTGGAGAGAGATTCAGAATGCTTCTTTAAAATAGACCTAACTGGCTTCATGTCAGGGGTCCACGAGTTCTCTTGGTAGGTTTTGTGCTGATAATCAAATGTCGCGATCCCGTGTTGAGTATCAATTTCAGTATCAGTATAGAGTGTATCTTTAAACTGACTTGGTGTCTTGCTGTTTTGTTCCATGGCAATTATTGCTTTTTTACGTGCTATTAACTCATTGAGTTCCAATAATTCGTTCCTCTTCATTGCCAGTTCATTATTTACCGACTCCATAGACGGTGTGCTGGCTGTATATTTTGATGTCTTGATTTTGTCATCAGAGCTTTTGCTTTGTTTGCTGCTGCTGCATTCCTGGCTTTGTCCTTTGTGATGCTCATGCGTGTTTTCTGGGCTGGCAGTTCTTTTTCTTCCGCTCCGATTGCTCCTTTCCCTGCTTCTACTGCGGCTATGGCTATGGCTGTAACTCCGTCTGTATCTTCGCGAGCGATCTCTGCTCCGGCTGCGGCTCCGCCTGTAACTTCGGTGACTCCTGTCACGACTGGAGCTCCTACGCTTGCCATGGTAACTACCACTCTTGTCCCGGCTACGGCTGCGACTACGCCGGCTGCTTTCACGGCTTCTGCTGCGCTCGCCATTCCCTCTGTTAGAGTTTTCATCTTTGCCTTTATTGTCCTCTTTAATAGATTTTGGCTTCCTGAAACAGAACAAAAGAAACTATGGAAGGCCCCAAAGTTTTACTAGAAGCACCTTTTTGACACTCCCACGTATAGTATGAAAAAAGTAAATGTACAGTTTAGTCCAAACGTTTTTACATACACTTACGCTAAAGCCTTGCAAACTTCACATTTTATGTGAAAGTATATTTCATCTGTCTAGTAAATGAGCTGCCTTATTTCCATAAAAAGAGATTTCATAATAATAACAAAAGAGACAAATGTATTAATTTATTAAATATAAAGTTAAAAAAAATTTCTATACCAATCCAAGTTACTGGACATGTTTGTGGACCTTCTCACTCAATGAAGGTTTTCAGTTCAGGTCAGGACTTTGATGGCTGCTCCAGTACTTAGCTGATTTTGAGCCATACAATTGTTGAGGAATGCTTACTCTGTCCCTCTAGAAGACCCAGATGCAACCAAGTATTAATTTGCGGTCTTAAAGTGTATTTTCAGTATCATGATACTGACTTCAGTATAATAGTCTATTTCTCCTGCAAAGCACCACTAAACAGCAGGACTTTTACCACATATGCCCAGAAATCACTGGTCTGAAGGCAATTACATTTTTTTATACCAATATAAGAGTCGGGGCTTTTACGTCTAGATCATGGTGACTCTTAATGAAGGCTTTACATATTTTGGTACCTAATGTCTCTTTTGTTCAATCCTGGGATTGGTTCCTCTATTGAATAGATGCTCATGGTACCTTCATAAGTTTGAAAATTGCTCTCAAGGAGAGATCACTTGTGGAGTTGGATTTTCCACATGTACACTGTCAAAAACACACTACTAGCTGACTCCTATTTACAATGAGACTATAAACTTGCTAAATTAATGTAAATTCGATTTTCGATTTCCTGATATAGTGAATGAAAACTGCAAACAACTCTAATCAATAGTTCAAAATGTCCTTCGGTGTAAAGAAAGTAGAGGAAAACTTTCCAAAAGAAATGTATGGTAACATGAAATATGTGGATAAATGAGAATGAATATCTTTAGCCTAAATATATAGCATTAATGTATGACATTAATGCTATACGTTGTATTAAAGGATGCTGGAGCCCTATTATACGCTCACCATCCACTTTTATAGGGAGACCTTTAATCCAGCTCCTTTATGCAGTAATTCATGCACAGATCATGTGGATAGAGGGAAACATGGTCTCAGTGAATTTGACCTTGGCATAGTTTTTGGTTTGGTTTGAGTTCTTCCAAAACCTCTGGTGGCTAACAAGAGTTTAACCCAATGTTGTCTTCAGCCCATCCACGTTTTGTAATGATTGTTTATTTTAGCTACCTAAGCTTTAAGTCACTGGATCTTTGAAGGCACTACAACTTGAGTACTGACATTTGTTGCTTAAGAGTTTTTGTTTTTTACTGTCATGTAGCTAGTTTATACTGCTACTACTAACACATTGAAGCCTGTTGAAGCCTGAAATTTTTCTAAACCTGCATTTTAAAAGAAGCTTCTTAAAAAAACAGAGTGTGAAAAGGAATGTGTTGGCCAGCATCAAGAAGATAGTTTTATCAGTGTGGTGACCTTGGGTTAGCAGCCTGGGTAAGATAGTTAAAGAACAGCCTTGGAGTCTTGAAGGAATCACTATATTTTTGCACATCTCTTTACAGTTAAACAACGCTTGCACACCATGTACTCACTCTGCATCCAGTAAATCAGAATCTTCGCCCTCTGTTTTGATATGGGTCTTGATGCTCTCCTTCAGGTCTTTCAGCAATTTAATTGTCATTTTCTTCTGAAAAAATATCAAAGGTTCCATTACTCGTTTTCACAAAGAGGCCAACACACAAACAGTTCTTGTAAAAGAAAAAAAGTATTAATCACCTTCTCTTTCTTTTCTTCTACTTTTGGCACAGATGTAAAGACACTCTCAGTCAGCCTTCTGATTCGAATCGCTCGTTTACTGTCAGCAGCCTCGTCAGCCCCCTGTACGGAAAGAGAAAAACTGCGCTGAATAAAGATGTTCCTATTAATTATACTTAAGAATAAGTGTCAAAAGACCTTGTTACATTCGTGGAGCATAGAAATGGCAAAAAGCATATTATAGAATCCAAAAAGGGCTCTTACCGCAGCTAACGTAAACTCAACTTTCTCTAACAAGGAGAGTTTGACATCATCCATGACCTCAGACAGGTTAAAACGCACCTGTGGGTTCTGTGGAGCCTTAATGAACCCAGAATTAGCATCCAATTTCACAACAATGCCCTGTTGGAAAAAGACAAGAAAAGAAGCCAAATTTCACTTCATTTCCACTCCATTATGTACTGTAGGTCTGAACCCCGATCGCACAAGTTACTGAAGTGTAAGGGTTACAGCATGCTTTTCTTCATAACATGTTAAGACAGTCACCGCATCGCAAATCAGCATAATACTTCTCCTCTGGATTGAATTGAAAAGCCTGTTTCTGTAATGCAACAACTTTAAAAGACTACATTCTGCACATGCATTAAGATTTCATGACTTTCATGTAATATCTCATGGCTCCTTTAAGTTAAGCAGAATAAACTGTCAGCATAATGGAAAAAAAACCTGACTACAAAAAAAGAAATAAATGTGCTGGATCAGGTGCTATTTTCTAGCTGTCATATAATGTCAAAATAATATAAAGCTAAATTTAAAGAGAATTAAATGTGTACAGTAGTTGTTGGTGTGAACTACAACAATGATTAACACTGGTGTAAACAGTGACTCCCAGGAATAGTTTGGTGACACTGGAAAGATAGATGACAGCCGAAAAGCCGGCCAGGAAAAGGGAAGGGCCTGCAACCCAACCTAAATCTTCTGCAAGGGAGAAACCAATATTGCTCCGAAGATATACCCCCAGGGAAGCCCAAAAGCTAATAATAATGAGATCCCCAGTAGGACGGCCTCAATGGTATCGACCCACGCTAATAGAAATTCGATAATGAGATCAAGATGCATCTGTGGAAAAGAACATAAGAATCAGCATGGCCTAAAGGTACATCAGGCAAGGATAAAATGCACATAGTGGGCGAGCGTACAGGCAGAGCACAGGTCGTGGTTCTGGTGAGATGCAGGAGGAGCCCGGGCAGGTTTACCCCATAGAGCCCAGTCACTCCAATTCCTGCAGAATAGTCCTAAAGAAGCGGATCAAGTGGCCTTCAGCTGATAGCCAAAACTTGTGGTTGCAGTTTGACACATCCAGATCCTTAAAGCTACAGATAAGGGGGGAGTGGACAGCCGGCTCAAGGCCATGACAGCAGTCATTGTTGCCAAGCAGCCAAAAGATTTGGCTATTTCCACTGTGGAAACATCAAGCCCATCTACACTAGAAACCGTAGAGCCATAGACAACTCATTTGCCTCAGGAGCTTCAAAGTCTTAAACATCAGTACAATGGAGCAAGCAAGAAAGAAAAGCAACCACGTGCTGAGCTTTGCAACCTCTTAAGGAAAAAGCTCATGTCTATGCGTAGGCCGGAGGGGCACCAGAGCCAGGATAAGCTGCTTTTATTTCCAACCCAGTTTCCTTTGCTAAGAACTTTTGGGTGATAAGTACAGTGGTAAACTTGTGTGTTCAATCGAGGAAGTGAACACTTTTTTCCGCAACACTGAGTGATTCAGGTTCAGAAGGTGGTGAAACAAGCCAGATAAGCCTCTACTCCAGGCCCTAGTGGTTAGAGAAACGGATTAATTGGACAAAGGATGAGGTTTGAGCCAGCAAAATAATGGTGGACAATTCCGTTTTTTTGCTGAACGGAGCATCCCATCGAACAAACCATCCCATCCATTACCGAGCAGCCGGTCGTGAGCCTTGGTAAGCTCAGGGATACTGCTTCTATCAAGAAAGCCAGTAAGGAGCTTGAGTTTTGGCTCAGTAAAGTGGACAAATCAGGTCTTCCAGGAAAGTTTAAGTCCTGGATTTACCAGCATAAGTATCCTGTGGCTATTGCTAGTGTATGAAGTGCCTATAACAACAATCAAGGCCTTAGAGAGAAAGATAAGCAGCTATCTGCGAAGGTGGTTTGGTTTACCACAAAGCCTGAGCAGTGCTGCTTTATATGGCATCGGTAATATTTTGCAACTCCCGGATAGCAAGGGAAGGAAAGAATGGCAGTATAGAGTCTAACGATCCCAAGGTAGCAGCAACTGGCATACAGGTGTGAACAGGCAGGGAATAGATTGCTACCGACAACATAAGACCAGTTGGGCTTATATCTGGAAGAATTTTCCATGATATCAGGTTCTTAGTCCAAACCGTCTATTATGTCTTACCAAGTCCTGCAGAACTTGACATCTGGGGAAAAAGTGAGACACCTTCCTGTCCCCTTTGTTCAGGAAAAGGATCCCTAAAACATCTCCTTAGCAGCTGCCCAAAAGTACTTGGAGATGGGTGCTATCGTTGGTGCCACAACCAAGTGCTTAAGGCAGTTGCTAAGAGCCTTTAATGATAAGGGCCACAAGACAAATACTATCAAGTTTCTTAAAGCCGGAGAGAAGGCTCACCAACCCAGAGTAAAGTCTGGTCTCCTCACTACTGCTGCTACAGACTGGCAATTAGAGGTGGATCTTGATAAATGGCTGAAGATCCCTACCACAATAACATCTACACAGACATGTTGAACTGGAAATAAACTAGACTACTACTAGATTTTTATTTTTTCATTCAGAGATCACTAGCTAGCTTTCATTTTGACTCCTTGGTGTTCTCGTTCTCTCTCTCTCTCTCTCTCTCCCTCTCCCTCTCCCTCTCTCTCTCTCTCACACACACACACACACACACACACACACACACACACACACACACACACACACACACACACACACACACACACACACACAGTATCTCAGTGATTACACCCCTCAAAATTCAGCAACTATTTTAGTAGATCTTCTAAAGAGACAATACTATAGAAATAAACTTTTTTAAACTTTTAGAGTAGTTATTGTGGAGCTTTATAGCAGTACAGATTTACTGTCCTCTGAAAATAACTCAGGTCCAATTCATTGAAACAAATGAAAGAATATAATCGTATTGGCAAGCAAATTATATTCCGGTTTGAAACATCTGATGAGCCCTAATATCTAATTCCCCCCCTAAAAACAAGAAGAAAGATGACTCACTATCTTGCGTTGCTCCTTGGATTCTCTTTGAAAGGTTTCTAGCCGAATCTCAATGTTGATGGCATGCTGCCCCTTGGTCTGCTGTTTGGTGGCAATGTTAAACTGGACTTTGTCACCGACCATCATGGTGGCTTGTGTGATCACATCACCTGGACCAAATGGTAACCTTTTTTGTTTTCCATTTACAACTGTGTCCACAATCCCCCGTGGCAGCTCTTGCTCCATCTGTCCAAAACAAAATTATGTTTAAAATGTATAAACCATAGCAATAGATAGTAAGGCTAATGTGTTTTTGAACTGTAAATTACAAATAGTAATTTATTAGTCAAATCATATACACTGAGTTGGATACTATCCACATTTACATTAACTGTACATTGTGGTCTGTGGTGTGAAAGGAAGGCCATCGTCACTAGCATTAGCTAAAGTTCATCTAAGAATTGAATCAGGCAAACAACTCCGATCTCAAATATCATCAGCAAAACTCATCTAGAAGGTGTTGTTCAAAAGCAAATTTCATTCATTAAAATTCATTAAAGTCAGCACATTAACAATACATCACCTCCTTTTCAGAAGATTTAGGAATGATTTGAGAAATTGTTCCATCGTATTTCTCATTGCTTATGTCTTCGTCAACAGCTGCTACCACGGAGTTCACTGGTTTCCACTAAAAAGGTATTGCAGATTATTCAACTTAACACTTTTTATACGTTAAAACTATTGAAAAAAAATGTGAGCAATATGCCTGATAAAAACAAATAGTGGGTGGTCTATGCACTTAAAAATCAAGTGAGTAGGTAATAATCACATCATTATTGTTTAAAAAATAAAAAAATAAATAAATAAAAATTAAAAACTTGCCAATGATTTGCCTGCAGAGGAGTCGGTAAGATTTTTGGCTTGTGAATTTAACTCCACCGA
Organism: Silurus aristotelis; assembly: GCF_946808225.1. Lineage (NCBI taxonomy): Eukaryota > Metazoa > Chordata > Actinopteri > Siluriformes > Siluridae > Silurus > Silurus aristotelis. The sequence goes on along the minus strand of NC_139577.1, from coordinate 10,839,045 downwards.
CTGCTCCGGAAGTTTCATTAATCTAATTGCCTTCATTTTGTCTTTTGCCTAGGTAAGACAAGCAAGAAAAATCCAACGCATTAAAGAAATATAACATAAGAAGACAAGGCCAAAGCGCATTTACTGTATAGACACGTTCCTCGAACTTACAGTTACAAGGGTGAACTCGACCTCATCCATGACCTTCAGCTGATCATGAGAGAAATTCTCATTGAGGGAGGCAGTAAGGTTTTCATGTGTCTTTGACTTGATAGTGAAGGTATCAGGCGTAATGCTCATTATAACACCCTGGTGATGAATTTAATCAAAACGCAAGAGAGAATAAGATCAAAGGGTATACTGATCAAATACTGAACAAATGATTGATCGGTTTAATAGAAATGTTACTGGTTCTAAGGTTAATGCCTTTAAGGTTTACTAAATCACATTCATCACCTTTTCCCTGGTTTCCTTGGTAAGCTGAACAGTTTCTGGCATTTGTGGCATGATGTTTGTTGCTCTGCGGACCTTTGAAATAATATCCTTGACTAGCTGAAATTTCACCCGGTCAAACAATAGAAGGGTGGCTTTGGAGTCCATCTTTCCGAAGGGCAGTTTTACAGGTTCGGTAGTGAGAATGCTTCTGATGCGGCCCGGATGTGGTTCCAACACGTAAGTCTGGAAAACAGCAGAACTTTTTAGCACTTTGATGGAATTCTTGGGTTCGGTCAGAATCTAGGGATTGTAGTGTGATCCGTCGCTGATGCCGCTGCACTTCACCAGGTATAAGGTAAACCATGTGTTTCTAAAGACTGAGAGGAGCAGCTTCCTCCCTGTCTGCTTATCACTGCTGTATAAGGTAAACCCATGCATTGCTTAAATTCCTCGTTAGTCAGCTATAATCAACATATGTAAGGGGCCACGCGCAGGATAATCGCGGATGTTAGCGGTCCTGCACCGCGAGATACGCGATCTAGCTGGTGTGTAAGGTAATTAACTCTGCAAGAACAATGACAGAACCTTCTAAGATTGATACGTTTTAAATTGAATGATATTTTGTTCTAGTCCAAACAAACCTATTAAGGATGCTGCTCTTGGTGCCCATACTGAAAATAAAATATGAAAAATTCTGCAGTCTCTTAAAATCAGCTAAACTATAACACGCATTACTCGCTATAAACATTGTACTTCCGATTGGTACATCATAAGGAAACTGGGTGAGCTAGAAATATAAACCAAAAGACAACAAATTGCAGCTAAAAAGCAAAGAAATATTAATTAAACACCCAGATATAAGGAATGTTTGGTTTCACATTTGTTTTTAATTTACTATTCATTCTCTAACGGTATATAAATATGAAGTTTTCCCACTTACCTCGGGCAGCACTGCAATCACCACTCCCTCATAGACCGTGTCTCCAATCTCCTCTGTCCCTCTCGGTGCAACCTTCACGTCAGTAGCAAATTCCTTTCCCTGCAAACATGACGAAGCTTACAATGTTGCCTAAAATAAAAGTCTTAAAGAGCTCACGTTTGAAATCGCTCACCAGTTCTTGGACTGCTGTAAAATGCACTTTAACCCCAGCTACCAAATGGATTCGTTTTCCGAAGAAAGCATCGAATGAGAAAGAATATTTTTTAAGGTCGTCGCGTTCGATGAACCCGTAGCTGTTCTAAATATTGAAAGAAAAGAAAAACAAAAGAAAAAAAAAATTATACACTGAGCACAAACATACATGCTTTAATAATATACCACAAACTCCAAAATGACTAAGAGCCTTTAAAAAAATAAACAATTATTTTATAACCAACAGTTTCACACAGCTGTTCAGTCCAATATTATGGAAAAAAAACATGCAAAAAAAAAAAGCCATTACTTTTTCTACTATTTTTATATATATATATATATATATATATATATATAAAAAACATTTTTATTATTTTACTATACTATTATAAGTTATCACTCTGCGCTTTGTCATCATACCATAGGTGTTATTCCTACAAATCTATGTGCTTACTAACTCAGACCATCCTCTGCTCTAAATGCAAGTGGGCGTGGTCAAAGGCTTGCCACTGATGATCACGATGCACGGCTGCCAGTCCCAGTAGAAGTACACTCTTCAATTACTGAATGAAAACACAGCGAGGTTCGGAGCCAGGAATTACGAGATTGAATCACATGTAGCACAGGGAATACATTAGCCATTTTGTGTGCGGTCAGGGACCAGAATCCAGCAGATTGATACATTAATTAAATATTAAGATAAATACAGTATTTGGAGAATACAGGTAGTCCCCGAGTTAAGATGGTTCGACCTACGATTTTTCGATTCTACGATAGCGATAAAATTATTATTTTTTTTAATATTGACATTTTCGCGCAGCATTTTAATTTCCGTGCGCTACGTTGGGGTGCTGCCGGGATGTACGCATCTCAAATCTCTCTTTTTTTTTTAGTTTACTGGGTTTTTAGTGTTTCAAAGTCCAATTTCTAGCTCTCTTTCTCCTTTTTGAAAGCACGTCCTGCTCCGTCCCAACCAGAGGGCTTTCGGACCGAATTGAACAGTAGGCTAAAATAAATGTTCCGTGCACAAGAATTGTACTCTCTCACCCACTACCACATACAAAGTTTAGACAAAAGTTCATAACAGTACAAAGTTTATAATTGTGCTCCATTTTGCTAAATTACGTACTCTGATTTCAATTATTAACAAATGACAATATATTACCCCATACTGATCAACATTCTTTAAGACCCCTGGGTAGACTAGGACATGTCTCAACTTATGATGGGGGTCATCGGAACGATTTAACAAAAAAAAGGAAAAAAAAAAACTTTTATACTTCCTTTTTTATTTATTTTGCTTTTTTATTTGCAACTAGAAGCCAACTTTATCTACCTATATCTTAAAAAAAAATACCCTTTCAAACATATTTACATAGCTGCCCCCCCCCTACACACACACACACACAAAAAATAAATAAATAAATAAAAATTAAAAAAAACGCTTGTGTATGTGTACTTACAGAAATAAAGGTGATGACTCCCAGAGATCTTCCAGGTGGAGGTCTAAATAAAATAAAATTTAAAATCATTTAAAATAATGACCACCAATGTTGTAGACAATTTCGATAAACCGGAGTAAACATTTCCTTACTTGACTGATCCCAGCATTTTCTTGACAACAGATTCTTTGTTTGATGTGGATGCTGATGTAGTAGTGTTGGTGGTTGAATTTGTACTGTTTTCATTACTGACAGAAGCACTGGGTTGTTCAGTTGCCGGCTCAGATGGCTGCTGAGGTGGGCAGGGAGCATTGCTCTTAAAAATATAATGCACATATAAAAGTATGTCAAAATACATGCAAGCATACATCACAATCAAGTACAATAGATCATAACTGGTTTTACAGTAGTGATCCTATTTATATTTAAATTCAGAAGAACATGAAAGGAAATAGGAAGGAAAGCGGGATCTCAGGTACAGTACATGAAATGAGAAGTAAGATTTGCAATATGTTGTACAGATAATATGTATCACAGATCATTTAATTATAATTGAACATTTTGCAATTAGGTAAAAAACAAACCAAAAAAAAAAAAACACAATACCATACCATACCATACCAAAAAAAAAAATAATAATAAAAATCATCACCTACACTTTGGTTTATTCTAGCTGACTGAAAAATACATACAGAGGCATTCTGGGGGTGCATACAATTCGGATCCACTGCATGGCAACCTGGTCCATCCTCAAACTGCCGAATTCCTGCTGGTGGACCAAAGCCTTGTGACCCATACCCAAACGCAGGTGGGACGAAGTCTGAGGTTCCATCCCTAAATTCAGTTGGTGGAAAGTCTCGTGGTCTATCTCTAAACTCAGGTGGGGCAAAACCTTGAGGTAGTTCCCTAAACTCAGGCGGGACAAAGTGGGGTGGTCTATCCCTAAATTCAGGTGGGACAAAATCAGAATGTCTATCCCTAAATTCTTGTGGTCCATCCCGAAACTCAGGTGGGACAAAATCAGGGGGTCTATCCCGAAACTCATGTGGGACAAAATCAGGGGGTCTATCCCGAAACTCATGTGGGACAAAATCAGGGGGTCTATCCCGAAACTCATGTGGGACAAAATCAGGGGGTCCATCCCGAAACTCATGTGGGACAAAATCAGGGGGTCCATCCCGAAACTCATGTGGGACAAAATCAGGGGGTCCATCCCGAAACTCATGTGAGACAAAATCAGGGGGTCTATCCCGAAACTCAGGTGGCACAAACCCTGGTGGTCCATCCCTAAATTCTGAAGGAACAAAACCCAATGGTCTGCCTTCAAGTTGTTCTGGGTGAAAGCCTCGTGGTCCGTCCTCCATATCTGGATGAACGAAGCGTGGGTGCATGTCAAACCCTGGTCTGTGCACATGTTGATCTCTCATCCCAAAGTCAGAGGGCTCATTCATAAATGGTCCACCGTCCATCATTGGCGGTCTAAAGTCAGGAGGGCCCATAGGAAAGCGATTTCCAGGCATCATTGGTCGCGCGAGCGGCGGACCACCACCACAAAATCCACCAGGAAACAGCGGCCTTGGTCCGGGAGCCATTTCGAATCCAGCTGCCTTAGCTGCCGCTTTTGCTGCCTTTGCTGCTGATTTAGCTTTCGAGCGTTTTCGGCCTTTGGACATTGCGTTAGGAGAAATCCCCCTCTGTGGACAACAAATTAACTGGTTTATGACTTTGACACTCCGCTGCGCTACTAAGATATAAACAGGCTCTTAGCTAAAGCTAATATCCGTTTACAACAAAGTGGTAAAAAAAAAAAAAAAAAAAAAAAACTATATTCGCCTCAACACACAAACTGTCATTCCTGTAAAGAAATGTAACTTTCTTAAACCTAACATTACCATTATATATTTATACCCCAGCTAGCAAAAACCTCCTCCCCCTGCGCCATCAGTGTAAAAACAACCCCAGTAACTGCACCGACTTCCGGCTGGCAATCGATTATTTACAAAATAAAAGTATACAAATATACTAAATGATGTTTCGGGAAAAAGTCACACTTACCGCTATGAATTATGAGAAACTATTTCAAAACCCCAATCCATGTTCGTGTTTAATATTCGGTTGCAAATCTGTCGCTGTGTATAACTAGCGGAAATGTGGAACTGGAGCTTCACTGCAGCTTTCTTCACTTCCGACTTGTGCTCGGGGTGGTTTGTGTTCAGCAAGTCAAATACCTGATGTTTTCTGCATCCAAAACACATCCTTCATTACTCCATTATATTGAATGATTTTGTACAAAACGTGTGTTACATTTTCAATGTGCATGGTTGCAATATAGTAGTCAGTACTGGGTGGATGGATGGATGGATAGATAGATCCATATAGATAAATGTTATTTATTGTTGTATTTAATGTATTTTAATAATTTTATTTGGTGTATCTGTATTTTACTGAAGTGTTTAGATAGATAGATAGATAGATAGATAGATAGATAGATAGATAGATAGATAGATAGATAGATAGATAGATAGATAGATAGATAGATAGATAGATAGATAGATAGATGTGGTGGACGAAGTACACTAACCATGCAGTTGGGTTAAACCAGAGATACTGTACACTAGACAATAAATTACTTCAGGAAAAGCGCTCCCTTTAAAATCTCACTTGAGTAAAAGTACAAAAGTATTTGTCTTAAGATGTATATAAGTATCCAATATGATTTATTATGGCTTTAATGTTCCTATTATAATAATGTCACTCTTAAGACTCTTGCTTAATCAACAGCCTGTTACTCTTAACACACCAGTCTATTAATAGAATAATATTAATGAGCCAAACACTGATTAATATCTATTACAATTATCATGAGCCCACAACCTTATTTTTTTTTTTAACTACTAAAAAAAATTATCCACAGCCACAGGTATTGTTGCAAGTAAGAGTCAGGAGTTTCATCCATCATTTATTTCTCTCAAAATGTTCTGCCTGCTGTTGAACTGATGCTGAACTGTATGTCGGTGAATCAAACGCCAATCAAAAGTTTAAAACAGAGCGCGCGCTCGACCCTGATTGGTTGCTTGCTGTGTGATTGACCAGTTTAGTTTTTAATCCGTTTAGGAATAAAAAGGAACGACTAATTTCACAAAATGTAGTAAAAAGTAAGATATTTTACATTGAAATGTAGTGAAGTGAAAGTAAAAGTCTCCTCAAATGGAAACACTTCAGTACAGATACAAGAAAAAGCTACTTAAGTACAGTAATTAATTACATTTACAGACATTTACAGTATGTAGGTATGGTAATTGTAGAAGTTAGAACGAATACATAAATCAGTATTGATACTTGTTTTAAGAATGGGATTTGGACATATAGTATGATATATTAGATATGTAGGCAAAGTGTCAGAGATAATGATCAGTAGTGGCTTAAGATCATGTTTGGTACAGGCTGGTATCAGAGTAACCCCATAATAGGCATGTGGGAAACAAGCAACTTCAGTGTATTTAGACATACAGTACCTTCCCTCGTTTAACTGTGTTCAAGGTAAGATCATTAACCAGGTTTTACAGATTTTAGAACCATTTCTAGCCCAACTACACCTTGTAAACCATACAACATACCTGAAACTAGCTTTCCAAAAAGGTGATTATTAAAAAAAAAAAAAAAAAAGAAAAGAAAAACATTGTCATCTTTGGCACGTCGAAATGTGGTCTACACGTGTAGTAATTTTTCATCCTATAATCCCGCTTTCTTTTTTTTTTAAAGATTCTTCAGTTATGTTCCCACTTGCAAGAGAACAATATCTTTGAGGAGTTTCAGTCAGGTTTTAGGCCCCATAATAGTACAGAAACTGGTCCCCTGGTGGTCTAGTGGTTAAGATGCAGCGCTCCCACCGCTGCGACCCGGGTTCGATTCCCGGTCAGGGAACCATCCCCAGCCACTCTTAGTGCCGGTCCCAAGCCCGGATAAATTGGGGAGGGTTGCGTTAGGAAGGGCATCCAGCGTAAAACATGTGCCAAATCAAACGTGCGGAGGATCCGCTGTGGCGACCCCTAACGGGAGAAGCCGAAAAGAAATCCATAGTACAGAAACTGCCCTAGTTAAAATCACTAATGACCTGTTTTTAGCTTCAGACCAAGGTTTTATCTCGCTGTTAGTTTTACTAGATCTTAGTGCTGCGTTCGACACTATAGATCATGCTCTTTTCCTAGATCGCTTACAGAATTACATTGGCATTCAGGGACAGGCATTAAGCTGGTTTAAATCCTACCTGTCTGATCGTTACCATTTCGTAGATTTAAATGAAAAGCTATCCAGGCTAATGCTAGTGAACTATGGCGTGCCACAAGGTTCAGTTTTAGGACCCCTGCTCTTCACAATATACATGCTTCCCTTAGGAAATATTATTAGAAGGCATGGAATTAGCTTCCATTGTTATGCTGATGATACTCAACTATATATCTCATCTAAACCAGGCGGTATAGCTCAATTAACCCGGATAACTGAGTGTGTTAAGGAAATAAGAGATTGGATGACCCATAACTTTCTACTTTTAAATTCTGATAAGACGGAGATTTTGCTTATCGGCCCAAAAACTAGTATACAGAAACACCAGCATCTCAACCTGCATTTAGACGGATGCTCTGTAACCACTAATTCAACAGTAAAAGACCTGGGAGTTATTTTAGACAGCAACTTATCTTTTAAAAATCATATCAACCAAGTTACAAAAACAGCCTTAGAAATATTTCTAAGCTAAGAAATATGTTGTCTATATCCAATGCAGAGAAGCTCGTCCATGCGTTTATGACCTCCAGAATAGACTACTGTAATGTGTTACTAGGTGGATGTCCTGCGTCATTAATAAACAAGCTTCAGTTAGTTCAGAATGCAGCAGCCAGAGTTCTCACAAGGTCAAGAAAATATAATCACATATGACCTACATTGGCTTCCGGTTAAGTTTCGAATAGACTACAAACTACTGCTACTCACTTATAAAGCACTAAATGGATTGGCTCCCATGTATCTATCCAGTCTTTTAACACGCTACAATCCGTCACGCTCCCTGAGATCTCAAAACTCTGGGCTTCTAGTAGTTCCTAGAATAGCAAAGTCCACTAAAGGCGGTAGAGCATTTTCACATTAAGCTCCTAAACTCTGGAAACTGTCTTCCTGACAGTGTTCGGGGCTCAGACACACTCACCCAGTTTAAGTGCAAATTAAAAACCATATCTTTTTAGCAAAGCCTACACATAACAGACATCACATCATAACCTTGTGCTCCAGAACATCTGATCACATGCACATTATCAACTTGTGCTGTTAATATCATGAACAGCAGCTACGCTAATTCCTCTCCACTGATTCTCTTTCTCTCCCCATCCCGAGGCTTCCTGAGGTTTGGCCAGCTCCAGTCACGTCCCACCTCATGAAGATTATGGACTTTAAAGAAGTAGATGCCAAAATTCGCAAACATCCTGAACCATCTAGAGACGTACCAGTGCCAATTGGATCCCACTGCATGTGTGGAGTTTGACATTGGACTTCCTGAAGTGTTTAAAGGCTCTGGCATGGAGAAGCTGATGCTGGATCTGTGATGATCACAAATGTTGAGCTCAGTAGCGCCTACTTTTATACCAAAGACTGTTGAAAGAACATTTACGTATAATCTTATACTCTAGTGCTCATGTTAGTTCTCACTCTCCAATGTTCTGTATTGTTGAAAGATTTATAATCAAACTCTTGATGTCACCCAAATGAGGATGGGTTTCCATTTTGAGTCTGGTTCCTCTCAAGGTTTCTTCCTCATAACATCTAAGGGAGTTTTTCCTTGCCACAGTCGCCATGGCTGCTCATCAGGGATAAATGCACACCATTCACCTTAACTGTTGATTTCTGTAAAGCTGCTTTGAAACAATGTCTGTTGTGAAAAGCGCTATACAAATAAACTTGACTTGATTCCAGTTCTAATCTTGCAATGGTTATGGTTCTGTAAGTCTCTGTAAGACTCACTGTCTGCACTTAATCACATTTAATTCTGGCAATTTGTATTTAGGTCACTCAAGACAATTTACATTCTGCTCAACTGTCCAATCACTGCTCCTCCTGCAAGCATGTGGCAGCGTGATTACTGCCCCAGTAGGTTGATCTTTATTTATTTATAACATAACATTAATATATAAAGTCATTAACTTTGATTCATTTTAATTGATGAAAATAAAAACCAACCGGTATTTCTCTAAAACTTATGCTGTGTGAATGTGGTTGTGTGTGTGTGTGTGTGTGTGTGTGTGTGTGCATGCGCGCGTGTGTGCGTGCGTGCATGCATGCATAGAAACTAACCCTAATGAAAAGGCTTAACGATCCCATAATGCACCTCACTGTGATGGCCCTCTAAAGGTTTCCTCCCCATGGATGGATCCCAGGGAGTTTTTCCTTTCCATTGTCACCACTGGCTCACTCATTATAGGTAAACTTATATAAACATACTTTCAGCATCATTGATTAGTGACATTTGTAATTTATTACTGTAAAGCTGCTTTGGGACAATATACACAGTTAAATGTGTTATACAAATGAAACTGAATGGAAATAGCGAGGAAAAAAGAGCATGATGGTGAAAATGTGCATCTCAGCATCTGGCAACATCCAGATTAAAAGATAAAAAGAACTCGACAAAGAATTAGGACAAGCATTCGAAGAAAAGTATTTTATTTACTCAGCCATGGTTGCACAAGTCTAAGAGAGAACAGTAAATGAGCAGAACAATATACTATAAAGAAAGCAGCCTACAACAGATTGTGTGTGTGACCCTGCAATATATTTATCATCCCTGTAATTTTAATGCAACATAAACCTTTTATTCCTTTTTTTTAGATCTGTTTTCTTATTTTGGGAAAAAAAAAAAAAAGGGGGGGGGAAAGCAAAATATAGTGTTCTCAGCAAATAATATGATCCTTTGTAATGATACGTTTAGTTATTTATTGCCATAACAGTTTCTTGAACCAGGCGAATTAATGTATGTACTGACAGAAATAAGCTCTCTGATTGCGGACCATTTCAAGATTCAAATACACAGATTCTCCTGAACAAAACTTGCTTTAAATAATACTGGACTAAAAAGATTAGGATTTTTTTTTTTACACGTCACTGAAAAGGTGAACTGAGAACATGTTTAGAAATCGTCTATAAGAGCATTCAAAAGAATTCAAAAAATAAATCAAGGCAAACCTTTTGTATTTAAAGATATTAAATACATACTGCTTTCGAAACTTGGCTATATATATATATATATATATATATATATATATATATATATATATATATATATATATATATATCCCTTTCTTACCGCTTTGAGTAAATCATCATCATCATCATTAAAAAAAAAAAAGCTCAGAGAGGGCTTCTGTCCAGCAATATGTTGTAATTGCCTAAGCTTTTGCATTTCCTTCGTTATGTCAATGATAACGCTAACTGTTTTCAAGATGTAAGGCAAAAAAAAGAAAAAATGATTAGCATTAGCATAAATGCATTTAATTTTTTCCTACATGTTTATGAACAATTTTATGAGTGCAACAAAGTCGTTCAATACAGAAGCTAAGCTAGCTATAAAGACAAAGAAAAACGATTAAATAAAAATAAAAAAAAAGTACTTTTTTTTTTTTTTTTTAAGTGCTTTTTCATCCACCACCATGTTATGATGTTACAAGTGATTGCTTACTATTTGTAGACAAGTGTTTTCAGTTACAAGGTTCCTGCTGCACTGCAAACTTTCCTCCATGTTCTTTTCCACTGTTACCCATCCCTGTAGAATTACTGAATATGTATGTTACAATGATGGAAATGCACTGATCCCCAGATCAGACCAGAGAGAGACCTCCAGAGCTGACGGTGATAAATCAATCCATTTTTCACTTCCTTCCTTCCTAGGCACAGTGACTGGTCATTTGTTTTGAATTCAGTCGAAAGGAACAAAGTCCCTCTCTAGGTTCTCGGATTCGTCGTCATCAGAAAAAAAGTCATCCTCTTCGATTTCCTCCTCATCGTAGTCTTCGTGCCATTCCGGTACGTACTCGTCATCATACTCATCGTCCTCCTCGGCCTCGTCGCCACCGTCTTCAGTGCAGTTATTGTTGTTGTCCGAGTCTCCGGTCTCAGAGCCTTTATCTGATTTGGTCCTGAAAATAAGTCAACTGTTTGACTCTTAAATTCTTTACAGATTTAATAAGTACAGAAAGAGGTATAGAATTCTAAGGTTATGACGTTCTTTTTCCTCTACCACTAGGACCAAATATTAGTATACACTGTGGCCCTGATTTACCTGATGTACAAAATTATTAGAGCCGGTTAAAAAAAAAAATCTTTTTTTGAGCAATGGCATGTGTCCATTTTGTGCATTTGGCTTAATTATCTACTCACAACTCCTTCTTTAACCCAGTTAAGTATTTGACAATGTATACGCAGTTTGGGGTATTTCTACTTAATTGCACAATTACTGTAGGGAGACCAAACACCGATTAGCCATTCCATTAAAACCACTATTATTTGTAGAGAATAACGATAATTACAGCTGTCAAGAAGTGGAAGATTTTGAACAGCAAGTGAACAGTCCATTCTCGAGTTTTGAAGCGACTTGGACAAGGTGCAAGACGACTCGGTCAGAAAATCTTCAAAAAGAGCAGGTCTTGTAGGGTGTTCCTGTTATGCAGCGGTTAAAACCTACCATCAGTGATCCGAAGAAGGACAACTCATGAACCAGTGGCAGGGTCATGAACTCCTAAGGCTCATTGGTGCACAAGAGGATTGAAGGCTCACAGAAGAGCTCCTGTAGCACAAATTGCTAAAAAAGTTAATACTAGCTATAATAGAAAGGTTTCGGAATACACAGTGCATCACAGCGTAGCGACAGACCAGTCTGTATCCACGTGCTGACTCGTGTCCAATACTAAAAGTGCACCAAAATTTAAGAAAAAAGCCAAGGTTTTTTTTGACGTCATGCAGACAGCTGGGGATCAGATGCCACCAGGGGGCACTATGGGAAGTAGGCAAGCTAATAGAGGCAGTATAATACTCTGGACATTTATTTACTTTAACCTACCCAAACATTGTTGCTGCCCAAACACACCCCTTAATAGCCAAACATGACAAAGGTTGTGCTGGACAAACAAGTGTGATCTATGGAGGCTGCACGTCTAAACTCAGAAAAATTAAATGGACCTGCTGCTAACATCTATAGGGAAAAAAGATAGCACAGAACAGCTTCTGAGATTCTGCAGGTCCTGGTGAGTCAGAAGTGAGAGACCTACGCGATGGTTTTAATGTTACGGCTGATCGGTGTATATTTACATACAGTACATGTGATATGTATGTGAATTTGCATCATGTTTCCACTTTTAGTTTGAAGACCATATTACACAATAATACGAAAGTTTATGTCTCTAAATTACAGAAAAATAATCAGAGACAAAGATCAGTAAATGTCTGTTCATATATGATATTCATCACAAATTTGCATCTCTGGTGCCATCGGAATTGTTGCTAACAAAAATGCTTTTGTTTAACACCACCATATTTATGATCATCCTTAGATCATGGAGAGAATCAGGCTCACTATTCCATGTGTATGAGCAGCTATTACAAATGACAGTGTTTTATACACACATACATATATACATACAATGAGGAAAATAAGTATTTGAACACCCTGCTATTTTGCAAGTTCTCCCACTTAGAAATCATGGAGGGGTCTGAAATTGTCATCGTAGGTGCATGTCCACTGTGAGAGACATAATCTAAAAAAAAAATCCAGAAATCACAATGTATGATTTTTTAACTATTTATTTGTATGATACAGCTGCAAATAAGTATTTGAACACCTGAGAAAGTCAATGTTAATATTTGGTACAGTAGCCTTTGTTTGCAATGACAGAGGTCAAATGTTTCCTGTAGTTTTTCACCAGGTTTGCACACACTGCAGGAGGGATTTTGGCCCACTCCTCCACACAGATCTTCTCTAGATCAGTCAGGTTTCTGGCCTGTCGCTGAGAAACACGGAGTTTGAGCTCCCTCCAAAGATTCTCTATTGGGTTTAGGTCTGGAGACTGGCTAGGCCACGCCAGAACCTTGATATGCTTCTTACAGAGCCACTCCTTAGTTATCCTGGCTGTGTGCTTCGGGTCATTGTCATGTTGGAAGACCCAGCCTCGACCCATCTTCAATGCTCTAACTGAGGGAAGTAGGTTGTTCCCCAAAATCTCGCAATACATGGCCCCGGTCATCCTCTCCTTAATACAGTGCAGTCGCCCTGTCCCATGTGCAGAAAAACACCGCCAAAGCATGATGCTACCACCCCCAAGCTTCACAGTAGGGATGGTGTTCTTGGGATGGTACTCATCATTCTTCTTCCTCCAAACACGTTTAGTGGAATTATGACCCAAAAGTTCTATTTTGGTCTCATCTGACCACATGACTTTCTCCCATGACTCCTCTGGATCATCCAAATGGTCATTGGCAAACTTAAGACGTGCCTGGACATGTGCTGGTTTAAGCAGGGGAACCTTCCGTGCCATGCATGATTTCAAACCATGACGTCTTAGTGTATTACCAACAGTAACCTTGGAAACGGTGGTCCCAGCTCTTTTCAGGTCATTGACCAGCTCCTCCCGTGTAGTTCTGGGCTGATTTCTCACCTTCCTTAGGATCATTGAGACCCCCACGAGGTGAGATCTTGCATGGAGCGCCAGTCCGAGGGAGATCGACAGTCATGTTTAGCTTCTTCCATTTTCTAATGATTGCTCCAACAGTGGACCTTTTTTCACCAAGCTGCTTGGCAATTTCCCCGTAGCCCTTTCCAGCCTTGTGGAGGTGTACAATTTTGTCTCTAGTGTCTTTGGACAGCTCTTTGGTCTTGGCCATGTTAGTAGTTGGATTCTTACTGATTGTATGGGGTGGACAGGTGTCTTTATGCAGCTAACGACCTCAAACAGGTGCATCTAATTTAGGATAATAAATGTAGTGGAGGTGGACATTTTAAAGGCAGACTAACAGGTCTTTGAGGGTCAAAATTCTAGCTGATAGACAGGTGTTCAAATACTTATTTGCAGCTGTATCATACAAATAAATAGTTTAAAAATTATAAATTGTGATTTCTGGATTTTTTTTTTTTAGATTATGTCTCTCACAGTGGACATGCACCTACGATGACAATTTCAGACCCCTCATTGATTTCTAAGTGGGAGAACTTGCAAAATAGCAGGGTGTTCAAATACTTATTTTCCTCACTGTGTATGTATATATATATATATATATATATATATATATATATATATATATATATATATATATATATATATATATATATATATATATATATATATATAATAATGAATCAATATCATTTGATCAGCATATTCAAAAAAACTAATTTAAACATGGCCCATGGAGAGTTTGGTATTTTAAATCTCAGTAAATCAGAGTCTGCAAGTTTGTGAGAATTGATATTTACTCTGTTTCTGCAACTCACTCTTTGCTCTTTTCTGTGTTGTTAGCAACATTTAAGGCTTGTGCGGCCTCGTGATCTGGCCCAGTCTTGGACTGATATCCTACACGGAAGTCCTACAAAAAAATAAAAAGTTAAATAAAAGAAATAAAACAAAATAAGTTGGTCATCAACATAAATTTGTATATACCTACAGCTGTAATATAAACTAAAACAAAAGAGGAAAATAAAAAGCTGTAAATTCTAGCCCATTGTTCATTGCAATTCATATCAGCTTCATTAAACTACACTGCGTCTGGTTTTGGGGTTTATTTTGTTTCTGGTTGTTTAGAATGTATTTTGTTTATGGTGCACTTGTCTGCTTTGAATGAGAGTGTACCTGGGTAGAGTGCTGCAGGATTGCCACTAGGCGCTCCTGGATGCGTCGAATAAGCTCGAGGCCGGTGTTAATGTGCTCTGCCTTCAGCAATCGCACACATGATGCCAAGTCTGTGCACTGCAACAGAGTCTCCTCTGTGGGGGGAAGAAAAAACACCAGTTTAAAATGCATGGACAATCAAAGTTTTGCACTGTTTTTTTTTTGTTTGTTTGTTTTTTTACTCTAACCAAGTAAGATCTGCAGGGCATTAGTGTGAAGGTCCAGGGCTTCAGTCTGTTGCTCCATGACATCCATTTTCTCAGTGTCCTGATTGTAATAGCTGTACACACACGAGTAAGCCAAAACCTGAGCAGAAAAAAAAAAAAAAAAAAGAAATCACTAAACAGAGAATAAAAAAATTACTTTTAAAGCTTGAGATTGAACTAGATGACCAATTCTTGTATACAGAATTGAGCTTTTAGACACATTTAGAGTTCAGCCCTGGTCTTAGGATTCATATCAGAGTCCTGGATCATGTGTAGACTTCAGTTTAGGTTTAATTATATAGTGCTTTTAACAACAGCTTCACAGAGATAAATGTGTTATAAGCACTAACATATAAATTTGAATTTTATAAGTTTACCCCTAATGAGAGAGCCACTGGCAACCATGGAAGTGAAAAACTCCCCGAGATGGTATGAAGAAAAAACCCTTGAGTGAAGCCAGACACAAACGCGAACTGAATGTCCATTCATTACATGTCCATCATTGTTGAGGTATACTGTTTAGTGATGGACGCTTAAACGCAGAACTGTTCATATTAATTACAGTCAGAATCCATCCTCATAGTGATATGAGACATAAGTCACAATATGTGATCACATCACCGGGACCAAATGTCTCGCTAGCAAATGTAGTGTGACCACATTGAATTGCCCGTATTGACAGCGTCAAAAAAATGGTTCGAAGTTTTCCCTCCGAGTTAAGATACAACATATGGACAAACCTTTGTGGAAACCTGGCCATATGGTTAATCCCCAATTGCTGTTCTAATAAACTCCACTCTTCTGGAAAGATTTTGCACTAAATTTTGGAATATGCTTGTGGAGATTAATTTAGAGAGACCTGGTGTGCAGTCAGCGTTTACATTCATCCCAAAGATGTTTAAAAGGGTTGAGGTCAGAGCTCTACAGCAGGCCATTCAAGTATTGTCATGCTGGAACGCTTTTAGGTTTCCTTGCTTAAGCAAAGGAAAGATTTTATGCTACCGCATCCAAATGCATCCAATACAATTGTGTGCCTTCAAATAGTTTGGGGAAGAACCATATATGGCTAAATAAATTATGATAAAGATAGTTTTCTAAAAAAAATCAATCCTCAAACCGACAGCACACTCCTGTGCTCTCACTACTAACTTTGTATCTGTAGCTCATGTTTTACTGTGGTTTTTACTTTTTACTTTTTTTTTTTTTTTTTTTTTTTTTTTTTAAAGTTAACAGCTTCTTAAAAAGCCCTGAGATATGCTATTTGTGTTTCACAAGAACCAAGTCTTGCGCAATGGGAGAACTAATATAATATATGTACTTGTGGAACAACCAACATTGCATTAAATGATTACAGTAAAATTTAAGGGTTCACCTTTCGACCTTGGGCAAGAATCTTGCAAGCATCGATAACAAATGTCAAAGACTTCATCTGCAGGGCTTCATTGATGGAAGACACTTTGCTTTCCAGATTGATGGCAAACTCCTAAACAGGGTAATTGAACAGAGTAAAGTTCAGGCACTAAAAGCATTTAAAGCAGCATGGCAGAACAAATCATTATTAGTAGCAAGAGATCCCAACCTTAGCCTGGTTATGAAAGGTACACCTCTCATTATAATCCTGGAACTTCTTCTCCTGCCTTGCAGCTTTGCTGACCTGTCATAATATATGCATTATTATAAATTAATAATATAACTAACATAAGCATACAAACCAACAATGATTAAACATAGTCAAGTGTAGAGTTCATCATGAGTGTAATGTAAAAAAATAAAAACTTGACACCAGGTATAACACTTACCATGGCTGAACAGTTGTAATAATCTTTATGAGTAGGTTTCCAGGGCTTCAGGCACCTCCAGCAAAATCCATGGTTACATTTGGCACAGGTCATACTACCAAAACAAACACATGCTGCATGTCCTATCTTACACAGACAGACTACTGACAGTTATAAAATTTTAATAGGAGTATCTTTACCATTGTTTGTAAATATAATTATTTATCCAGTGGCACATCAATAATGTGGCAGCAGCACAATGCATTAAAATCATGTAGATGAAGTTGAAGTATACAGTTCAAATAAAACAGCTGAATTCACATTGAATAAACAATAAACACACTGCTGATGTAAGAGATCAGTCATGAAATAGTCATTAGGGTTTGAGTTGACAGGAAGACTAGAGTGACTCAAATAACTACTCTTGTCAACCATGCAAAGCAGAAAATTGAACTTTAAGGTAGATGCACAATGGACATAGTTTCAGTAAAACTCAGCAGTTAAAAAACAAAACAAAAAAATATTGCTTAAACCCCCCCAAAAAGTTTAGCTGTTTTGCATAAAATAGATGTGGAGGATATAGTTCAATCCTACTTTAGGTTAGGATTAAACTACTTTAACTCCATCAGCCAGAGTTATAATTAGTAAACAGACACTGCAGTGGTTATGTGAGGAAAGTTAAAGTATTTTTCAGAAAAAGGAAGAAAAAAGAAAAAGAAAAACAGACACGCATTAAGGAAATTGCCTCTTGTATGCAGTCTGAAGGATAACGATGGTTACATCTATGTGCTATTCGAAGAGGAGACGATGTTTCTCCATGAGAATGATAATGAAAGAAATTGACCCTGAAGGAGTTAAACAACGGCATGTTCAACGCTTTATTCTCGTTGTGCTTTGACTTTATTCGCGCAATCTTAGATTCGAGTTTTTTAAGGTGGCACTAAAACGCCGTCGTTAGTGAGCCTGTGTATGCCTAAATTTAAATGACTGGCTGACAAGAGTGGAAGCTGATGCTGCGTCCTGTTGTAGCCTCCCCACCTCAGTATGCGGTATTCTGAAATGCTTTTCTGTGTAGCCTTTCAGTTTAAGTTTAGTTCAAACAATTCTGCTCTGTAACCTTATATCAACAAACCTCTAAATCACAGGGTTTTTTTTCCCAATAACTAATATTTAAAACCAATCTATTAAGAATCAACAACCATGCCACAGAGAAAATCAGATCATGGAATCTTCTCATCTTAATCTGCTAGATTTGATTCACTCTGCTGCTGCAACACTATTACTTGATTACAGAAAGTACAACATCTGAGGCAGCCATATACTGGTTGTGTCTCATTTATTTGCAAAACTTGATTGCTTTATTTGTTTATGACTAATGATATATGATTAATCTGTATGGCATGAATTTGTATAATTAGCAACAAATAATTTAATTGTTGCTTAAACTAAATCCTCTCTCCATTAGTTTATATGACATTCAGATATACAACACATTCTTGCAATGATTATAGTGCTGAGCTGTTCGGCTCAACTATAGTCCACTTCAGCCAATAGTGCACTCAAACGACTTTTGTGTAATTACTGAGTTACTCTGCCTAACTGCATAAGCTACATTTAAAGTATTATCAATGTAAGTACAGAAGCATTAAGAAGTGAAGTAAATGTTACATTTCTTTTACATTGTGGTCATACACTTAATATATATTTATGTATGTATATACTCACTGAAGACATCCTTCATTTTTCTCAATTTGTGCCTGGCAGCTTGGGCAACGCTTCGAGATGAGTTTGGCCAAATGCTTACTTTGAGCCTCCATGCTCATGCCCTCATAGTAGCCACCATCATCCATCCACTGGGACATGTGACTGCAGCTGGCTGGATAGTGAGCCTGGTGATTGTACAAATGTATATAAATATACTGTAAATAGTGCACGAATGAATCCTTGGAATATCCTGTATGTCAATTGGTGACATAACTTAAGTAGAGGGTTCCGTTATCCGCATACTTTTTATTTTCTTCAATGTTTATTAATATAATTAACATTTATATTTATTTTATGTAACACATTTTCATACTGTACTGTTTTTTGTAATAAAGTTCAGTATTATTTTACATGGAGTGTTTTTTTTTTTTTTTTTTTTTAAATCAAATATCCATTTTAAAAATCGGATAATCGGTTATCAGCAAGTAAGACCTAGCTAGCAGTAAATCCAACCTAGCTATCGATAAAATCCACTTTCAGTCGACCTCTAAACTTCAGCTTACACAAAGAACTATTGTGAAATTGCACACATTCTTACCTCAGGGAAATTGCAGCTGAAGCAGGAAGACCAGCAGCACTTGGAGCAGGTGCCCATGCTGCCGATGTTCTCCTTGCACAGGATCTGATCACAGCCCTGAGGGTTGGTGCACCAGGTCAGGTTGGAGCAGCACTCCACATAACCCCGCAAGAGTGCATTCTCATACTGCAAGAAGCAAATGCAACATCCCATTAAGATTTCTTAACAAAACTGTAAACTAAAAGTAATACATGAAAATCTGGTTTAAGACTGACCATATTCGAAAAATGCTCTGGTTTGAGTATCAAATCAAGTGAAGTTTATTTCTATAGCGCTTTTCACAACAGACATTGTCTCAAAGCAGCTTTACAAAATTGTAAGAGTTAAGGTTACTGGTGTGCATTTATCCCTGATGAGCAGCCATGGCGACTGTGGCAAGGTAAAACTCCCTTAGATGTTATGAGGAAGAAACCTTGAGAGAAACCAGACTCAAAAGGGGGAACCCATCCTCATTTGGGTGACAAAGAATGTGATAAATGTTTTTTTGTATAAATCTTTAAATGATACAGAACACTGAAGAAAAAGAACTAACATGAGCACTGGAATGTAAGATTATGAGTAATGTTCTTTCTACAGTCATTTGTGGTTATAAAACTAGGAGCTACTGAGCAAATAACTGTAAAATGCAGATGAAATTGAGACCTTTGCAATGGTATCCTTGTCGGTCAGAATGCTGTAGAAGAACTTAGAAGTGGGTTGAGCAGGACAGTCTGTGATGGGACAGTCGCAGTTCATCACCAGGTTCTGTTCAATCCGGGCAGTCAGGTACTCCTGCCAGCAAGACTGGGTGAGATACGGAAATCAGTCAGAACTTAAATACATATTACTTCAACTAAAAATCAGATTAAAATATATCAAGTCACACATGCCCTATGGTGAATTCAAGCCATGCCACATTTGGTACCTTGTCTGTCCTCCTTCCTTTTTAAATGCAATATACTAAAGTAGACATTTTCATATTCTGGTGCTTATTAGACCCACATCTATAATCTGGACTTCATCATTTAAAGCAAAGATCAGCTCACACCTGCAGGCATGATAATTACCCTGCAGCAGTAGTGCCTGCAGCTGAGCATCATGGGTTCAGAGTCACTGTCCCCAAACTGAGACACAAAGCAGACAGGGCAGAAACTCATAGGCGTAGGGGGAGGCTGAGGGTTGCGGATCTTGAGGCCGGCAGCCAGCACCAGTGTCTCCGGATCGTCTGTATAGCGCTGGATCAACATGTCGATGTTCCACTTGCAGTGCATGAGCAGATGCTCAGCCGGTTCCTCTTCCAAGGTGAGCGTGTCAGCCAACTGCTGGATTGTGCGTTGCATCAGATGCCTCACCTCCTCCTGGGTCATGGTGCGACCCATGGAGAAGAGCACGGTCTCCAATGCCCCATCCTCCACCCGCTGAGGGGCCATAACAGGGCCTCCCAGGCTGCAGGAGAAGACATACACAAAGCAAGTCACAACATGTATTAAGGGGTACAGATCTCCCCATAAAAGTCTACAGCATACCCATCTTAATACATTTATACTAGTCTCAACAGTAATGATTTCAAAAGAGAATTATTTTGATCAATTATAATTAAATAAAAAAGAATAAAAAAGCAACAAACATGGACATTGAGTATTAGGTTTTATTTTTAAGAATTTGATAAAAAAACATTATATGAGATGCCGGCTTCTAAACACCTCCATGTATAAATCTGGTGGTTGGTTTATGCACCAGAAACAAAAGATTTATTGCATAGTTTTACCTACAGAAGTCCAGAAAGCCCATGTGCTCTTTATTTATTTATTCTTTTTGTGATCTCAGAATAACAGAAGCTCTTTTCTTGAGATTATATCTCGTCAAAATGCTGCAACTGACTTAAAAAAAAAAAACATACATCAGGGAACACCAGACAAAACACAGACAACCACAAACAAAACAGAACCTATGGCCTTGGGGTTATAAGGCCATAATTCTAGAACGGTCACCTTGTTTCTGCCAAGATATGGTTATAAGAAAAGTATGTATAACCAATAATGCATTTCAACATGGGGTGTGGCAAGTACTTCTGGTTGTCTTTTTAGTTGCAGTTTAGTAAACTCTCAATTAAGCATTAAAAAAAATATTTAGATTGACAACCACAAAACAACAAATAAATAATCTGACAGTAAGCATGTCCGCACATTTTTCAACTAGTTCCTCTATTTATAACAGATCTTATCAAATAAATGCAAGGCACTTTTGGCTTTATTCTGGTTATAAAAAAAAAAGAAAAGAAAAAAAAAAAAGTCTGTGTTTGGTGACTTCAACAAAACCATTTTATCAAATTTTAAAACAAACATTCCCCATCTAGCAAAAGAGGAGCGGATTTCATTTCAGTGGCACTGAGCAGAAAATGGAGCTTTCCTTAATCAAGGAAAGCCACTAATACATGAAGATAATAAAGAGTACAACGCCAATTCCAAAAATAGTGAAGAAGCTGTATAAAATGTATATAAAACCAGAATGCATTTGCAAATCTCACAGTATTTATTTTATTCACAGTAGAAAACAGAAAACATATCAAATGTTTAAACTGAGGAAATGTATCGTTTTAAGGACAAAATAAGGTAATTTATAATTTAATGGAAGCTACATGTTCAAGAGTTATGACAGCCATGTTTGCCATGGTGTAGCTTTTAAGAATCGTCCGTATATATGTCTGGGACCTCACAAGACCGGCCGCTGGAGTTTTATAAGAGGAACGTTGTCCCATTTGTGATTAATACAGGATTCTAACCGATCATATTTTCCTTTTCATGATGTACCAAATGTTTTCAAAAGGTAAAAGGTGTGAACTGCAAGCAGGCCACTTTACTCTACTATTCTACTATGAATCCATGCTGATGCAATAAATCCAGTATGAGCTGAAATATGCAAGGCCTTCCCTGAATAAAGAAGTCATCTGAATAGAAGCATATGTTGCCCTAAAACCTGCATATACATTTTAGCACTGATGGTGCTTTTCAACAAGTTAACCATTCCATAGGCACTAATGAACCCATTAGCATACGCTTTTGAACTGAGCGCTGATAAGCCAGACAGTCCCTCTCCTCTTTAGTCTGTATGAAGTTGTGTCTATGGTTTCTAAAAAAAATTTTAAAATTCTAATCAACTAACCACCGAACCAGGGATCTATGTTCATATACAGTCATTTCTTGAGGTGTTAACCCATGCAGTGATTATTATATTAGGGCTTGAAGACTACAGGCATCCATCCAATTGTTGATTTTTGCCCTTGTCCCTTTCATTCAGAGGTTTCTTCAGATTCTCAGAAGTTTTCATGATATAATGTACTATATGTAAAAGTATTCCCAATCCTATGTTTCAGAACAGTTTCTGAAATTCTAACAATTAATCTAAAGGTTTTTTTTTTGCATTGGTAAACCTCTGCCCATCTTTATTTCTGAGAGCCACTCTAAGATAGTCTTTTTAATCCACAATCATGTTACTGATCTGATGTTTTTATTATTGCAAAATGTTTCTTCAGTTGTTACATTTCCAGGTTCCTGTTCCCCTCGTCCCAAATTTTTTTTAGATGTTTTATGGCATCAAATTTATCCTATTTAGGTTTTTTTTAAATGGTACATTTCCTCAGCTAAAACATATGATGTGATCTCTATGTTCAATTCGAAGTAAAATGTGTTTATGAGATTTGCAAATCATTGCATGCTGTTTATATTTGCATTTTAAACAGTGTCCCAACTTTTTTTTAATTTGTGTTGTACGCAATAAATATTCATCAAGAAGCAAATTATGCCCTCTTTCATGGAAACACACAGAAGAAACAGGGAAGCGAAAGGTATGACCTGGAAAGACTGCCCATTGAGAAGAACCTTTCCTCTCTTAAGACTGAAAAATGACAAACCAGCCCTAAAACAAAAAGAATATGCTCTCATTGGGCAGAGCAGGTATCACCCCAGTCATTGCTTGTCTTCACCCTCCCCATGCTCAAGTGGGTCATCAGCACACCTTGTGTCAGCTTTGGTGCTGCTCGTGCTCTTGTTCAGATCCAGCTTGCTGAAGAAGTGAGCCTGGCTCTTCTGGGGAGTGGACGGATCTTCGACCAGAAATTCCACGATGTGGGGGTTATCTTCATTACGGCGGATGTAGCCCTTGTTGATGATGTGCATGATGCAGGAAAGTACATCCGTGGTGCTGCAGCTAAAGCGCACAGTGGTGGAAGGACGAACAACTTCCTGCTTTTGACAAGTGTCCAACACCTGTAGCATAAAAAAACACAATCAGAACACCTTGATAAGTACAAGCTGTTCTCTTAGCAATTAGTTCTGCAACACTGCATTCAAAGTAAGAGATTAGCATGTACACTGTTTAGTTATGAATTAGAGAACCTCAAAGCTAATAGTTCTAGTGAATCAGACTTGACCTTAAACACCAAGTTGTCTATATGCATCTCCTTCTCGTTCTTCATGATCTGAACAATGAGGCAGTACATATGATTCCGTTTCCTCTCCAGAGTGAGGGCTGCATCTTCATCCACATTCAGGTAGGTCTGTTTTGGCAGTAGGTATTGATACCTTTGCTTCTCTGAACTCTGTGTCAAGGATGTTATATTCAACCTGAGAACCCCTAAAGAATTACAGGAAAATTAGTTTAAAATATATATAAGTAATTTCCAATTTGAAAGAAATCCTAAGGCTAAAGGATCAGAACACATTTTATGTTTTAATAAGAATATATTTGATAAGATTATATATGAGCAAGCCATACTGCCGCATGCTCACCCTTCTGAGGATCTTGAAGACCTTCATGAATCAGGATGCCCTTCTCTGATGTCAAAGGTGTGAGAGCATGGACCAGTACAGTTGGGGAAAGACCAGTGGTCTGCTGCAGGGCCTCCACGCTTACTTCCTGAGGAAGAGAAAATCACCAAGAGGGTAGAAAACAAGAGAGTGAGACAGAAAGCATATTAAGAGACAGTTAAGACAGTTAATTGTCTTTAAATAAAAAAATATATAAATCAGACCAGTTACTCTGAATTATTACCTCTTGGTAATTGAACTGAAGCAGGATGTACATCTGCAATGTGGAGACGTATAGTGTGCAGGAGCCATAAGACAGTTCTGCATGGCCAAGCCAGGTCCACTGCAACCGTCGTGGCTTACTGTTGCTAAGCTGATACATGCACTGACCTATAGATAAATACACAGTTATAGCTGACCAACAGACTGTCAATGAATGAGGATTTTGGCTTTATTCTAAATTTGTTTTGATGAAATTAAATTAAATTCATAAAATTTTTTTTTTATCACTTTATAGTGTTCTCATGCAATCACAGGTTATCCAATCAATGTCAGACTTTTTTTTTTTTTTTATCTGGCCTAGTTCTGCAATAGTAATTTAATAGCAGTTTTCTTTTTTTTTTTTACATTTGTTTTTAATATAATAATCTAATGACAAACTTCTAAATGAATTAATATATATAAATAAATAAATACATAAATAAGAATAATTGCCTTTAAAACAATTGTGCCTAAGCAAAATTACTAAACGAAAACTATTGTGGTGAACATATCATGTACGTGGAAACTAACTGTTGGAATAGAAGTCAGTAAACTCGTCCAGGTAGTTGCAGAGCTTCTTAGGGAAATATTTCCTGGGATTCTCCATGTAGCAGGGAGCAGAGACAGCCCAACAACGTGGAGATAAAACCAGCACCTTCACCTCACACTCTTCTTCCGGCTCAGACATCTGATCCTCCATCATCTGATCAACACATAGTCCAAAAAATCTCAAACACGCATGTAGTCACTGATAAAATCCCACTATTGACTCCTTTTTAATACAAGGAAAAGCCAAGCGCTTACACATCCTCCAGAACATCTCATGAATTTACAAACCTGATTCTTACTGTACTTTTATCAGAATAGGAAATTTTCCTCTCACCTCCTCCTCCATATCTTGCAGACTCTTGTCCAGTTGCTGCAGTCGGTAGAGGTGAAATTCCTGCTGCAGTTCATCGGACTCACTCAGGTTGCTCAACATCTGCTGAGGGAAACGCTCAGGAAAACAAGTTCCAATCTGCTCAATCACTGCACTCTCCAGCCACACCTTCCCCTGGCTCAGCAGACGATCACCCAGGTAGTACCTACAAAAACATTTATTCAAGTCTTTTTACTATTATTAATAATTTAAAAAAGATTTGACTTTCAAAAGGTTCTCACAATTTTAACAATTTTAACTCAATCCTCCGGACAGAACTGGTGAAACTGTCACACATGTAGGCCTCGTTTTTCTTTAGGATTTGTGATGTCTGCTCAAATACTTAAAACCTTAGATGGAACTCTGCAGGTAAATACAACAAGATCAGTGTCCTGCTGGAAGACACTCCTTGCCAAGGCCTGGTTTTCATCCTACTCAACTAGATTTAGGTCAATTGAATGATTTGGAGAACAGTGCTGAAAATTGAGGCCCACACAGAAGTTACACCAGTTCTGTGTGTCTGAGACTTGCACCCATTGTGTGTTACCCCTCTCTAATGTAACCCCATAAAGCGTCCCTGTTAAGCCAAAAACAAACAGTACTTCTGTTAGACATGCATCCAAGTACAACCCCTTTAGAACGCTAGAACCATTATTTAAAAAAATAATAATAAAAAATAAAAAATTCGCATATAGTGTAAATTCATAAACACATTACAAAAATCCTCTCACACCTGTAGAAGTGCTCGAATGTGTTGGCCAACTCTAATCCTGAGAGGAAGAGCATGGGCTCCAGGAACTGTTGCAGCTTGTTTAGAGTCTCCACATTCCCAGTATCCACACCACTCTCCTGGATCATGTGGTCTATGTACTGAGCAAACCGTTCACTCACCTGGTGAGTACAAAAAGAAAATCATGGCTTTGATTAGCTTTTAACACAAAAAAAATTATGGATGTGCATCTTCATAACTGAGGCCGTTGCGATTGGCATTCCAATGCATAGCCAATGATATAATACATTAAAGATACATGTGAAGCAGCTACAATACGATTCCACCCTGTTGCGATGCAGTGCGATCAGATTTAAATTCGATTTAAAGCAAAAAAAATATGATGCTCTGCAATTCAATATGGCACAGATAGTTCACTTTTCTTTCTTTAGTTCAGAAAGACAGCAAATCATCAATGTACTTAAGTGCCTTCTGACTTCTAACTCATGGCAATTTCACAAACAGGCCTTTGTAGTGCAAAAAAACAGATGAATTAAAACCAGAGGTTCTTTTTCTGTTCTGTCTCCAGGAAAATGCAGCTCTACCTCTGCCATGTTAATCTGTATTCTAAGTGACTCTCAGGACACGCATCGGTCTCTGTAGTGTTGTGATGTGCCATATTCATGTGGCAGCAGTAGTGCTGAGAGAACACTCTTGAGTAACAGCGGGGGGAAAAAATCAATCTACATATAAAATATTAGTCACCAATTATTGGTCACCTTCGAAATAATAAAAGTATAGCGCTAAAGCTAATAATATAGAAATAGATTTTTACTGATGCAAATCTGTTAAAATTGACGCATCGTAAAACAAATGTCCACCACGATAAAGAGCTTTAAGGCAAACATTTCTTATGAACTTTTACTCACACCCAACGGGACTTTCTGGCAAAAGCACAAAAGGTTTGCGGAGAGGTGAGACTCACATGCATAGCAGTAAGGATGGAGAGCTGCAACAATGCTGCAGAAAACCCATGGCGCAGTGCCAACACAAAGGCTGTTTGCTGGCCAAAGAGCTCCTCCATGGCATTCTTCAGGCGCAAGTACATATTCTTGTAGCGCTCCACAAAGTCGGGGAGATTGTACGTTGAATCCAGAAATTTCTTCACCTGTAAAAGCACATACAGGAAATTGAATAAAATATGCATCTTTGTCATGTTAAAGTAAATGCAGCAATTAGTACTTTTAGAAACTTGATCATATAAAATAAGTCAAATGACCTGTCGTTGTACGACACTCTGCCAGCAAAGTGCAATTCCAGCAATGCTGCTCGTATTCTTCACTTTGGGCTTAGCAGCAGATGAAGAGGAGGAAGAGGATGCTCCAGATGCTTCCTTGTTCTTTCCTTCTTTACCATCTGAATTGCAGAAAAAGAAACATTTCGAGCTTTGCATCAGAATTTAGCACAAGTGACCACAATGACTGATATGGAAGCAAGAAAGCGCAACTGACAATAATAAAGTCTTGCAGAACTGTAAAATGTGTGCAATTTTTTGAACAAAAAATAAAAAAAAAAATGCATAAATGCTGACATGAAATTTTCCGTGCTTTATCACAGAATCGATGGGTAAATGGGATACACTGATAGAAAAACCCAATTACAAACAAAAATGTGCAAAATAAAATGCTGATTATTTTCTAAACTGTTACTTACTCTTTACATCTTTGCTTCTGTTGATACCTTCTGAAAACAAAAAACAAGTTTGAAATTCAGAAGCCTAAGTGCTCTGAAAATATTTCTGATTAACCCAAACAAAAAATGAAAAAATAAACTAAATTAAATGTAAGATCCTACACAACACACTACGGGACACACTATATGGACAAGTGTTTGTGGACACCTGACCATACGATATTACGTGCTTTCTGAGCATTCCATTTTACATTTAGTGCCCAATTTCTATTATAATAACCTCTACTCCTCTGTGGATGAAGATGTTCCACTAGATTTTGGAGTGTGTTTGTGGAGATATGTGCTCATTCAGACACAAGGGTATTAGTAAAGTCAGGTACTGATGTAGGTGAGGTGAGGCGGTCTGGGGTGCAGTCAGTGTTCACATTCATCCCAAAGGTGTTCAATAAGGTTGAGGTCAGAGTTCTACAGCAGGAGATTTTCTTCTCTAACCCATATAAACCATATCTTTATGGATTCTAGCTTTGTGGACTGGGGCATTGTCATGCTGGAACAGTTTTGGGTCTTCTAGTTTGTCAAGGGAAAAAGGTCATGCTACTACATACAAAGACATCTATAAAATTGTGTCTCTCTAACTTTGGTAACATTTAACATATGTGGAATAACAACATATAGCTGTTTTGTCCATATAGTGTTGAATACACAGTGATGTATTAGTATTTATTAAACAGTACTATGCAATCCTGTGCAATTTTGCTTCCAGCACATAAGAAAATAATTTTTTTTTGTCTCTTGTCCGGTCACAATTGCCCGTCTAACAGCTTAAAGGAGCACACTAACACAGGAGAAACACAGCTTCCTCGTTCTTCATAACGTGTTCTTGTGTGAACGCACGACTAGAAGACACTTCCATTTAAAAAATTCATTAAAAGTTCTTGAGATTTTTCAAATTGCTCCACTCACTGGATTTGACAGGTGGTTTAAGTTCTTCTATATCCACTCGGCTTGTGTCCACATGAACCAGTAAGTGGCTGAGGCGACGTACGCGTGAGTTGAAGATGGCAGCTCGGCTCTTATAGCATTTTGAAGATTCTGAATTCTCCAAGTATTCAGTGAGCAACCAGGCCAAAGGGCTCAGAACATGGCTCTCTGTAAAAAAAAAAAAAAAAAAACAACAATTTCAGTACCTACAAATGATACCACAGAATAAAACGACTCAAACCAACACTTTAGAAAGTAATTAGCAGACAGAACTTGACACCAGACACTGTGTCTGAATTATAGCAGCTCACAAAACTGAGTACACCCCTCACATACCATCCAGAAACCATTATAGTGCATTTTCTTAAGGGACAATACTATAGAAATTAAACTTGGATATATTTTACAGTAGTCAATGTACAGTTTAAAAAGCAGTACATATTTACAGTCTGCTAAAATCAACTTAATGCATAAAAAGTTACCCAAGACTAAAATGCTGTTTGAGCTGAATGTGTCACATGATCAAAAATATACTACATTTATAAATATAATATTTCTATTTCTTAAATCTCCATTTTCTTGGTCCACACTACAATGTGAAAACAGCATTTTTTTATTTTTTTTTATATATCCACTTTGGAAACTCATTTTAATTTTAAAAAGTGTCAGGTTTGTGCCTGCTTGCACCTTTCCTGAAAAAAATTAAGTCTAAAGTAAAAATGCACAAGCGTTTCATGCGTTTGGATACTGGATAGTTCAAATAATCTCAGAATAAAATTACATGAAAAATGTAAACCATTGATTATTCTTCACAATATAATTGTACCATCCATAACATATGTCTGAGAATTTTTAGATTAGATTATACACAAGGGCTGTTTACCAGAGACAGTGATGCTCTGTACAATAGGAGTGATTAAAGCCTCCCAGCATGTACGACCAAGAGCCTCTGCAGCCTCAGCATCAGGCAGGAAACGGTCAGCAAACATTTGTTCATGGCGCAGAGCACTGTTCAACCTTACAAGAGAGAGGGGGGAAAGTGTTAATCAGTACCATTCATGTGTTTACATCAACAGCATTGCCTCATCATTTGATAAAATGTGATGTTAAGCCTTACTGTATATGCTTGCACACATTTACTGTCTTCTGATATTACAAATCCCACAAACTGCTTTAAACAATCTAACACTGAATCTTTAAGGCCGCAAATGTTTTTAAAATAACCTGTCCAAAAGATTAATAAAGGAGTCATATCACTTCACTGAGTCACATGGGACTGTAAGAGATGGAGTGATACAGAACAGACACATGCATGTTCCTGTTGTTAATATAAACAGTTATTGGACAATGAATGACTGGAAGAAATGTGTGTGGATAGGTAAGAGCAAATTGGAAATGTTTTGACTCAAACAGAAGAACTTTTTTAAGATGGACAACAGGAGATCAGATGTCAGCAGACTGCCTCACCCCCACAGTCAAACATGGAGGTGGAAGCCTAATGGTTTGGGGATGTTCTAAGCATGAAAAATTGGAAACTTATTTCAATTTAAAGGAATAGTGAACCAACATTTTCTACAACATTTCAACATACAATTCCGTCTGGACTATGGCTAACTGTAAACAACTTTTCCATATAACAAGACCACTCAACACCACTTTTTCTTTCACTCAACACCAGCTACATCACCAAGAAATCCCAGCAGCGTCTCTATTTTCTGAGAAGGCTGAGGAAAGCCCATCTCCCTCCCCCCATCCTGACCACGTTCTACAGAGGGACTTTTGGGAGCATCCTGAGCAGCTGTATCACTGCCTGGTTTGGGATCTGCACCAGTTCGGATCGCAAGACCTTACAGAGGATATTGAGGACAGCTGAGAAGATGATTGGAATCTCTCTCCCCTCTATCACGGACATTTACACCACACGTTGCATCCGCAAAGCCAACAGCATTGTGGACGACCCCACACACCCTTCACACACACTCTTCACTGTCCTACAAATCAGGTAAGAAGTTCGGAAGCATTCGGGCCTCACATTCAGACTGTGCAACAGTTTTTTCCCCTCAAGCCATCAGGATCCTCAACAGAGAACTGAACTGAAACTCACTCCCACACTCTCACTCAATTGTGTATGCTGAACTGCTACAAATCTGAACTCAAACACACACTCATTTCACACATCCATGTCTTTAGCACCACCCATATTATATTTTACTATTACATAACTGTTTTTTTACACATCTATTTCACTGCAGCTATTGCGATTTTGCACAACCTTTTGTGTTTATTTACAAGTACACTCCTGTATCCAGCTCTCTCTTGCACACTGTACTGTATAATACACAGTAGGTTTACTAGTGGCACTACTTGGTATTTTGTGTACTGTATGCACCAGGTTGCACACGATGCACTTTAAATGGCAAAAACAACTTACTTTAGTCCTTAGCTCTGTGTTTTTCTGTTATGTTGTTTTATATTGTTTTATGTTTTTTTTATGTGGCACCAGGGTTTTGGAGAAACGTTGTCTCATTTCACTGTGTACTGTGTCGGCTTATAAGTGGTTGAAATGACAAAAAAAAAAAAAGTTCCTTGACTTTTGATTTTTGAGAAAGCTCTGTAAAGGTTATTTAGAGAGCAAGCTGTCATCTGGCGTGTTTCTATATTTGTTTGGTGAAAGTCAATTGAAATAAAATGCAATGACTTGGTTTGTTGCATATAAAGAACAGAAACGTGACGTGTGTCTCAAGAATATTATAAACGCACTAGGTGTTTCCAAACTTGGCAAGCTCTGACAAGAAATGTTCCCACTTTTCTATTAAAATCTATCAAAACATGTTCTCCCTTTATTCAGCAAGTTACTCGAATGACAAATTTCACATAAATGGAGGGTCTACCAGTTATTTAAAATTTTCCAATTGTCAGCTGTACAATCAGACATAACTTTTTAAAAATGATCTGCTATATTGTTATTCATCCTTCTCAGAATTAAGCAGGGAAATGCTCACTCGTGCTTTTAAAACGTTAATTTACAAAGTTTTAAAAAGGTGGGTTAATATCACATGTGTCTGTTTTATGTTGCTATCTTGGTTAGTGCTCCATTTTGCAAAAGGGATTTTTATTCTTAGTGGAACTCACCTGTATACATAAAAGGATAAATAGAACAAAAACGATCTCTTATAAACAGATTATACTCACTTATTGAAAAGCTGAAGCAGTTGACTGCTGTCCCCTAGGATCTCCTGGCACCATGTGTGAGCCTTGGTTGTGTAGAACAGGTAGGTACGACAGCACAGCTGCTCCTTAAACACCGGCCAGAATGTTGGCTTTGGCCCCAGAATTTCAAAGCCATGTACTCGAGTATCAATTCCACCCTGATGGTAAAATTAACACATACATTCATTCAGCATTATCAACCTATTATTTGGCTATTGCTGGCCTTAATCAAGATAGTGTTTTTAAAATGCTCACAAAGTATGAGGATCAATCTCTGTCCTTAAAGAAAACAAAATACAAGAAACCACAATAAAAAACACAATGTTTCTGCCTGACCTGTTGACACCTCTTGATCCTGATCTGAATTATGGACCAGAAGCGGGTTATGTTCTCCAGCAGAACGACACGGCTAGCAGACGGCGGCACATTTACCTGTTAAACACCAAATTAAGTCGTCATTCAACAAGAATGGGACACTAACACTGTTAATGCAGCATGGACAGTATCCATTCTTACAGTATTGAGCTCAGTGTTGATGTTTGTGGGATCATCTCCTCCCAGTACTACAATACGTGCTGGCATGTAACTTGAATCTTCACTGGCCACCAGGACTGCCAGTTGCCTTCAGGAGAAAAAGCAAAACAAACAAAAAAAATAAACATTATTAACAATTTTATTTTTATATTCCATTTATATTTTTATGTTTAAATGTCATTAAAAGGATTTTACTACATCATACTCTGTTCATATATATATATATATATATATATATATATATATATATATATATATATATATATATATATATATATATATATCTGCTCATACACACACCTACCTAATAATGACCCCCTTGTGCATGTAAACATTGATAAAATGAGAGCCTGTGCATCCATTGGATTCCCAGAATGTCTTGGGATTCTTGTCAGTCAACTTGTTTGCTCGGTGATGGTTAGAGGAGACTTCCACTTTTTCCCAGCATTTATCCTCTTTCAGCTCCACACTGGAACCTTAGAAACACATTTAATTTAATTCTAAATGAACTTTAAAACGGTGTGTTGCAGATATACACACAATATGTCTATGTTGTTGTTGTCGTTTCAGGTCTCTGAGTGCAGCAAAGTCTCTATTAAGTTCCACATACTATATGAAATAGCATATCAGACCTCAACAGTTACTTAAGCAGTCAAAACATTACTTTTACTGTTAAGAAATTCAAAACAAACAAATATAGAAAAAAAAATATTGTTTTCATTATGTTTAGTTAGCATGGTATGTACAGTTGTCGTTTTCAAACCTTGGCACAAGTTGCGCAAGAACACATCAAAAAAGGGGATGTTAATTGGCTGGTGGTTGCGTCGATGTTCCTCAATATGGCCCAAGACCATCTAATAGAAAACAAGAATCATATGTTATTTACATTTATGGGCAACTGTTTCTAATCATTATGATTGTGTCTTACTCATTTTAATTCAGTAAATATCTGGGCTGTCGAGATTCATCTGAAAATGCATTCAATTCATTTTTAAAGCATGGGCTATTGTTACTGTACTCAAGTTGCTTTGGGCTTTTAACAAATAAGTAACTGCAAAATGTAAAACTTAACTTTTACATAGGTTTTATTAAACCTTGTATGTCACTGCCTCTTATCTACCTTTTACTTAAACCAAACAAACCAGAGGGAAAAAATATGATTTTGTGAATCAGGTGAGAATACAGTAATGAGCAACTACTGGACCCAAAACTATTTTGGTTTTACACTGACAATTGACAATGTTATCACTTTCTTTGAACATTATTAAACAGTTTATTTTAACCAATAAAAACAAATTGTGGAATTATTTAAATTACAAGCTGACATTTAGTCTGAACTCAGCTAGATCTTTAAACGCCTTCACAAAGTACTGACCATAAATCTATAGCAGATGTGTAATTAATTATTGTCACTCAGGTGCCAAAACAGTGGTAGGTATAGATTATGTTCTACCAGTAAGTGTGTACAGAACTTATGTTATCGCATTGAAAATGTAGAGTAGGAAAATGTATTGTATCTTTACAATAATTAAGCAAATTATTTGAGTCCCAGTGTATATTAAATATATTTCACTACCCTGTTAGCAATGACAGACCCTGGTAAGCTTCCGACAAAAAACAATTCCAACAGGTAATCACCTGGATGCATCCAGCCAACACGCTGGTGGTCATCTTCTTGTAAAGGCTGGCATACTTTTCACAATCGTTAATGAGGTCACGTAGTTCTGTGACCAGTAACAGGTTGGTGCTGTGCTTGTCCAAAGCTTTGACGAGTGCTTCCCTAGTGCCCAGACGACACATAACTACAGCATAATCTTTGTTCAGAGAAGCCAGTCGATATAGGAAACGAATGAACTGCTGCACAGCCTAGGTATTGAGGGGAAGATGTAGGGATGGTTGAAACAGTAACTGTCTTGAGAGATCTTTAGCACACAAGTATGTATACGAAGAAGAAGAAAAAGAAATCTACCTCTCTGTCATTAATACAAGCTGTCATAGAAGAGAGGGCAGGTTCAATGCTCTCATGCCAAGGAAGCAAATCCTCCTGGTAATTGTCCAAGAACTTGTTCAGGATTCTGTCACAAACAATAAGTTTGTAAGTTAGTGAGCTAGTTCTATTATATATATAAAACCTTTTCTCAAACATAAAACAATCTTGGTGTTAGCACAGTCATGCATAAAGACTTCTTGTGAGGAATAGTAATCATCTGGACCCTCAACTCCTTGCCTGAGAATGGAGAGCTGTACTGTGCGCTCCACTCTGTGCTGGTCCATGAGGCGTACCAGATCCTGGAAGGTGTCTCTGCTATGCATCACCTCGTTCCTCTCGTCCTCCAACTGAGATATTTCATCACACAGCAGCTGTTCTAGGGTCTGGATCACCTCTTTGGTGGTGGTCATCTCCTTTAGACCTACAACTAACATCTTCAGCTCAGTGTCCTTGAAGTCAAGCTCCTCGTTAGACTCTGCAGGGAACCGACCAAAAAAAAAAAAAAACCCTGAATCAGAACAGGTTTAAATGCAAACATAAAGCAGCAAATTAACTAAGCAAACAAGTCCTTCTCTTTTTACACTACCTTTCTTTTCTATTTTGTGCACATTGGAGATGTGGGTGAGGGCAATTAAAGCCAGCATGCTTTCAGAGCTGTGACCAGAAAGGCACTTTCTGAGGACAGTGGTGATGTCACATGCCACCAGTTGCTCTGCTAGGCTCTTGTGATTCAGGATCAGAGTGATGATCACCAACAGGCCATTTCGTACGGACAGGCCACCACTGAAACAGCAGAGAGAAAACACAGTATTAGAAAATCGACAGTGATATGTACTCAATGAGCTAAAGCTAAACTTATTCCAGTTGAAAATAAAGACTATTTTTTAGTGCAGTACAATAATGGCAAAATAAGCATTGCTATTATTCTCCTATTGATTTTGGAACCTTATGGACTACTTGGAAAACACTTTGCAGTTTTACACCAATCATCTGTAGTAGACAGCTACAATAACAAGCAATAACTTTGTCGATGTCCAAATATTTATGCACCTTACGAGGGCTTTTTCTGAAGAAATGGCACATTTGAGATTAAAATTATGCATTGCATCATGAACTATAATATATTTTAAAGGTTTGTAGCACAAGAGGAGAAGCAGTGGTCGTTTCAAGGCAATCATATTATCGGGCAGTGTGGAGACCTCTGGAGAGGATATAGCATTATATAATTGAAAAGTTAGCGTTTAAGTCAGGTGGATACAATTCTAGAAAGAAAGAAAAGAAAACTTGTTTTCAAGTGTGCTTTTATGACAGGGAATCAAGTATACTAATAATGGTCAGTCTCCTACCCAGAAGTGTTGAGCATAAGATCAATAGCAGATGGAATTGCTCCAAGAAGCCCCTTAGACCCTTCAGGTGTTGCTGAACCAATGCTTGCGAAGATTTCCAGCATCATCTGACTACCAGAATCAGAGAGGGGCAGGCAGCTTCCCATACTGCGTAGGTCATGCTTACTGGCACCAGTGATGACCTTTAAGGTCTGGAGGGAGAAAATATACATCCTTATGTATCGTTTATGTCTCTCACTGATAGAAATTCTGGATGAAAAAACTTTAAATATGTTATATTGCTTTATTCTTGGCAAAATCGTTTGACTCAATGTGTCACCAAGGAAAACCACAGAATTACTGATTGGCAAAGTGCAGAAGAGAGAAGACGAGTGTACGAGTGTATGTGGAACTTACTGCTAGTGCAATCTGCTGTACTCGAGTGCAGGTGGAATGCTCCTGCATGCAGGACAAAATGGCTTTCACTCCCCCCTCTGTAGCGAAGGAAACCCGCCACTCGTATTTGAGCATTAGACTGCGAGTCAGAAGCAAGGCCATGATGGCGTTTTGTTTTGGTTGGCTCCCAATCATCTCAACCAGGATCTTTAAGACTTTGTCCCTAAAGGAAACAAAACATTGTGTCAGTGTTTAGCAAGAAGTTCAGCACACACTTAAGCATTATACAGTGACTTCAGTTGACATATACAGGATTCTTCTTTTTCTTTCAGCTTCTCCCGTTAGGGGTCGCCACAGCGGATCATCCTTCTCCATACCCCCTGGTCCTGTACATCTGCCTCTTTTACCCCAACCACCTGCATGTCTTCCCTCACCACATCCAAAAACCTCCCCTATGGTCTTCTTCTTCCTGGTGGCTCCATCCTCAGCATTCTCCTACCGATATACCTCATGTCCCTCCTCTGTACATGTCCAAACCATCTCAATCGAGCCTCCCTCACCTGGTCTCCAAAACGTCCTGCATGCGCCGTCCCTCTAATAAACTCGTTTCTAATCCTGTCCATTCCAACAAAAACCTTAACACCTCCTGTCTTTTACTCAATGCCACTGTCTCTAATCCATACAACATAGAGTATCTGCAAGAGTGAAAGGGAAAGTTTATTGGACTGTTGTGAGACCTGCTATCACAAATCACTCCTGCACCTATTCTCCACCCACTCCACCCTGCCTGTACTCTATTCTTTACTTCCCTAACACACTCTCCATTACTTTGCAATGTTGATCCCAGGTTCCTAAACTACTCCACCTTCTCCACCTCTTCTCCCTGCAACTTCTTCCCCTCTTACTTCTACTGACTTTCACTCCCTTTCTCTCCAGCACATACCTCCACCTCTCCAGGATCTTCTCAACCTGCTCCCTACTTCCACCACAAATTACAATATGATCCGAAACATCATAGTCCACAGAGACTCATGTCTGACCTCGTCCATCATCCTGTCCATCACCACTGTAAACAGCAAAGGGCTCAGAGCCAATCCTTGATGCAGTCCAACCTCCACCTTGAACCAGTCTGTTGTTGCTACTGCACACTTCACTGCTGTTACACTGTCCTCATACACCACCTGCACCACCCTCACATACTTCTCTGACACACCAGACTTTCTCATACAAAAACACAACTCCTCTCTCTGCACACTGTCATACGCTTTCTCTAAATCCACAACACACACAATGCAACTCCTTTTGACCTTCTCTATACTTCTCTATCAACATTCTCAAAGCAAATAATGCATCTGTGGTGCTCTTCCTCAGCATGAAACCATACTATTGCTCACAGATGGTCAACCAGGCTTCCACTACTCTTTCTTCATGGCATAGTTGACAAATACAGGATATAAAACTAAATCATTGCTATACAACAACAATTCAGAACAAAAGAAACTTGGTGTTTGTGACGTTTGAGAAAAGAAATCCTAATGGATTTAGTCACATTCTGGCTGCTTTTTTTAATCATTTCAGGCATTTTGCATCTATGTTTTAACACATTTTAGAAGCATTGTGGTCAAATGTATCCTAGTTGGCCAAACTGAACTTCATATTTTAATTACTTCATGGATATTTCCTGCATCAAAGATTTTAATGTGTCATGTTTTAATCCTTCTTTTAAAATCGTTTTTAAAATACGTAAAATTGTTTTTAAGCCATGTGGATCAATGATTGGGAGGGATATGCAGCTAAAATACATAAGATATCCAGAAGTAGATTTGAGAAATTTTAGGTTGTTGTGGAAAAGCTCTATCTAGATATAACCCTAAAACACTTCAAATAAATAATTGTACACTTGGTTAATGAGCCTCACCGGATACTCTGTGCAGAGTCTGATCTGAGAGTGCTGCGCTCCTGAGGGCCTTCTTCATCCAAGATCTTACAGATGAACTTCATGCCAGCCAGTAGATGTCCAGAGTCGGAGCTGCTCTTTTTCATAATGTCCACAACTTCGCTGATTTTCTCCAAGGCAGTCTTTTTACCTTGCACTTTTGGGTTGTTAAATACTATAGCACAGAAAACAAATGTACAAAAAAAAAATTTATGTTCTCACAAGATTCAATGGAAAGCATTTCCATAACCACAATATATTACTCTAAAATAAATTATCAAAAGGAATGGGGTTTTTTTTCTTCTTCTTGCAAATACACTCCATGGCCAAAGGTTTGTGGACACATCGAAATGTAACCTATGTTTCCTGTAAGTTTTTTGATACAGTTTCTTCATGCAATGATTAAACAGGATGTGATTGTGTTATAATTAATGATCAGGAGGTTTGAACTATGCACAATGGTGTTATTGAAGGAAAACAAATGCATAAAAACCATTGTGTGCCTCCAATATATTGGCAACAATTTGGGGGAAGAATCATATATAGGTGTCATGGTCAGGTACAGAGGTGGCGAATGTACACACATTTTTCACACAAGTAGTAGAAGTACAGATTTTTCCAAAAGATTGGAAATTGTTTTTAATACTGACTACACTTTTTCACTCAGGTTAAAGTAAAGACGTTTGGGCTCTGACGTGTACTTAAGAAAAAAGTAACACTTGCTACTAGCTGTTTTAGTGTCAAGCTGGTAACTGGACCTCACATCATATTAATATAATAATACAAAATAACTGAAAATGTAGTTATCTAATGAATGTATCCAGGCTGAACAACCACCATATAGAACACAAGCAGAGTGCGCAGTGAGAAGAGAAATATCGATTAAAACTAAAGTAACGAGGCTGGTTTGAAATTGTAAGAAGTGGAAAGTACAGATATGTGTGTTAAATCTACTTAAGTACACTAACAAAGTATATGGGCTTCATTACTTCCCACCTCTGGTCAGATGTCCACACACTTATAGCCATATAGTGTAGCTTCAATGTAAAAATCGAAAATGATTTAGAAAACCAGCAGCCACAACCCAGAAAAATGAAATAAAATAAAAAAATCAATCACCTTTCATCTTTTCCTCCAAATCTTCAGGATACTTCGTCTCATCTACTGTTGGTAGCTCACACTCTGTATCACTATTACAGCTGACATTATCTACAGGAACATCTTTTTTGGGTTTCTTAGAAACACAGCCATTCATGGAGAAGGAAGCAGAAGAGGTAGAAGCTTTAGGTGTCACTGATGAGCTCCCCTCTCCACTAAGTACAGAGGAGCTGAGACCACTGTCAACGAACATTTCCTCATCCTCCAGACTGGCGCCACCACGGCGCAAGTAGTGCTTAGCAAAGGCGTGCGAACAGAGCAGGTCACCCAGACAGGAGGCTTGCAAGGCCTGCTTCAGGTAGTGTAGGATCTTACGAGCAACGTCGCTAGACACTGACAACTGAATTAAAGTGGTTTCATCCAGTTCCACAATCTGACAAAAAACAAGGAGCAGAAAATGTAAGACCTAAATTAAAAACACTAATTGGACATTGAGTAAAACATTTTGTACTTTATTCTCTATTCTGATTTTGCACACAGGAATTAGAAAACAGTAAATTGCCTGCTCATCA
Organism: Silurus aristotelis; assembly: GCF_946808225.1. Lineage (NCBI taxonomy): Eukaryota > Metazoa > Chordata > Actinopteri > Siluriformes > Siluridae > Silurus > Silurus aristotelis. The sequence continues at coordinate 10,799,410 of NC_139577.1, read as the reverse complement.
AGGTTCTGTCGCAGGATGTTGTTGATCTCTTGTTGCTGCTTTGGCTCCAGCTTTTTAATGAAGAAAAGCACTTCCCACCACTCAGCACGGGTAAGGGTGTCTGGATCATCCTGCAGGCTGTCCGTTAGATATGGTAAGGAGTACAACCCACCAGGTGGCTTCAAAAAGAACATCTGACTCACTGTCACACACGAAGAGAAAAAGAGGTTATATGTTTTAATTCATAGTCATTCATAGTTAAATTCATTTAATTATTTAGTTAAACCAGTCTTACCTGCTGTAAGTTTAAGTGTCTCGGTTAGAGAAAGAGCCTTTTCCTGAGTTTCTTTCTCAGTTTGTCCACTGCTCCCATTACCCATTATCTCAATCATGTGCCAATGTACCCAGTAGGTTCTGGAGATTGAGTTCCAGTATACCTACCGCATAATGGCACAGTCTGTCAAACATCTTACAGGGTTTATAAGGAAGAGATTTTTTTTTGGGGGGGGGGGGGGACGACACGACACAAACAACACACTGTATGTACCTGGACAGGTGGCGAACCGTCGTTACTGTAGCGAAATTCTCCCTCGTCACCGGCATTCACTTCCTCATAGTCCTCCAGCATGCGCACCTGCATGCCGCTCTTCAGCGTGTCCTGCACGTACTCCACATAGGCTGATCGTGTGGAGAAGTCTGTACGGGTCCTGAATCCATTTGCTTTCTTCTTGGGTGGAGTAGGTGCAGGTGCAGGTGCAGGTGCAGCTGTGGCTGTGGCTGTTATAACGGGAGAAGCAGAAAAGCGGGGCTGGAAGATGGAACGGAGGGTTCGCCTATTCGCCTCTGCGTCGGACTCTTCCATTTCCCCGTCGGTTGTGTGGGTGGCGATGAGAGGCTGCCGGTTACGGTCCCAGCCCATCACTCGCACCAGCTCAGAGATAAGGTTTGCCATAGCCATGGTGAACTCAAACTCCCGTTGTAGCCGAGAGTGCTCCGACTGATGAGCTGCCGTGGAAGAGGAGGGGCCAGGCTCCTGCCGCTCCGAGCTCAACTCCCCCCCTGTGGTGTTCAGCTTGTCCATTAGCGAGGTCACGCACAGGTAGCGCTTCACCAGTGAAAAGAGCAGCTTGCCTGGGATCTACATAGAACCGAGCCAGTGTCAAAGGTGCATGTTAAACATTAAAACTTCCATGCTCATGCTTTCTGTAACCAAAACATCCTTTGCCTCACCAAGCCTCTAAAAATATGCAAATGGTAAATTTGTTATCGCTTAACATTATTTTGTCTATATTCCCTATTAAAAGAAATACAATTAACTGTGCTACAGAAAAGTCAAGGTCTCCAAGAGCAAATTAACAGGAATACATATTACATTGTAATAAGAAAAAAAAAATTGTATATCAAGTAGAACAGAACGTTTGCAATGTTACTAATTATCACATTACAATGTCTGGACATTTCAGATGGTTTTGCACTTCTCTTCTAGGTAGCTGCCATCACAGCTAATTTTTTATATAAATTCAAATGCCTTTAAATTGCCTTAACTTAACATTTCCACCTGCCGCAATCATTGCTAACAGACTCGTGTAGCTTTTTTAAATCATGTCTGCTAAGTTGCAAAGACAAGAGCAAGAATGACAACAAGCGTGTTCAGTTTTCGTGCGCTTATTCGCTAAGCTAATTAACCAATCGGGAGTTCTCTTTCTCACAGACGAGTAACCAAAAACCTTAGCCAACAGTACGAAACAAAGCTTAAGCCGACCGACACTCAACCATTTACCCAGTGTCCCCACTGTTTTGGAATTGGGATTGTGCTAAACAACCAAGAATAGCAAAGCAGGCACTAAGTGGTATGTGAGATTCTTACTTGTGGGAGGTGGATGCCCTCAAAAGAGATGCCATGTTCCTCTGAAGATGTGGTCTCTGCAAACAGCTCGAGTAGAGTGTAGCGGTTGTCAAAGTCCATGTGCTGCTCGATACCATCTTGCTGACTTAGGGACAGCAGTACGTAGGCGCGACTTCCTGTAAGGCGAGAGAAGGAACACAAGTTAAAAACACACATGAAACAAACCTAACGCCTTCGATTTTATAATAAACAAATTCCTACAGTCAGTCAGAACAACAGGTTACCAGGCTGCTAGTTCTCTTCACATTCACCATCATGCTGACAATCTCACTCAAAATAAAATGTGAATAAGTGAGAGCTCTACATTAACAAACCTTTTCGCTAGCATGTATTAGTGGGTAAGCCTGCTGTTATTGATCGTGTTTTGTTGTGATCCATTGTTAAGTGCTGTATTTGTAAATAGTAGTTTTCTGTGTAATGATTGTAACTGAACAAGATCTAAGGTCTTTTGAATGTCTATGGGAAAATTAAGCTATAAAGCTTGAGGCTGTGTGTTAAGCCATACTGGAAATTGATGGACAGATGCTGGCTGAACTTTTAGGTGTCATATATGCCTTATTAGTGCTGTTTGAAGCTTCCTGCCCCAAAAAACAACGAATCTTAGTCTGTGAGCGAGTGTATTGACATCCTTGGTGTCAGACATAATGGGAACTTGAATAAGATTAGAACCACACCTGTCAAAAATGTATCCTCTCTACAAAAATAATTATAATAATAATAAAAATAAAGAGAGACAAAAGTGTAAAAAATCCAGTATCAACACAATGTTAAACTTTGCTTTTCAAAACCAAATTAACTCTAGAATGCATTTGTTTGACAATCAATTGTGGAGACAATATGAACGCAATTATAAAAAAATGTATTTAATTTGTATTTAATCATGCATGCACATTCCTAGTAGAAAGCCTTGTAGAATTGGGCTGACAGCATTATACTAGAGACCTGCACGGGGTGGATTTTTCAGTCCTGCTCCCGCCCACCCATGCAAAGTTCTGTCCCGCTCTAGCAAAACTGTTATTTCCTCTGCCGGCAATATTTATGTGTTGTCCCGCTCCCACCCGCAGATAAAATGTATAAATAGTTTTATTTTCAATGCTCTGACTGCTTCTTCCCACTAGTCTACTACACTACTAGTTTCACTTGCTTCTCTTTTGAATATCAATAAAAAAGAAACGGAAAATAAACAAACGTTTCGTTTTATTTGACCTTTTGTGTAAATGATGAACGTGGACATGAACAAGGAACTTTTCAGAACAGAGAACTTCAACTGAAACAATATCTTATATATATATATATATATATATATATATATATATATATATATATATATATATATATAAATATAAAAGGGCCATGGCTTTGTTGTGTTGTTTCTTTCTTTCTTCAATAATGAAGTAATTTCTGTAGCATCTAGTGATTCACCTCAGTCTTGTGCTTCAGACATCATTGTTTTTGTGCAGTAGATACTTACAGTATACAGATGCAGTAGATAGTTTATTTGTTTTTAGCAATTGTTTTTTTTATAAGACCATTTTGCGGGAGTCCCAAAAATGATTTTTCACCCGCAGTGCGCATACGAGCATTTTACCGCCCGCACCCTCATTCACCCATCAAATCTTTTCCCAAAAGTGGCTTTAAAACAGCAGCTAAAAGCTAAAAGAAAAACGAATGTAAATATAAGTGGGGAAAAGTGATGGCAAATATATATATATATATATATATATATATATATAGTTATAATAATACTTAAATTTGAAATTTTTATTCATTCTACATTTTATTCTTCTTTTTCCACCATTTCCATCGTGTAGGCACACAAACACACACAAAAATGAGAGGTTAGTGAAAGTAGTTAGCCCTTCAAGATAATCTTGCTCTGGCTAAATGTGAGTATACAAATTACAACCCAGGCCCATGCACCAACCATTTGAGAAACAAACTGGACTAGGGGTGTTAATGTTTCGGTACAGAGCTTTTGCTTCGGTTTACACGTGTACCGAATAAAATTATTTTTGCATGCACAATTCTTAATTCTTAGACCTCTTAACATTGCACTCAATACTTTGCACCCTACTTGCACACTACGTATCTTGCGTATTTTTGCACACCTTCTCTAATATATACAGTCTACTTTTTATCCTCCGTATTAATATTTTATAAAAAAAAAATAAAAAATACCTCATGCTAATATATCATATCTGTAAATATCTACATAATTCATTTAATATATACAGACAGACACTTTGGCACCTACATGTAAATAATTATAACTTTCTTATGCCTTATTATTACTTTTCTCTGTTTTATAATTGTTTAATGTTTAATATTTAATATTGCTGTAGTTTGCGTGGAGCCTCATTTAAGAATTTCCTTGTACAAACTGTCACATCACAAATAAAACTTGAAACAATTTTTATTTAATGGGTTTATGGGTATAAATAGGTTTAGTTTTCACAGAAATCCTTGTATGCCATTTCAGCAATTAAATGTAAATTACTTGTTTATTTTAAGAGACCAGCCTTTTTTTTCTCTTGTATATTTAGTAGCGCTCTTTAATAAAAAAATTTTAAAAAGGCCTTTTTAACCAATTAATCCATGGAATAATCGGTAGAATACTTGATTACTAAAATAATCACAAGCTACACTCATAGATGCGTAAAAAAAATACAAATAAAAATGTATAAATAAATAAATAAAAATAATAATAAATAATAATAATAACAAATAAATAAATAAAATAATAAAATCCCAGTTGTTCTTTATAAATATTTCCACAGATACTGAAAACAGGTCCTGCGTAAATTTGCTGATACTGCAAGTTATTTCAGGAGATCTAATTTAGAAAAGTATGTAAACTGGAAACCCAGAAACCCTCATTTTCTTAGTTGAAAAATCTAAACATTCTCAGAGCAGATTATGGGACACAACACAGACCTTAGCAAAGGATATTGCTGTCACTGATCTCATAAAACATGTTTAAGAAAATGTTAAAACAATGAAGCTCTGCTATCGTCAGATTTTAAAAGTCCTGCCCTGTGTGTCAGAGTTATATAAAAAACTCCCTGCATGGAAGTTAAATATTCCATTGGGGTTTTTTTTTTTTATCTGTATACCACATACTCAAACACAGCACTGAAAGCACACATAACCTGTGTTATGGACTTGGAGCCTAAGAAAAACAGACTTACAAACTGTAGTAGGAATTCCTTTTAATTAAAAGTAAAGCCTTCTGTGAAACAAGTTACCAAAAGCCTTAAATAGTTTATATGCAGTGCATTGGAATGCTTGTTCTCCATTACTCCTGATCCACATCAAATCTTACACTGTTTCTGCTCATTGTGGCTAAACTGTTGCTTGATGACGTCTGAGTAAACACAATATTGTTTAATCAGCGCCACAGAGCACCGGGTTTTTACTCGACCTCATGAACAAACATGCAGATTAGATTCTAATGAAGCTGCACTTCCTGTTTCCGCTGAACGAGGCTGCTTTGTGAATGAATCTTTGTGAATAAGATGTGCAGCGAGAGCAGTTCGTTTCTACAAAACGGTACCAGGCCACGACTGAGCTGAGAAACACTCAGAGCAAAAACACAAGCGTTACTTCGAGCTATCAGTTTGGTCCAAACTGAAAATGGAAAAACTGTTACAAGACGTGAACCTTTGAAAGCTGGCAACATTTACAACTGACCTTGTGCCTTGATGCATCATCACTGTTACTGCTCTCCAAATTCTCGGTAAAAGGAAATGAAGCAAATTCAACTAAAGCCATTCCCAGCAAATGGTCTTGCTCCAAACTCGAAACATTTTGTAGCATTTTTAGTGCTTGAATATGTTGAATTCCTGATAACAATGACTACTGACTACACTGACTATAACTACTGAAATCAAACATTAGTGTGACTTACTCTGAATTTGTGCAAAACACATCAAAACAATTACAAACAAACACCTAAACAGGACACTGCATTTCCTCACTGATTCAACCTGGGCTTAAGGCAGCAGTGGCATTAACAGAACAAAACACACTGTGCTTCAGATACACCCCTTCTTCAATCCGGAAATAAATAAATAAAAACAGGAACAAGGCCAATGAAAATGAGACTATGAATTTCAGCCAATTACCTAATTGAATATTAGAATTGGTTAAAGGAGGAGAACAGTTGTATAATCTCTCTCTCTCTCTCTCTCTCTCTCTCTCTCTCTCTCTCTCTCTCTCTGACACATTTCACATTCCACACATGCATGCTTACATAGAAAAAAAAATGGACAGTTTGAACTGAGCAGAAGTGTTAATGGGGAAAAAAAAAAAAACTTTTTTACAGATTTATGTGCATAAATCTACTGACACTCTTTCAGACACAATTTACCTACGATTTTTAAGCGTCTCTGAACTTGGACGCTGTGGAGCCACAGAGGCTTCATACTATGCAAGTCAAAATATGCAAGTCTTCCTAATCACCAAAGTGGGAATCAAACAATAGTAGAGAATGTCTATGCATGCCAAAACATTTTAAATTTCCCTTCACTGGAACTGATGCGGCTGTGCACAAACAGTGGTCCATGAATTTGCCAAGGTTGAAGGAACTGGGCACAGACCCTGGACCTTCACCCTTTCAAACACCTTTATGAAAATTGGAAATGCTGATCATGTCACAGAGCCACGCTCCATTCTAAGAGTATGAAGGTTATGAAAACAGCACAACTATGTTCATGGCGAAAGCCAGGTTTAGTTATACAAATATTTAACTAAATAATATGGATGTTTAAGATTATTTCTTTCTAAAAATCTTAGGACTACATGTGGATTAACTTAAAGTAAGTATCAGCAGAATAAAGGGTTTTTCTACGGGATAGAAATATTACAGTCCAGCAAAATATGTTTAATAAACATTGGATTCTGACAGGATGAACATTTTGGGGGATTTTCTCCTGATAATAAAAATCTGTGTGTTACTTCTGAGTGTCCTTTTTGGCATTGTGTGTAAATAACTTGATCCCAGCATTTTTTTTATTTATGAAAATGTTATATTTTTTTTCCACCCACAACCTCAAGATTTATTGAATGTAATTTGTTGTTTCAGCACTAATCCCAGTCCCCGTTGTGTAGAAACAGTTGAGTTGTGACATACCTGCATCGTGAGAGGCCAGAGCGCGCAGCATCTTGCCAGCACTGCGGCGGGTCTGTCGCTCTTTGTTTCCCAGCAGCTCCATGAGCAGGTCCAATGCCCCAGTCTCCTTAAAGACTCCCACCAGCGAGCCAATGCTTGCATACGCACTCAGCACGTGAATGGTGTGCGTGAGGCTAATGGCAAAATCGTTGTTTTTAGCCATCTGCTTCCGAGCTCGCTCGACAAGGTTTTTCACGTCCTCCTTCATATCGCAAAGGTCCACTTCGTCAAAGGTGACGTCAGAGGAGAACTGGCCACTGGGTCTCGCCTTCTCCTCCTGCAGCGGACGCTTTCCCAGCAGTGTAGGGCAGTTGGCGTACACGTCCTCAGTAGACATCCACATCAGGATGTTCTCAGTTTTGCTCTCTCCCGAAGCGCAGCCACCTGAGCCTCCCACGCCAGAGTTACCGCTACTGCTGCTGCCTCCTTCATTTCCACTACCGCCCGAGCTCGAGCCATCGTCCACGGCCTGCAGGCTCCAGCGGATCAGGTACTCCGTCTGGCCATCGTGTGTGCGCCTCTGACGGATCAGCTCCTCTGGGTATGCCTGCTGTTTAGGACCAAGTTGAACCAGCAGGTTCCCATTGCGCCGCTCGCCCACCATGACAGCTGTCAAATAAAAAAGAAAAAAAACACACACACACACACACACACACACAGACCGGATGTGGTTATAGCACACGTGTGAATCAGATTACTCACAACATGCCAGGGTGTACTGATCTGGCAAAGTGTTTACGAATAAGACGAGTAAAAGGGTTAGAGCAAAACAACTGATTCAACAATTTAAACGGATAAAGAACTAAAGGAAAAAAATAGACAGAGAGATGATCATATCCCAGAGATGTTAGGAAGCTGGGGTCAGAGTACAGGATCAGAGGACAGAGAGTTAATGGCCTTGATCAAGAGCCCAACAGTGGCAGTTAGACCATACTGTGGCTTGAACCCCAAACTTTTAATTCGTAACCTACTGAGCTTCCACTTCACATTGTTTCTATCTTAAGGAGGCTTCCAGGATCCATCTAATTCGACTTAAAGAGTAATTTCCCGATCAAACGACGCCTTTAGACGTGCTACCAATAATGTCACGTGACTCATCCTATCCAGGTCCGGTGGGCGTTATCCTTGATACAGTAAAGCTAATGAAACAGCACATTCTTTTCCTCTTAGTTCATGTAAAACACACACACACACACACACACACACACACACACACACACACACACACACACACACGTGAGTATCCCGGGGCCTTGTTTCAAACGCTGCTCTACCCACCTCGTCCAAGTGTCACTCGGTGCCAAGTTTCACTCTCACACTAGCTGAAACAAGCAGGAGGCCACTTGGTTTCGCCTCCCATATACACTCGGACACCCCACCAGAAGTACTTTTTTTAAATGTTTGAAATGAAACACGAGTCGTTTCCACCGGCTTTAACTTATATCTAACCCGATGCTGACTCACTTCTTACCGATTCCTCCCTGAGCCACTCCCCCTCCTCCATGCTAACACGCCACCGCCTTCAGGGGCTGTCAGAGCTCCATACATAACCCATACATACACGTTCCCCCGGTAAGGAGGTATGAAGGCAGGGATAACGTATTAAAACAGCAAAATAAATTATTTGGATTTGCTGTTGTGAACGCACAGGCTACCTGTTAGCTAGCACGCTAAACCGCTGAGCTAAGCTAACCACGGGACCAACAGCGCGGCCCGTCCCGTAGCTTAGCCTTCATGAAAAGAAAAAAATATATATAATATTTTACCTCCAGCGTTACACGACGTTCGCGGCTTAACCACTTTCTGTTTCACTCGCTGATATTTTCTTTTTGTATCGTTGCCCAGCCTGAACACGTTTTCGGAACTTAGAGATGTGTTGAACCAACAGAAACCTTATTCACCATTTCTCCTGCTACGGCTCGAAGTGAACACTTATGGGTTTGTCTTCCGCTATATTACCGGAAGTGGATTTTTTTTCTTGGAGCGGCGACGTCACGATGTCTACGGCAGTCATAAGAGGCCATGCATTAGAATACCATATATATTTCTTTCTTGTTTTCTCATGATCTCGATATAACTAAAGTTGTTTATTCGTGATGAATACTTAATTTTCTCGTGGTCCTAACATAACAAACATTGTTTTCTCGTGATCAGTACTTTTCTGTGTATTCGGCACAAGATCATGTTGTAGACTGCATGGGGGTCTTCAACCGGGGTTCTGCGGTGGTACCGCAGGGGGTTTGCTAATTAATGTTGAATCACAAATATTCTTTTGTTAAAAAAATTAACATAAAACATTAAAGATAAAATATTACATTAAAGTTCATGTAAATGTATAATTTTTCGCCTGATAGTAAAAGGAAAATGCATGAAACTGCAAATCTAGTAAAATAAAAGACAACTGTGTTTGTTATTATGCATAAATCTTTAAAAAATATATGAATGAAATGAAAATATACAGACTATGATGCATGTACAACAACATAGTTCTAATTGTCTCCACATAATATAACTAGCGTAATATGATTGGTTTCTACTAATATCAGTGGCTATGTTTGACGCATTTTGTATCAGGGGTCCTTGCTGCATGTCTCTATCACCTAAGGGGTCCTTAACCTGATAAACATCGAAGACCTCTGTTCTAGAGGCATCATCATGCATAATAACCATACCCATTTGTACCTGTTTGTTAAGTCGTGATTACGAGAAAACAACTTTTTTGTCGAGATCACAAGAAAATGAAGTCTTGATAACGAGAATTCTTTTTTTTTTGTTAAGTCGAGATTACGAGAAAGCAAGAAAGAACAATATATTATAATGCATGGCTTTTTAGGACTTCTGTAATAAGAGCATTTACTAGAGGCAGCATCATCGCAGCATAATGGATAATTACCATAACAATTTGTCATCGCTATTATCCATGATGCTGCCTGTAGAGCATACTCTTTAGATAGATAGATAGATAGATAGATAGATAGATAGATAGATAGATAGATAGATAGATAGATAGATAGATAGATAGATAGATAGATACTTTAATCATCCCAATGGGAAATTTGGAGCTTGCTCTGGTTAGTGCCCTTCTCTCTGCCACTGATGTCAAGCTGTCCAGCTCCGAACCTACAACCGAGCCCGGCTTCCTCACCAGCTTGTCCAAAAGTGAGGCATCCTTCTTCTTGATGCTGCCTCCCTAGCACACCACCACATAGAAGAGGGCATTTGCCACGACAGTTTGATAGAAAATCTGCAGCCGCTTTTTGCAGATGTTGAAGGACGCCAGCCTTCTGAGGAAGTACAGCCGGCTTTGTCCTCTCCTACACAGAGCATCCGTGTTGGCAGTCCAGTCCATTCTATGATCCAGCTGCACTCCTAGGTATTTGTAGGTCTTTACAATCTTCACACAGTCACCGTTGATAGTCACAGGTTTCGGTTGAGGCCTGGGACTCCTGAAGTCCACCACCATCTCCCTAGTCTTTGTGGTGTTGAGGTGCAGGTGGTTAAATTCAACAATGCAACAAAGTCCTGGATCAGTTTCCTGTACTCCCCAGTTGCACGTACTGAGGATTGCCCGTCAGATAGTCTGTGATCCATGCTGCCAGGTGAAAGCCCACTCCCATCTTTGTCAGTTAGCAGCGGCTGGATGGTGTTGAAAGCACTCGAGAAGTCCAGAAATTTAATTCTCACAGCCCTGCTGGCACTGTCCAGGTGAGAGAGGGATCGGTGTGACATTTAAATAATAGCATCCTCCACTCCCACCTTCTTCTTGTACGCAACTTATGCATCTTATACTGAAAAATTAAGTACTGAACACGAGGGAAACAACATTTGTTATGTCAAGATCACAAGAAAATTAAGTCGTGATCACGAGAAAAAAACCTTTGTTATGTTAAGATCACGAGAAATTTAAGTAGAGGTCACAAGAATACAAGTAACAAAAAATATTCTAATGCATGGCCTTAGGACTTCTACTATACAGTTGAGACACAGCAAGTCTTTAACTGAGGGGAGGATACTTTGGAACTTGGAGAAATAATACACAAGAAGATAAATGATATCCTATTCATTGAGCTGTAAAATGATACTCCTCTCACTTAACTTATAAAGCTACTCATGATTTAAGCAACTAAGCTACAGCTAAACTATCCTCCTGCTGAAGTAGCTATACAACAAGCTACTCCACTACAAATTCCAGCACTGCCAAGCTGCCATTGCTTGACCCTTGAGCAAGGCCCTAGCTACTCTGTCAAACTGAGTAGCAGCTGAGACCTTTCCATTTTATTGTGCACCTACTTTATTCAAATTAAATTGTATTGAAATCATACTGGTAGTGTATGTATTCTACTGGTAGGGCTCAATGCAGTTTTTGTCTATAAAATTTGCTGCAATCAAGCCCTCAAAGACCTCTCTGCCCTAATTATTCCTCATAACCCATCTAGATCACTTACATCAAGAGATCAAAATCACTTGTCCGTACCATGATCTCGCCTTCAACAGAGGGGTGATTGAGATTTCATAGTCGCTGTAGAACAACCTACCACTATGTATTAAACCTGCTTCTACACTAGCTGAATCAATATTTTATTTCATCCATCCATCCATCCATCTTCTCCCGCTTATCCGATGCCGGGTCGCGGGGGCAGCAGTCTAAGCAAAGATGCCCAGACTTCCCTCTCCCTAGACACTTCTTCCAGCTCTTCCGGGGGGACACCAAGGCGTTCCCTGGCCAGCCGGGAGACATAGTCTCTCCAGCGTGTCCTAGGTCTTCCCCGGGGTCTCCTCCCAGTGGGACGCGCCCGGAACACCTTCCCAGGAAGGCGTCCAGGAGGCATCCGGAACAGATGCCCGAGCCACCTCAGCTGACCCCTCTCGATGTGGAGGAGCAGCGGATCTACTCTGAGCTCCTCCCGAGTGACTAAGCTTCTCACCCTATCTCTAAGGGATCGCCCAGCCACCCTGCGGAGGAAGCACATTTCGGCCGCCTGTATCCGGGATCTTGTCCTTTCGGTCATGACCCAGAGCTCATGACCATAGGTGAGAGTAGGAACGTAGATTGACCGGTAAATCGGTATTTTATTTCAATCTTTTATAATTCCATTTGTGTTATTTGTTTTATTTCTTTCATTTCTTTCCTTAAATGTGCTTTATAAATAAAATTTGATTTTATTTGATATAGAGTAACCAGAACTCAGGATCCCACTATCTGCTGCACTACTGTTAAAAAAAAAAAAAAAAAAAAAAAAAAAAGGACAAAAATGCAAATGGATCCAAAATAATCTAAAAACACAAAATACAAAATAAAATTAAAAAGTTATTCTGCATGTCCATAGAGGATTTGAGACAAGTATCATCTGTTTTGCAAACAAAAATTAAGCTTATACAAGTTAACTGTGTTTATGACTAATTACATGTGCATGGGACCAGGATAAATAATAAAAAAAACATAATTCGGTAATAGCAGGATAATGCTCCCAACCACACTGCAAATCGTTCTGGAATAGTATGATGAACATAACAAAGAGCTGAGCATTAACTTTTTTTCCAAATTCCTTAGATCTCAATTTGATTGAGCATCTGTGGGTTATGCTGGACAAACAAGTCCAATCCATGGAGGCTTCACATCACAGCTCACAGAAATGTACCTAAAAACCCAGCCATTAGGGTTGCACTAGCTAGTGCACTCTTAGTGCTGGTCCCAAGCCTGGATAAATGGGGAGGGTTGCGTTAGGAAGGCATCCAGCGTAAAACATGTGGCAAATAAAATATATGGATCATGAACCAGAATTTCATACCAGATCGGTCGAGGCCCGGGTTGCCAACAACCGCCACAGGTATTGTTAGCCAACAGGGTACTGGTGGAAATTGGGCTACTGTTGGCCGAAGGAGGAGAAGGAGAGGAGGAAGACGGCAAAAGAGACAGCAGGAAAAGGAAAAGTGAAGGAAAGTGAAGTTTTGGGTTGGTACTTTATATGTTGGTACTATGACTGGTAAAGTGAAAGAGATAGCTGATATGATGGAGAGGAGAAAGGTAGACATGTGTGTTCAGGAGACCAAGTGGAAAGGGGGTAAGGCCAGGAACATTGGAGGTGGGTTTAAACTGTTCTATTATGGTGTGAATGGAAAGAGAAATGGTGTAGGGGTGATTCTGAAGGAAGAGTACAGTAAGAGTGTAGTGGAGGTAAAGAGAGTTTCTGATAGGGTGATGAACGTGAAGCTGGAAGTTGAAGGGATGATGTCATCAGTGTCTACGCTCCACAAGTGGGCTGGAGGAGAAGGAAAAATTCTGGAGTGAGTTATATGAACTGGTAGAGGATCTACCTAGGAATGAAAGACTGGTCATTGGGGCAGGCTTTAATGGCCATGTAGGTGAAGGGAACAGAGGTGATGAGGAGATGATGGGTAAGTATGGCCTTGAGGAGAGTAATGTGGAAGTGCAGATGGTTGTAGACTTTGCTAAAAGGATGAAAATGGCAGTGGTGAATACTTATTTTAAGAAGAAGGAGGAGCATAGGGTGATAGGGTATATGAGTGGAGGAAGGTGCACACAGGTGGACTATATTTTATGCAGAAGATGCAACCTGAAAGAGATTGGAGACTGTAAGGTGTTGGCAGGGGACAGCTTTGACCTAAAATTTAACCTAAATTGTGAACAAATGCTTTGTCGAACCAGTACCTCTGAACATTGGTACATTTTTCGTAACTTCTCGTTTGTACCTCTAAAAGAACATTTATGCACGCCTATATTTTATATTTTATATTACTAGCATTTGTACCCTTTTAGGTATATTCTGTACCTTGCTTTTTCTGTGTGTACCACATGAACTGTTTTGATGGTACCTAAACAGTACTAGACTGATGGTTCTAATGCTATGGCTGATGTCTTCTCCAAGCTGGTCCTACCTAAGAAAGATCACTAGGTGGCAATATTACATTAGTTAAACGACACCAAGCCAACCCAAAGTTTGGGGGGGGGGGGCGAATTTGACAGACCAATCGATCAGATGAACCATTGCAATCACCAATGAGTTTTCTCACACATCCTACTTTTTATCTCTTGTAGTTATAACTAGAAGTTCGTAGAACAAGACATCTATATGCACAGATGAAATGATAACATGCCTCATTCGGTTTCAATTGACTGTTTAGGATGTCCCAGGGCTGATTGCTCTTTAGGACCATGAGGAACGCGAGAGCACTTTATTTATAAGGACAGTACACACGTTCAGGACACACACACACAAAACATACCAGATACCTTGGATGATGCGTGTATGAAATGCAGGCGCGTGTGTAATACGTGTTTGTTGTGTGTGTGTGGGGGAGTAAATAAATAAATAACTAAATAAGCACGCGCGTGTGTCCCCATGCAGCGTCCTCTACACCAGGAAAGACGCGTCCACTCCATCTGGCTTATTTTTCCCGATCATTTCACAAATATTATTTCTCTCGTAATCGAGGTTAGTGCTTAACCTTGTCTAGAATTGTGCATGCATACCGGTGGGACGGAGAGAAGGCACGAGAATCCGCGTGTGTTTTGGACGTCGAATGGCACGCGCTCGGCTCGGAAGGTAAGCCCTGGGTTTTACCAGTCAGATCACGAACTTGTACAGCAAATGAATGATTGCACCAAGATGCCGCCTCCAGGATGCATAACAGCCAAAGAAAGCCAGGTCGGGTTGATTTGCGTGATCCCCAAAAACGGTAGAGATTATTGGTTATTTGTATTTGTCTATTTTGATATGCCGTTTTAATGCATCTGAATTACAAAATGTTTACACACTGATGAATGTCGTCGCACATCTGCTGTCAAGGGCTGTCATTGCAGGGACCTGTTAGTAATCTTGTTGGAGTTTTTCTGGTTTTCTTGCAGGAAGGTTCAGTACAATGGACAGCTCTCACTGCGGCCGCATAATGAAAAAAACACGATCAAAATACTAGACAAAAAAATTAAATAAAAATAAACCCTGACTGCTGTTTGCATGCGTTCGTTTTTTAATGAATCATTCGATGCAACTAAAATTCCCTACTATTCTATTTATACTCTTTTAAAATGAAGTACCATTATTACAAAAAAAAACTTTTTTCTTCAAAAGGATTGTTGTTCTGTTCGGACCATTTTGTAGTTAGCTTATTATTCACTTTAAATCATATTCAATGATTCATTTGTTGTGTTGTGTCTTTTTATTACCTTTTTTTGTTTATAACATTTTAGACTTGCACCCAGAGGGATAAACAGAACAAATCCTCCAGACTGCCAGACAGCACCATTTATTCTAAGAGTTTATAGCGTTACTAAACAGAACAGTGATCGTAATCACGTAGGTAAGCACCCTAAATCTGGGCTCACCAATGCGGACTGGAAATTAAAAACGTTAAGTAGACACTATGATACCAAATAGATGTTGCGTAAAGAATAACGTGACTTGTCAACATTAACAGGTTTACGCATTAACTTTTTATTATTTCTGATATTTCATTGATATCTGATTGTATTAAACCGTGCCATATACGGAATATATATGGAAAATATATGGAATGGTAGGGAACTCTATTGGAGATATAATTTGGTTAGAGGGATATTTAAATACCTAGCTAACAACCATATGAAGGTTGTTGCATTACTGTGGTGTTGTTATTCACAGTAATCCAAGTTAAATCAAAGCTGATGGAGAGAAATATTTGTCATAAGTCATAAGTCATTCTATTAAATACAGCTGGTTTATTTTTTTACAATTACATTAAATCACATTCATGATGCAGTCATATACACGTCTATTGGAAACAAGACAATGTTCATTAACCTAGACGAAGCTTTTTTTGGTGAATATATAAGAGAATCAAATATTGTGGTCTACATATTCAATATGTCCAGGATTCATTCTTAGCATTTGGCAAATTCTAAAAATAATTATTCATTCATTCTGGAGTGTGTTTGATAGAGCAGAATAGTGGACTGTAGATACGTATATTCCTGAGAAACTTTGAGCAGAAAGAACTGAAGCAGAAGCAAAAGCCAGTTTCTGTTACCATTACACATAAAAAGACCTAACTACTTAGACCTTTGATATTCCTTCCTACAATGTTGACGTTTCTTATATCTTCATGAGACCCAAAAGTAACATCAGCACAGCTCTTACTACCAGACTGTGTCAGTAGTGAAATTTTTATCATATGCTTATAATATTAAGACTATATACACAGAACACCCTGCAGTGTGACTTGCTTTTTCAGTACAACAATCCTTCTGATCTTCTATTAAAGACCCTTGGGGATAATATTCTATTCATATAAGTTCTACAAGAACTTCTAATGTTTGAACTGGGAGTGAATATGAGTATTACAGCTATTTTAAATTAGCTCTGAAAACTAGTTAAGAATTTGGGACAGCATGTTTACAGTGCTCTAGATGAAAAATGAGGGTTACACAGGGTGCATTGGGGAAACAAGAAAACATTTATTACCTTGGAAGGAGGATTTTCTTGCTGAACTTGTAAAAAATAGGGTGTGTACAGGAACAGGGCCACAGAGTTGTAAATTATTAGTCACAGCGAGAAAGAAAGATGAATCACAAATGTATGGCAGTTAAAGTACAGCAGAATTTGTGACTAAAGGGTTGAATCACTGTTTTTTGAACTCTTCTAACCATTGTTTTAAAAATACCATCAAATTAGATACATAATTGATAATATAGACAGCCACAAGTCAGGATTTCTTTTTACATTTTGAGTAATGAATGATATTAAAATAAATAGAATGGATAAATTTTTTTTTTTGCAAGGTAACAGAACAAAACAGAAGCGCTAATTTCTGCACTGATTTAAAGTAATACACTTGCTAACAAGTGCATTTATTTGTCACTAGCAATGCCATAGCATTATGAAAATGTTTAGAGCATGCAGGCTTGATTATTCGGTTATAGACATATTCCAAATTTATGATATAGACAATAGATCATTTATATATTTAATGATGCATCTGTTGATTACGGGGCCTCATTTATGCAGATGTAAAATAATTATAAATGTGGATTTGTAAGTTCCGATTGATTGAAAATCCATATGCACCAATAGTAAAGTTTTTACTAGTTTAAGTTTTTACTTTATGAATAGTGATTTGTATGTCACTTTTTAAACATTAAAACTAATTAGTATTTTAGAGAAAATTTGGTTGTACTTACATTTTTTTAAATGAAGTCCCAGACATCAATAAAAATGAGCAAAGACTTTGTGATTTTATGTAATTCGGTAACTTCTCATGAAAAATTACTTAGCATTTGAGTGGATCATAAATATTAAATGAATAAATCTAATTCTTAAATATTATTGACTCAGTTTGCTGTGGTTCTGTATAGGAGAGAACAGGGCAATGCTTCCATCTTATGTTTTCTCTCACGGATCACTCATGAGGCAAACTAGTGCCTGGAAAGTGGCTGTCCTCAGAATCAGCGCTCACTAGGACAGAATGGAAACAGGGCTCAGAACTGCCCCCAGAGCACAAGCGGCAAAAGATCCTCCTGCTCAGAGGAAGTTATCAACATCAATTGGTGGTGACCCTGGGCCAGAGTGCTGCAAATGCAACGGTCTAATCAACACCAGAAACGTAATGGTGGACACCAAGGGAGGACGGGTGTCAGTGTACTCAGCCCCACAGTATCAGGGCCATGCAGTCGTCAATTATTCCCCTGAGCATGTGGGTCAGAATAGAAATGGGACACGGATAAGTGGACACCATCCGCAGCTGCTTAACCCCAGTACCTTGCCCCAGGCACTGGACCCTTTTTATAAACCCAACCTCATCCTATACCCCGAAGGAGTTCTGAGAGGGTGGGGGGAGGGAAGCGACTGCTGTGAGACCACGTTCATTGAGGACATGGCTCCTGCTAACCCTGCTGCTACGATTACTAAAGATGGGCTCATGCTCACTGACAACAAATTCTTGGATTTATCAGTGGAGGATTCCAAGATTCATACACTGTCCTATGATGTGGATGATGACGATGAGTTTCAAGAGCTTGAGGTAGGAGTTTTGGTATTCACCATTGTTTTGATCTATGAACTTAATAATGATTAAAATCTGTTCACTTATATTGCTTGTAACATAGGTCATATTTTGATTAATAAAACAACTTGGAGTAAGTAAAAATAATACACAAAAAACACACATATAGATACAAATCTAAACAGAAAAATAGAGCAGCATCTTACAAAGTCAGGGTAAAGGCAGACTGTATGTTTCCCAAACATGCATTTACAAAAATAGAAAGTTCCTGAAATGTTTGTAGTTGATTTAAATACTTGATATGATTCAATGATTTTTTATTCTGCACAGTATTAACTTGTTATTTGTCACAATTTCTTTGCCACCCTCTAGTTTTGCTTCACTGCAAACAGGTTACTTGAAAGCTATCGACACACTTGGGGTCTGTGTATGTGTGTGTGTGTGTGTGTGTGTGTGTGTGTGTGTGTGTGTGTGTGTGTGTGTGTGTGTGTGTGTGTGCGTGTGTGCGGAAGCTTGGGGAGCAATCTGAGTGCAAATGCAGTATGGACAGCCAGTTTCCTGCTGTTTCCAACCTGCTTAGGCCACCTGTTCTGAAAATGCTGCACGTTCTGCAGATCTCTGTGTGGTGACAATAATGCATGGAGAGGAAGAAGGAATGCAGATGTGCTTTGGTTTACCCAGGCTGTGATCTGATTTACTGTCAACAAAATAACCTCTAAAAACCTTGAGCTGATGTTCAAATGGGCATCAAATCCATAACCTGCTGGTATTCACACTGACATTTGGAACTCACATACAGTTTTTTTATTTGGCTCCCTAAAGTTTTATGCTTGGGAGCAAAATTAGCATAATTAATAGAAGAATTTTAGAATAATGTTGTTAAGAAATCTTTTATGTCTTGAGGAGATTTAATGCACTATGAAAACTTTTTTTACAGCAAAAATTAACATGCAAATACACACAAAGCAGACTAAATGTGTCTTTAGCTAAATTGAATTTATTGACGTGGAACCATTCTCATGATATTTAAAAACACCTTATCATTCTAAATTATTTGGTAGTGCGTTAAGTAAAATTGTATGTATTTCAAAAGCATATGACAAAATATATTGATTTAGTTTTTCTGAATGTCAGGCTAAATGACCTCCACTGAAAATTGGTTAACCTTGTTCAAAAACACTTATGTAATTGATTGATTTAAAGGCTACCGTTGATGTCAGAATATTGCCATTACATTCTAATAGATTATTCTATTGGATTATGTAATTCATTAATTTAACTAGTCTACCTTGAAGTGACTGCTATTAGCTGCCAAGGCTTTTTTTAAAACACCTGCTAGTGCAGTAACTTATGGGTTTTTCTTCTGTGATAAAAGAACTAAAAAAGAGCACGCTTGATGTTTTTAAATTATGATATGAACTCTAAAGTATATTGACAATAAATAAGCACACATAACATGTTTATATATGATTCAGAGCACCTAAATATGGATGTAGACTAGTGATGAATATTTCATTTTGAACAAGTCTATAATGTGACTCAAAGGAACGAGTAGCCTCAAAGAGTGATTCGTCAATTTTCTACTGGACACGCATGAGTAAAGCATCCCAAAAACCTCCACATGTTAAGTACAGGAAACAGAATTGAGTAGTTTACCTTTCGACTCGTCTAGTACGAGTCGTTCGTTGTTTTATCATGTGACTCCTATAGACGCTATGCAATGCTTTACACAGGAAAAGAATTGAATAGTTGTTCTCATGAGTCCTCTGGTCCGAGTCGCTCGTTCTTTTGTCACGTGACTCCCATATACGCTATGGAGTTATATATACATCTATAAATGACTGAAACTATATTGAAAGTTCATGTATGGGGACGTGTTGGTGGATCTGCTTATTGAAAATTTTACATTTCCTTTTATTTATGATCAAAGAAAAGAAATTAACTAAATGACTAAAAAAAAAGATTCATTCAACCGAGTCACTAAAATGATCCAATCTTCCCATCACTAATGTAGACATCTTTATATACAGAGAAAAATAAATTATATACAATACCTACAGGTATATAAGGTGAAAATAGGACTACATGATTGTTTATGTATACATTATGATATTGCACATTTTCTGTTTCATGAATACACATGAATATACTTGAATACATATAAATACATACACCAATTCACCCTTTTCTCATGTTTTAATAGACTAAATTCTTTACTACTACATTCTATAGACTACATATACTTTCAAGGACAGATTAACGATTTTCATAATAAAAAAAAAAAAACAACTGTTACAATTATTTTACTGTTTCAATTATATATAACTGTATTTTAGAGATTTATTATGTGTTCAGATTATTTTTTTTAATACAAATTTGAAGTTAATTTTGGCATCCATTTAATGAAGCGATTACTATTCATGGAATGCAGGCTCACTTGTAAATCTCGAGTGCAACGTCATTTCTCTCCATGACACACTGCTCTGAATAAGATGTGGCAGTTTGCTATTCCTATGTGCAGTATCATCTCAGAATATAATTTACAGTGTTTCTGAAAAAAAAAAAACAGTCCTGGTGTATTTTATGTCTTGCATGTGTTTTCATAAATAAATTTGAATGTACTTGTTTAATAATATTTTATGGGTAACTTTGAAGCTCATAAAGTCAGAAAAAGAAGGTCCGTGTAAAATATGACAGCTTTTTTAATGAAAACCTATTACAGTGCAAGTAGCAACTTTATGTAAGCCCCAGTGCTGGAAGTAAACTGTAAGTGTAACAGGATCATTGGCCTTCGACTGAACCCTAGTTTCTCAGCCTTCTAAATATACAGTGAGGAAAATAAGTATTTGAACACCCTGCTATTTTGCAAGTTCTCCCATTTAGAAATCATGGAGGGGTCTGAAATTGTCATCGTAGGTGCATGTCCACTGTGAGAGACATAATCTAAAAAAAAAAAATCCAGAAATCACAATATATGATTTTTAAACTATTTATTTGTATGATACAGCTGCAAATAAGTATTTGAACACCTGTCTATCAGCTAGAATTCTGACCCTCAAAGACCTGTTAGTCCGCCTTTAAAATGTCCACCTCCACTACATTTATTATCCTAAATTAGATGCACCTGTTTGAGGTCGTTAGCTGCATAAAGACACCTGTCCACCCCATACAATCAGTAAGAATCCAACTACTAACATGGCCAAGACCAAAGAGCTGTCCAAAGACACTAGAGACAAAATTGTACACCTCCACAAGGCTGGAAAGGGCTACGGGGAAATTGCCAAGCAGCTTGGTGAAAAAAGGTCCACTGTTGGAGCAATCATTAGAAAATGGAAGAAGCTAAACATGACTGTCAATCTCCCTCGGACTGGGGCTCCATGCAAGATCTCACCTCGTGGGGGTCTCAATGATCCTAAGGAAGGTGAGAAATCAGCCCAGAACTACACGGGGGGAGCTGGTCAATTACCTGAAAAGAGCTGGGACCACCGTTTCCAAGGTTACTGTTGGTAATACACTAAGACGTCATGGTTTGAAATCATGCAGGGCACGGAAGGTTCCCCTGCTTAAACCAGCACATGTCCAGGCACGTTTTAAGTTTACCAATGACCATTTGGATGATCCAGAGGAGTCATGGGAGAAAGTCATGTGGTCAGATGAGACCAAAATGGAACTTTGGGTCATAATTCCACTAAACGTGTTTGGAGGAAGAAGAATGATGAGTACCATCCCAAGAACACCATTCCTACTGTAAAGCATGGGGGTGGTAGCATCATGCTTTGGCGGTGTTTTTCTGCACATGGGACAGGGCGACTGCACTGTATTAAGGAGAGGATGACCAGGGCCATGTATTGCAAGATTTTGGGGAACAACCTCCTTCCCTCAGTTAGAGCATTGAAGATGGGTCGAGGGTGGGTCTTCCAACATGACAATGACCCGAAGCACACAGCCAGGATAACTAAGGAGTGGCTCTGTAAGAAGCATATCAAGGTTCTGGCGTGGCCTAGCCAGTCTCCAGACCTAAACCCAATAGAGAATCTTTGGAGGGAGCTCAAACTCCGTGTTTCAAAGCGACAGGCCGGAAACCTGACTGATCTAGAGAAGATCTGTGTGGAGGAGTGGGCCAAAATCCCTCCTGCAGTGTGTGCAAACCTGGTGAAAATCTACAGGAAACGTTTGACCTCTGTAATTGCAAACAAAGGCTACTGTATCAAATATTAACATTGACTAACTCAGGTGTTCAAATACTTATTTGCAGCTGTATCATACAAATAAATAGTTAAAAAATCATACATTGTGATTTCTGGATTTTTTTTTTTAGATTATGTCTCTCACAGTGGACATGCACCTACGATGACAATTTCAGACCCCTCCTTGATTTCTAAGTGGGAGAACTTGCTAAATAGCAGGGTGTTCAAATACTTATTTTCCTCACTGTATATGTGGTTTATTTAATTATGATTTTTATATTATTGTCTGTTATAGGTCATCTCTTCCTTTGGCCTCCAGACAGATGATACTGCTTTTGAAAATGCCAAACAATACTTTTAAAAATATATTTAATGTTAAATCTTCTACACAAATAATAAAAAAAACTAATTCAGTTGCATGTAAACATTATTGCTGGTTTTGATTTATTTTTGACTGATACAGTTTGCTGTGCCTAGGTGGGGGTTGGTGTAAAGTCCCCCATGCTGTTACTGGTCTTCGTTGTCTCTTCCTCTGCAACATGTTTTTATAATATTGCAAAGATTATGTTGCCATGGCACATACAGTATGGCTCAGAACTAAACACTGTTGTGTAATCAGGAGAGAAAGAGAGAGAGAGAGAGAGAGAGAGAGAGAGAGAGAGAGAGAATCATTGTCTACAATGTTCCTGCATGTGAACATATGCAAAAGGCCATCCTGTTACAAATTGATGGCAAGAAAAGCATATGGTGCAAGATGCTTTATCCTAGACATGTAAACAGTAAGGTGAAAACAACAACAGCCAGCTGGGGTTCTCAGGTGAATCACATGTACAAATACAAGCACTCTCATAAAGCAAGTGCTACTTAAGTACATTATTATATTATTATATATACATTATATGGGTCCCCTGGTGGTCTAGTGGTTAAGATGCAGCGCTCCCACCGCTGCGACCCGGGTTCGATCAGGGAACCATCCCCAGCCACTCTTAGTGCCGGTCCCAAGCCCGGATAAATTGGGGAGGGTTGCGTTAGGAAGGGCATCCAGCGTAAAACATGTGACAAATTAAACGTGCGGAGGATCCGCTGTGGCGCCCCCTAACGGGAGAAGCCGAAAAGAAAGTTATATATACATTATATATTATTATTTCATTTAAGGAATTTTATTATACAATAATGCATATCTTAAATTTTATATAGAAATAACATGCCATTCCTTGGTACTTTGTAGTGGATGCAAAAACATAATTAGACGACAAGAGAAACCTTGCGGTTGTAGTGAGAATTTGCGTGAAGTAACAGACGATCGCAATGTGTGTCTGTGACAACAGAAAACTCTCTCAGTAATTACGTATAATTAGTGGTGAAAAGTGTCCGAGTAAATGTACTTCATTACTGTACTTAAGTTTTACATTTTTTTGGCATTTACTAAGTATCAAGATATAACCAACTTTTATTACCTACTCAACTACATATGATTTAATATATGCATTTTTTACTTGACTAAATTTTAATTCAGAATGGGCATTACCAATTACATTTAGCAATAATTCAGTCAGTATTTAGTTTCACTTCATCTAAATCTATAAAATTTTATTTGTCCACTGAATACTAATGACTCTTCTACTTTGTGACATGATAGTGTAATTTTATTTGTTAATTGAAGGTCCCCTTTTGAAAGATCGCTTAACTATTAGGCTGTTGTGTTGATAAATGGTAAATGCAGTGTTGAAGTGTACAATTTGATTTGTATTGTAGGAAATAAAACCTTACAGATCAAATGTTTTTGGCTTTTCACTAACACATGTCTTGGTGTTGAGCACTAGTGCATCTTTGAGCCTACTTTCAATAGGAGTCTAATACTCAAGCACTGTTCAAATCAGACACTCTAAGACTTTATCTCAAGTCATAATGCACTTGGTGACTTTTAACTTGTAATTTGTAAGTTTTGCAGTAAGATATCAATACTTTTTTTCAAATATGATTTCTGCACATTATACCTATCCGTATAATGTACAGGAGAATGGATCATTGGATCACATCAATTATTACAAAATAGGTTTCACAGATCAATACTTTTACTTCTGTTAAATATCATATATCATCATAAAGTACCTTCAAAAGCAAGATCTTTTATACTTTTACTCATGTAGAATTGTAAAACCGGTATAAGTTTCCTGGAATGGTTATGCAGTGTCTGTGTTCCTTTGTTCAAGTACAGGAATACTCTGAGTACAGACTGAGGCCTTCTTGTTTAGACAGACCTACAGAAAAGGTGGCTAAGACTTATAAAGTAGTATTTTACAGAAATCAGTGTGAAAAATGGCCTTCAATCTACACTACATACAATCACAGTTTACTCTTCTACATATATGAACAGTATTATGATCTTAAGAATTTTTAATGCTGCAGCCTTGTTGAAAAAAATGCTACATTTAACTCGACCTCCCAAAAAGAACATGTTGTTTTGGCTGCCTTCCAGCATGCACAGTGTCTCAGCTGATGGTTCACAGATGTTCAACATGCAGTTGACTGACTGGTCTTCCATGTCATACCTCTTCTAATGTCCCGGGATTGGCTCTAAGCAGAGACTTGCATTGCTTATTATTTAGCTGCTTGTAAAACATGTCCTATTGTATGTGGTTCCCCTTTTATGGAATGAGCTCTTCCAATCCTTAGTATTATTAATATTGTCTATTATGAGCTCTTTGCCTAAGTCACGCTTGCCTCATGTGTAAATTGCTTAGGAAAAAGTGTCTGCAAAACACACAAGTGCAAATGATTACAGGGATGTAATTTTAGGATCATTTAGTGCTTACTACTGTGCACTTAAATCATGGTGTGATGTGTGATCAACCAGTAATCCCAAATGGATTTTTGTTTCCCTTAATTAGAAATATAATTTCCAATATAACACATTTAAAGTTTTTTTTGTGTAGACAGTTACTCCCTGTCACTCATTCACTCTGGGAAATCTAAATAAGATACAGATTAGGGAATACAGTGGTCCCCCGGAACTCACAGGGGTTACGTTCTAAGACCCCCATGAGTTCTGAAAATCCTGTGAAAACATAGTTTAAAATGTTATTCCTAACGTTCCTGGACAATTGAACCCGCTGCGGATTCCCGCGAATTGTAAGATTTGTAAGATCATTTTTTTTTGGCTTTCATTGGAAACTAAAGTGTACAAAAACTAAATAATGTTGAATAACCTGCACTTTCTAATACAAAGTCTATTCTGCTCACCTCATGTTATTGTGCACTTTCTGCAGAGTGAGTACTCAAGTGACTCAGAGAGTGAGGACAACTTCCTGATGATGCCTCCACGAGACCACCTGGGCCTCAGTGTCTTCTCAATGCTGTGCTGCTTCTGGCCCCTAGGCATCGCCGCCTTCTACCTGTCTCATGAGGTAAGGATCTCTCAACACCTGCTCCTCACCTATGAGAAATAGAACAGAGATATCACAATTTATTATTGTTTACTGAAATTGGAAGTCATTGGAGAAAAGATGAAAGAATTGTCACACTTATTAGGGTGAAATAAACCACACAAATACAGAATAATGATTTATGGGTACAATATCCTGTCAAACAAAGGTGACTTCTGCCTAGTGTACAGTCAAGTGGGTTTTTAGTCTTCTGGTGTACATTCTGTTGTACAACACAAAAAGGAAAGATGTGGCAAATGTCAGTAGTTTCTAATAGTTATACAAATGAATTATGAATAGAATACTATTGAAACCTTGCAAAAGAAAACTATTACTTGCTCATTTTTGGAATGGGCCATTTTCATGTTTGCCTTGGGTTAATCTCTGTGAGTCTTATTTAAAACAGCGATCAGCTCAGTGGCAACTCACTTGCTAATATCACATCACGACTGAACACCTACAGCTCTCTAATTCTCCATATGAAAGGGAAAAAAAGTTTACTCAGCCTGGCCCTAGCAACTAAGCCCACGCCAAAATCAATTCCCTTAAACCCCCAACGAATCCTCTCAGCTTATCTCACACACTGGAATGAAACATGCTGAAAAGCATTTTGGAAGGCATAGTATGTGAATCATTGCTTCGTATACCTGTAATTGTGGGTAAGCACAGCAGAGCAATAAAACATTTTTGACACACTTTTTAATGTCTAGTGGACATGTGGCAGCATAAAAAAAAAAAAAAAAACAGAATTGCTGCACTGCTCACATTACACAACATCTATTGCTTACAGCTTGTTGTTTATACAGGCTCCCACACACACAGCATGCTTTTTCACATGCAGAGATCCCTGACGAACAGGAAAATAGAAAATAAATTTGTCACACAAAAATGAAGGCAATAGATAATCTCATATGGGTAGGAGAGATTTTTATTTTCTATGAATGTCAAATGATATCCTCTTCATTTCCAGGAAGATTCTTTTGTTCATGCGCTAGTTTAATATGGATCATCTGATTAAAAAAAATCTGTAGAAACAAGCAGGGTGTACATGAATGCTTGAAAACTTTTCCAACTTTTCCAACTATTAATTGCTTTTTATATATATATATATATATATATATATATATATATATATATATATATATATATATATATATATATATATATATATATGTGTTTGTGTGTGTGTGTGTGTGGGGGTGTCCTTTGAAAAAAATCTCAATAAACACAAAAACTATTTTCAAATTGTTGACAAGACAAAGTTTAATATTACATTTGTTTAACTTATAACATGGTTAACAAGTTAAGGTTAACAATATAACTCAGATTAGGGTGATGCAAAAATAAGACATCTAGTACTTTGTATGGCCTCCATGATTTTAAATGACAGCACCAAATCTTCTAGGCATGGAATGAACAAGTTGGGATAGTTTGCAACATCTATTTTTTTTCCCATTCTTTAATACTTACCTGTTTTAGAGACTGTGTGCTTGATAGAGATTGACGCTCAACTTGTCTATGCAGAATTCCCCATAGGTGTTTGATTGGGTTCAGATATACTTGGCCACTGAATCACTTTCACCCTGTTCTTCTTCAGAAATAAAACAGGGGCCTTAGGGGTGTGTTTAGGATTTTTGTCACGTTGGAAAAGTGCACGCCGACCAATGGTACGGAGTAATAGTAGCACCTTTTTTATTTTTAGTATAGAGCAGTACATTTGTTAATTCATGATGCCATCAATGAAATGCAGCTCCTCGACACCAGCAGCACTCATGCAGCCCCACATAATGACACTGCCACCACCATGTTTCACTCCAGGCAACACAGTTCCTTTAACATTTTTATTGGTTGTCTTCAGCAAACTATTTGTGAGCTTTTTTGTGAGCCAGCTTCAGAAGAGGCTTCCTTCTGGGAGGATAGCAATGCAAACTTGTCTTGTGCGTCATCTGGTCTGGGGCACTGACAAGCGGACCTTCCGTTTCTGCACCCTTAAAGCAATGCTGGTAGCACTCATGTATCTGTTTTTTGAAGCCAGCTTCTGCACCTGATGCAAAGTATGAGGACTCAACTTCTTAGATCGATCCTGGCCACTGTACTGTAACTCTTCTCATTCTCGAATCCTCAGAGAGAAGAGATGGGATTTAATGAAGTACACATACTTTGTTACTGTACTTATATAGATTTCTTTGATATCCACACTTTACCTCATTTTTTGGACCTTTTACTTTCACTCATTGAATTTTTACACAAATATCTGTACTTTCTACTTCTTACATTTTCAAACCAGGTTTGTTACTTTGTTTTTAATCTATTTGGTGACATAATTTATATTTTTTCTTCTTATTGCATGCTGTTTTTTCAGCCCATCAACCTATTTCTTGACGTGTATAATTTCCAGACTATCACACACCACAGATGTAGGCTAGCCTAAAAAGCTAACAACAAGCAGGGCAGAAGGCAACAAGAAATATGGAGCTAACATGGATGAGACAGAGGAAATCAGTGATCTAAACATGATTGCCCTGCTTAAGTTCAGTATGGTGGTTGTTCAGCCTGGATACATTCATTAGATAAGAAAATTAGAAATTATTTTGTATTAATATATTAATATGCTGTGAAGTCCAGTTACCAGTGTGACACTAAAACAGTTAGTAGTAAAGGCTATTTTCTACTTAAATACATGTCAGAGCCCAAACCTCTTTACTTTAACTTGAGTGAAAATGTGTAGTCAGTGCTTCAACCTTTACTTTTTTTGTCTTTTGTTCTATTTTCATTCTTTTGTTCTTTGGTATGAGGTGCCATGTTGGACATCCAGTGGTCAGTATGAGAAAATTTCATTTTATAATTTAATAAAAGATATACAAATTTGTCTGGTCCTGTCAAGCAGAAGAAAACATGAACATAATGAATAGGACATGTGGCTTCACATGCTTACATGATGTACAGCTGTTATTACTTAGGATGTACTCACTTTTGTTGCCAGTTATTTTGAAAATAATGGCTGTATTTGGAGTTATTTTCAGACGACAGTAAATCTTGATCTGTAACTGTGTACTGCACATTGACTACTCTAAAATATCTCAAAGTTTAATTTCTATAGTTTTGTCTCTTGAGAAGATATATGTTCAATTCATTTTTAATTCAATTCATTTTTATTTGTATAGCGCTTTTAACAATGAACATTGTCTCAAAGCTGCTTTACACAGATAATGTGGTAATTAAAAGTAAATATGTTCTTTGTAAGTACATTTGTCCCTGATAAGCAACTGTGGCAAGGAAAAACTCCCCGAGATGGCATAAGGAAGAAACCTTGAGAGGAACCAGACTCAAGAGGGAACCCATCCTCATCTGGGTTGCACCGAATGCCCATTTGAAGCAGATATACAATGTTTTCAACCTCTACTTGAACACTGAGAGTGTCTGAGTCCCGAACACTGGTTGGAAGGTTGTTCCATAACTGTGGGACTTTATAAGAGAAAGATCTGCCCCCTGCTGTTTCATCATTTCATTTTCATCTTCATCTTCATCTTCTCCCGCTTATCTGTAATTCGGGTCGCGGGGGCAGCAGTCTAAGCAGATTCCCCAGACACTTCTCTGTGTCCAGGGATCAGGCTGTCAAGGCCCCCGCCTTCGACTGCTGCCCAATCCTCTCAGCGCCGGTCTTGATTTATTTTTCTCGTAAGGGTCCCCTGGAGCATAGAGGGCCTTGCTCAAGGGCCCAAGAGTGGCAGCTTGGCGATACCGGGGCTTGAACCCCCAACCTTCCGATCGGTAACCCAGCGCCTTAACCGCTGGAGCCACCACTCCCCCATGTTAATCCCCCTGCTGTAGTCTTCATTATTTGAGGAACCAACAGATAGCCAGCACCTTTTGATCTAAGTAGGCGTGGAGGATCATACTGGTACAAAAGTTTACTCAGATACTGAGGTGCGAGACCGTTAGGTGCTTTATACGTCAGTAGTAGTATTTTATAATCAATGCGAGATTCAATTGGGAGCCAGTGTAGACTGACTAAAACAGGGGTGATGTGGTCATATTTCCTAGATCTAGTGAGGACTCTTGCTGCTGCATTCTGAACTAACTGAAGCTTATCGGAAAGTTTACTTCTAGCTGCATGTGGTCCTAGTAAAAGTACTTCCGTCTTATCTGAGTTGAGCAGAAAAAAGTTATTAAGCATCCACTGTCTAATGTCCTTTACACACTTCTCAACATTGTTTAGCTGATCTCTCTCATCTGGCTTTGCTGAAATATACAGCTGTGTGTCATCAGCATAGCAATGGAAGCGAATCCCATGTTTATGAATAATTTCACCAAGAGGCAGCATATATAAAGAGAAAAGCAGTGGGCCTAAGACCGATCCTTGAGGAACACCAAACTTTACCTTATAGAGTGTGGAGAACTCACCATTTACATCAACAAACTGATAGCGATCAGTCAAATAAGACCTGAGCCAAAAGAGAGCTGTTCCCTTTATTCCAACAACGTTCTCAAGTCTAGCAAGTAGTATAGTGTGATCAATGGTGTCAAAAGCTGCACTAAGGTCTAGCAAAACAAGTAAGGAGACAAAACCCTGATCAGAGGCCAATAACAGGTTATTTACCACCTTAACTAGCGCCGTCTCTGTGCTATGATGAGGCCGAAATCCTGACTGATACATTTAAAAAATTGTATTCATAAAAGGTTGTATACAACCTTTTCTAAAATTTTGGATATAAAGGAGAGATTTGATATTGGTCTGTAGTTGGACAACTGACATGGGTCAAGGTCAGGTTTTTTAATAAGGGGTTGGATAACTGCCAGTTTGAAGGATTTTGGTACATAACCAGTGCTAATGGAAGAGTTTTTAAATTTTTAAAACAGGTTCAATTACCTCTGGAGTTATCTGTTTACAGAAACTTGTAGGCAAGGGATCGAGAATGCAGGTTGATGATTTTGATGAGGAAATAGGAGTGAAGCTTTGTAGTTAATTGTCTGCTATAATTATGCTGCTGTCTACAGGGTTACTTGGAAAAAAATTTGGATTTATATTAACCGTCTGGATTTCTTGCCTGATGTTCTCAATTTTATTATCAAAAAAGTTCATGAAATCATTACTATCTAATGATGGTGTGCATGTTAGAGCAGTGCTTTTATTCCCTGTTAATTTTGCTACCGTGCTGAATAAAAATCTAGGATTATGCTTGTTATTTTCTATGAGGGTGGAGAAATATGCTAATCTAGCATATGTATACATATACAGAAGATATATATATATATATCAGTATACTGTATATATATATATATATATATATATATATATATATATATATGTGTGTGTGTGTGTGTGTGTGTGTGTGTGTGTGTGTGTGTGTGTGTGTGTGTGTGTGTGTGTGATTTATCTATCTGTCTGTCTATTTGTCTGTCTATGTATGATCTATCTGTCTATCTCTATGTGGAGATTTTGACACCTGACTTTTCCAGCCAAATGTGATTCTTCCCTAAACTGTTAAAACAAAGTTGTAGCCATTTGCCATTTGTCTGCCTGTCATTTTGTACAGGCACGGATTTTTTACAATAAAGGATAATATTATATAAATCACTGATGGATGGGCAGGGTTTCTGTCAGTCA
Organism: Silurus aristotelis; assembly: GCF_946808225.1. Lineage (NCBI taxonomy): Eukaryota > Metazoa > Chordata > Actinopteri > Siluriformes > Siluridae > Silurus > Silurus aristotelis. The sequence goes on along the minus strand of NC_139577.1, from coordinate 10,768,140 downwards.
GTATTTTTAAATATAAACTGCAATAAAGATGGATGTAGTTTTCATAATGTTAGTAATAATTTGTATATTATTTATTATGTATTAAATCAAATGCAACTATTAAATAAATATGTGTGTGTGTGTGTGTGTGTGTGTGTGTGTGTGTGTGTGTGTGTGTGTATGTATGTATGTATGTATATATATATATATATATATATATATATATATATATATATATATAAAACCATAAATACTGATTTTCATTCATTGCATGTGTTACAGCCACATATTTATGTATATGTAAATATTCTCCATGCTCATCTACGAACTGCAGCAATCTGTTTTTGCTAATCCTGTGTGCACAATCTGATTGATTGGTTTTAGAGGTTTATTTAATAATCCCTTTCAATGTACAATGAAGACATGCGTTAAAAACAACATTCTCACTCAACATAGCTGTGGGTGTTTCCACACCATTTGTTCAGGAGAGATTTACACTGACCTATTTCATTGCCACACGGATCATTATAACATATAGAATAATGGCAATACAAATCAATCTTCAGTAGCTTTCTTGTTAGTTTTGCTGTTAGGCTGAGTACACAAAGAGCAATATACACAAGATAGGACTCCATTAGGCACCATTTACACACAGTTACACACTCATTCACACTTACAGGATATACAGAACAGACAGTCCACATTATGCCATGTTTTTTAAGGAAGCTGGAGAACCAGGATGAAACCCACAAACTGTGAGGTAACAACGCTACCCACCCTTCCTCCACGCTGCCCATGTACGGTATGCTTTGAAATATTTTAATCCAACTCCTCCTCATATTCAGTGTTGGTGATAAACCAGCTGCTACATCTTTAAAGCATATTTTTACCTTGTATTATTAGTCATCTTTTCCTTGTATCTCCATTATTGAGCCATTGTTAATCAGGTTTGCTTTGATTTAGTTTTGCTCAGGCATACTTGAAGTTAAACAGTTTCTCATCTGGCCCAAAATAATAGAATTGTTAATCTGATTTGTGTCTACTGATGCCTCAAGGGAAACAATTTCAAGAATTATTTTTTTTTTTTATGCAAACCCAGCTTTATTTGCTGTAATTGCTTAAGGTTTGTAAGAAAGATATGTTAAAATCAGATTTCATATTAAAGCTTTTCAATGAACCTTAATAAACAATACTTGTCTGATTTAAGGCAAGCCTTAGTGAATAGTGTATAGTAGTGAGAGAAACCTGACCTGTTTTTTGCACTCTCTGGCCAAAATTGAATAGTCAAATGACCAATCAAACTTTAAGTGAACTCATACAATTGAACAAAACACCTTTGTATGATGTAGAACAGGGGTCACCAACATGGTGCCCGTGGGCCTTTTCTGAAAATAGCTCACCATAGAGCTACTTACCAGTGAGCTGCATCAAAATTTTTTTGTTGCAATTCTTTTTATAATCTGTCACAGATAGACAAAGAGTCGGAAACCGGAGTATGGTTAAACACCTTGTCTTTATTTAGTCTGAAGGTATACATGGCAGAGAGGCTTGAGGAGAAGTACGAACCGGAGAGCGGGTAGGATCCGTAATGCGGGTAGAATCCGTAATGCAGGTAGTCCAGGGATGATCGCCAATGTGAACCGATAAAGGCAAACCTATCTTGAGCGCTTTCTCCGATGCGGAGCCAGGAGCATAAAAGTACAGGGAATACTAGTGGTAGGAAGTCAAGTTGATTTCTCACGGCAACGAGTAGATCCGAGCGTTAGTGAGGTAGATTCGGGAGCTTATAAAGGGGAAAGGTAATGGGAAACAGGTGTAGGTGATTAGAGCAGGGAAAGGCTGAGTGAGAGTCTCTTTGCTGGAACTCAGTGCCTGACCTCATTGTGGCTGAAACCCTAGTACCTTGTACCTGTACCGGTGGAAATTGGGCTACTGTTGGCCGAAGGAGGAGAAGAAGAGGAGGAAGGCAGGGAAAGGAGAAGTGTAGGAGAATGGAGGTTAGGGTGGGCACTTTAAATGTTGGTACTATGACTGGTAAAGGGAGAGAGTTAGCTAATATGATGGAGAGGAGAAACGTAGATATGCTGTGTGTTCAGGAGACCAAGTGGAAAGGGAGTAAGGGTTGTTGTGGGACCACAGTGTGTGAGATTTGGGTGCCATTTATTAATTTCATCATTGATTTCTGTGGGTGAACTTAATGTGTTATTATGGAAAATCCACTGTCAAACTATTTCAAACCTCAGTTACAATGTAAAACTGTGCCTGACCAAACAAAGAACTAATATTAGTTGATTTTATGTGCTGCTCTATGTTTAAAATTACATTGTTGAGTATTGAACTGTGAAAAATAAATTACTTTAGAAAAATAAATAACTCAGAATGTGTAAATCACATTTAATTCAAATTAAGGGAGTAAAATAATTCACTGGTGCATCTATGCAGATTCATCAGCTGCACACCTACAACAGTAAAGAAAGAGAAGACAGAAAAGCCAATTTAGTACATTTAAAAATACTATTATTCACAGCAACATCTAAAAAAACATGCATTAATATAATTAAGACATATCCTAGAATCTCATCAGTGAATTGTTCCCACCTCTGCCTCGCACAGTAATAACTTATGCCGGGGGACCAGTCATGGAATCCAAACGTATGAATGTAACAATTAAAATATCAACCTTGCGTCTGAACTTGACTCTTAAACGAATATTTGGCCATTGCCAGAAGCCAATGATTAGAACAATGATTCTGATCAGCTGAAAGATGTAAGTCACACCCAGGTCACGGTGGCCCATAAAGTTCAACGCACTGCAACTGAAGAAAACATATGCAAATACAAAAAACACCAGCAAATTAAGAAAACATCTTCCATCAGTTAAACAACACATGCTGCAAATCCTCACAACGCAACTAAATACAGAAACGTCCTGCAAATCCTCACAACACAACCAATTAGCACAGACCACAAAATAAATGTTTCATGAGGACCCCAACAAGTGACGAACCCGGGACTGCTTGTTCAGTGTCTATTCATCAGTGGTGTTGTTAATGATCTGAAAGGTGAGTTTTTTGTTTATTTTAACAGCCTGTGTATTTCATCAGATTATTTAGGATAATAATATCCAAAAGGCCAAGGAATCATAAACAAACAATAATAAAATAAACAAACACCTCACCTTTCAGGTCATCGACAACACCACTGACGAATAAACATTAAACAATAAACAATAAACCCAGATGGGTTTGTCACTTGTTGTGGTCCCCTTGAAACATTTATTTTGTTATCTGTGCTATTTGGTTGTGTTGTAAGTATTTGCAGATTCTTTCGGTGTTTGGTTGTGCTATGAGGATTTGCAGCGTGTTTCTGTACATGGTTGCATTGTGGGGGTTTGCAGCACGTGTTGTCAAACTGATAACGTAGTTTTTTTTTTTATTTGCTGGTGTTTTTTTTCTATTTGCATGTGTTTTCTTAAGTTGCAGCGTGTTGAGCTCTCTCAGCCACTGTATAGGATTCCTTGAGGAGTAATTATAAGATATTTTTTCATTTCAGGGTGGAGTATTCCCTTAAATAAACATAGATCGGGATAAAATATTATTAATTGTGCAGCCCTAGCTATAGGTTATATGACTTACACTTCCGGCTCTACTGCCCTCCGATCATGGTCCCGCTGGGCTCTCAGAGCACGGTTGCCTTCTCTGTCTCTTGCATTTGTAAACCATTTACCAAGCGCAGTCTCCAGCTCTTTCTTACTGACAGTTTTCAGCGAAGGGTTCTGCTTCAGGCTACCTGTAAAGCAAAAAAATTTATATAAAGTAGAGCATGCTACTGCATCAACCAGGGCACAACCCATTATCTGTATGTATAAAGCATGCAAGTTATATGAGCATAAGACTATCATAACTAAATAAAAAAAAATAATAAAAAAAATCACAAGGTTGTAAGCACCTTCTAATTCATCATTTGCCCAAACCGTTAACTGATCTGAGTAAATGATGTTAAAATTACACAATACCATGCAAAAAGTTAAATGCATCAATATGGTGAATTTCAGGCTTTGTTGTGATTAATGTTTAGAATAATTAGTGGGGCCTTGAACACATCGATTTTTAAATTCGTACTGGTTCACTTTGGACCGTGAATTTGAACTAACCACTGTAACATTAGTTTAAGTTACTTACTTATAACAATGTTTTGTCTTTAAAAAGCCTTAGTGGAGCTAACAAAGCAAGTGTTCGACTTTGCACAAACCGAAGCGTGCTTGACATAAAAATACCGTGAAAGCGATTCGGAAGAATACGGAGTTGTCTGCTCTCGAATTTGTCGGTCTGCACTGCACAGCTTCAAGTCAAACATCATATTTTTCTTAATCATCTTTATCATATTTTTATTAATGTTTAGAAATGATATAAATATGAAAGTTTTTTTATCACCTCTACCTATTTCACCTAATTAACATTAAAATAATTTTAAGTATTGTCACAATTACCTCAGAGCTTTTCTCTGTGTATTACATATACACATGTTATAAAGGTAGTGAAAGAGAAAGATTAGGCCACAGTGCTTTTACTGTTTCACCCTCCTGTTATCATGAGGCCACTATATGAAGAAAACACGGGTTTCTTTAAAATTATATTTCCACATTTTAGTAGACAATTTCCTAGTTATCTGCCAATCGTTAAGAATGTTCAGTTTTCCACAGGTGTTTATCTCTGAGGTAAACCAGTTCACTCTCCACACTTACCTTCATTATATCGTGCCTGTAACTTTAATTACCACAAATATACATTAAATAAAAGCAACAGTAAAATGTGATTAATTTAAAACAAAACCTAATTTCATACCGTGACAGAGATGTCAGGTTATCCAGGTCAGGTCAGGTGCTCCAGTGTGGTGAGTGACGACCATTTCTTCAGAATGAGAAGGTGGGAGCACAGGAGCCAATGAGAGACTCTGTGAACAGCACAACTGAATTTTTTATTTTATTTTCTAACAAAAGGTCATACTATGTTATTGTTAATATATACAATTTTTTGTTAATCTATTGATCTTATAAAACACGCAAAAAACATATCAATTGAATTTATCATCAATTGAATAATTGGATGATAGATTTCTTTTGACAAATATAGCTAAATATAGCCCAAATGTGGCCCATACAGGGCCCTTGAATAAACAAAATGGGCAACCTAACTGGGGCCCACAAACCTGACTAAGCTGGGGCCCACATTCAGCCCATCAAAGTGCCCACTCTGACCCCATGCCCACGTGATGCCCATATAACCCAAATAAAACCCATGTGGGGCCCACATGGACATGTTGGCTGGAAGTATGGTTTTATGCCGAGGAAGAGCACTACAGACACTGTTGATGGAGAAGTATAGAGAAGGTCAGAAGGAGTTGCATTGTGTGTTTGTGGATTTAGAAAAAGCGTACGACAGGGTGCGAAGAGAGGAGTTGTAGTATTGTATGAGGAAGTCAGGTGTGTCAGAGAAGTATGTGAGGGTGGTGCAGGACATTGTGTATGAGGACTCATTGTATGAGGACAGTGTGACAGCAGTGAAGTGTGCAGTAGGAACAACAGACTGGTTCAAGGTGGAGGTTGGACTGCATCAAGGATCGGCTCTGAGCCCTTTCCTGTTTGCAGTGGTGATGGACAGGTTGACGGATGAGGTCAGACAGGAGTCTCCGTGGACTATGATGTTTGCTGATGATATTGTTATTTGTGGTGAGAGTAGGAAGCAGTTTGAGAAGAGCCTGGAGAGGTGGAGGTACGCGCTGGAGCGAAGGGGAATGAAAGTCAGTAGGAGTAAGACAGAGTACATGTCGACAAGAGGGGTGTCGAGTGGTGCGGTTGCAGGGAGAAGAGGTGGAGAAGGTGGAGGAGTTCAGGTACCTGGGGTCAACAGTGCAAAGTAATGGAGAGTGTGTTAGAGAAGTAAAGAAAAGAGTGCAGCCAGGGTGGAGTGGGTGAAGAAGAGTGACAGGAGCGATTTGTGATGGAAGGGTATCTGCAAGAGTTAAAGGGAAAGTTTATAGGACTGTGGTGAGACTTGCGATGTTGTATGGTTTAGAGACAGTGGCATTGAGTAAAAGACAGGAAGTGGAGCTCAAGGTAGCAGAGCTGAAGATGTTGAGGTTTTTGTTGGAAGTGACAAGAATGGACAGGATTAGAAATGAGTTGATTAGAGGGACAGCGCATGTAAGACGTTTTGGAGACAAAGCGAGGGAGGTCAGATTGAGATGGTTTGGATATGTTCAGAGGAGGGACATGGGGTATATTGGTAGGAGAATGCTGAGGATGGAGCTGCCAGGAAGGAGAAAAAGAGGAAGACCAAGGAGGAGGTTTATGGATGTGGTGAGGGGGGACATGCAGGTAGTTTGGTTGAAAGAAGCAGATGTAGAGGACAGGGGGGAATGGAGACGGATGATCCGCTGTGGCGACCCCTAATGCGAGAAGCCGAAAAAAGAAGAAGAATATGATCCACTGTGGCGACCCCTAATGGGAGAAGCCGAAAGAAGAAGAAAAAGAATACTGTATATTAAAATGTTGTTCAATAGGTAAATGTGGAGTCACTAACTAAAAGAAAATTTTACATTACATTACATATCACTATATTAACCCTTAAATCACTGATATTCTAACTTCTAATGAATATTGGGATTAATAACTCCAGGAGATATAATAACTTTGTAATTAATAATAGTAATTAATTTCTGTCATAATAATTTACCAACCCATTAGTTTTTTACCCTGTATTCTTAAATTTTTAAAAATACTGACTGTTATTAATATTGTTTGTTCCTTATACCATCCTAGGGAGTCTTTTCTTTCCACTGTTGCCACTGGCTCACTCATTAGGAAAAACTTATAAGGACGAAACAGTATATTCATAATGTATTTATTTGTGTAAAGCTGCATTTTTTTAAAAGATTGGAAGACACGTCTTTGTTGAAAGACACATGTCGCATGATCCTTTTGTTTTTATTCAACAAACTAGTTAATAAGGATTTACTTTGACCAAACAAATATATAAATATACAGATGTTCAACTATAATTCAATAGAAAAAATCCTCCCTTAGCATGAATAACAGCTTTGCACACTCTCGGAATCTGGACAGTTTGTTTCTCCAAACATTCACCTGAAATATTTTGCCATACCTCTTGTAAAACTTTTTGTGATCCAGTTCATCCTAGAGCAGTTCAATGTTTTCGGTGCTGTGACTGGGCAGACCATTTCATGAAACACACTTATTAATGTACACTCATCGTCTTGTGGTATGGGGAATTCGGTTCCAATGAGCCGCAGTCCAGACTGAATTGCATGGTGCTAAAGTAGGGAATGTATGCCATGATGGTTCAGGATTCCTTTCACTTCCTGGAAGTCTTCAACCTTTCCTGCTCCAAAACAACCCCAAATTATTAAGCTTCCACCTCCATGTTAGACTGTGGAGTGAGACAGATTACATCTTCTCTCCTGTTCTCATTCAAGTTCTTCTGTTAGAGAAAAAATGGCAAATTTGGACTCCACATAACTTTCTTCCACTCATTCACTCTCCAATTCCTGTGTTTTTTTTTTGTTTTTTGTTTAGTTTTTTTACTTTTGATTAGTTTGTTGCATATTAACAAAGGGAACACATAATAATGAAAAGCACATGATAATAGACTAGGTGTTTCCTACCTGGAATATTGAACAGTATTATAGTATTAGCCTAGATACCTTGTCTATTAGCTCTGCTGCTGTTTCTTAATATTGTATGGCAATTAATTAATAATATGTTTATGTCAGGTATCCACCAGCCACACCTCCACCTATCACTCCAAGCAGCTCTCCTACTTACTAATCATCTACACCTGGCCCTCATCAGTTCTCATGCTACATAACCTCTGTTCCTCCACCAGCTCATTGTCCGTTCTACAGCTTAGGCTAAGGAACACTGTCGGACTACCCAAGCTACTCTTTTTGGTTTATCTTTGTTTACGGGACTCTGTGTGTTTTGTTGCAACTGTCTAGTCACAGATTTCACCGGGATTAGTTAACCTGGAGTTTCGTTGCGGTTTGCCGTTTTCTGCCTTGCCCTTTTGTTCTTCGTTAAAAAACCTTAGTGGATTTCACTTCGGTTTCCGGCACGTTCTTTTGCCTGACAGTTTAATATGCTAAGCAAGCTATGCAATTTTTGGAAGCGGTAAAACTCAGAGATAGAAACAACGCAAGGTGGTGATGTGTGTGTGTGAAAATGTGTTGGAGCACTTGTGTACATTTGTAAAAGAACATGTTAAGCTTGATTTTTTTCAAGAATCACCTTGACACTGGTTGTATTTTCAAAATTCCTCTTTATGTATTGCAACCATTTTGAAAGGTGAATGGATAACGCACAATTTGCAACAAATGACTGAACAATTAAAAGAATGATGTAGGATGTAATTCGACACTTTAGGACTTTATTGAATGCTGGCATTTTACCCCATAATAATCCAGTAAAAACATATAAGTAAAGAAAAAGTCAACCCATGCTATTAGAAAAAAATGACAGAGTTGCTATTATAGAAAGCAAATGCATTTTCTTTTCCTTTTACCAAACATAAAAACAATATAAGCTGATTTAATGGGACATACAATGATTTTTTTTCTGCCTACACAGGTCAGGAACGGAGGATAAATGCTTTTAACAGCATGTCATGGTCCCTCAGTACAGCACTGTATTTTGCATATGTATTGTATATGTAACATTAACTATGCCTTAATTGCTTATTGCAATATACCCATTAAAAAAAGATGACAGTGCAAGAGATAACAAATAATTGTTTTGTCTGTTGTTCGAGACCTAATATTTATTCCCTGACAGATAACATATACATATATCTTGATGATTGGTTTGCACTGCAGGGCTGGCATACGGGTTTGCTCTCTGTTCACCACAGGTTTTTATTTTAAAGTGTCATGATTCTATCACTTAGTGTTTTAGTACAGTGTGTCCCAAATGTGTCCCAAATTTCTTTTAACTCCTTGAAGAATGAATTGAACTGCAAGTCAAAAGATTGTCAACAGTACATTTACATTTACATTTGCGGCATTTAGCAGACGCCCTTATCCAGAGCGACGAACAAAAGTGCTTTGAGTCTCTAGTAATGAATAAACCTACACTGGTACGCAAGATTACAAACTTAATATAAATAGTAGAGAACAGTAGGGAACTGTTCATAAATCCAACAAGGATTAGGATCAGTTTTTGTTGAGATTTGTCAGTTTTAGTTCTCACAGAATACAATTTGTCAAAACTTGGTTTGTTTAGAGGAAAAAAATCTGTTAGTACAAACTATACTAAAAACAATTGACTAAAATCTAAGGAGAAAATCACCAAAATAACACATGGCCTTAATGTTTCTGTCAGGCTGCAGACGCGGAAGCCGATATAGTCCGATCATTGTCCTTTTATTTCAAAAACCGTACAACACAAAAACACTCATAAGCCGTTGAAAACAACAAACAAAGACATCCGCTCGATACGCGTTGTCCGCTATGAGTTCGAATGTCCCAAGCATAATCCATAAAGCCTTCGGCAATAAATAATCCAAGTCGGAAGTGGAATTTGCATATACAGCCGGCGGTCGAGCAGCCACGCGATTGTCCAGCTTGACAATATAACGACCGACAGCCTGTGACTCAAGAACGTGAGTTTATGTAGTCTGATCTTTCATGAGCCACAGCTGTCGGTAATCTTGGGAAGCAGCGTGACTGCTATCGAGGGGGGCGTGGCAGGGTGAATCTCTGACAGCTACAGACGGGGGCGTGGCAGGGTGAATCCCTGACAGCTACAGAGGGGGGCGTGGCAGGGTGAATCCCTGACAGTACCCCCCCCTCCAGGGGCGACACCTGATGCCCCAAAACCCACCTATGCCAGGCGGGCCAGGGCACTCCGAGGAAGGCCTCCTTAGACGCCTGGGAGCAACGGAGGCCTGGTGAGCATTCTCTGCGGAGAGCCGGAATGGAACAACACCTTGCAGGAGGATCCGGAACGGAGCCACGCCCTAGGTGCTGATGGGAGGCTGAGTAAAGCCCCTGGCGGGGATTGGAGCCGGAGCGATCTCCATGGCGGGGAACCGGAACTGGACGCCAACCATGACAATGACCGGGGAGTGGAGGATGTCCCGGGCGGAGACTAGGAACGTCGTACCACCCTCTGAGGGACCTGGAGGACCGACGTCGCCGTCAGAGGGACCTGGAGGACCGACGTCGCCGTCAGAGGGACCTGGAGGACCGACGTCGCCGTCAGAGGGACCTGGAGGACCGACGTCACCATGCGGGGATCCTGTGGGTGATCCGTCATCCTGAAGAGGACCTGGGGGCGAGACGTCGCCCTCTGTGGAGCTTGGATGCGATCCTTCGCCCTGCGTGGAGCTTGGATGCGATCCTTCGCCCTGCGTGGAGCTTGGATGCGATCCTTCGCCCTGAAGAGGACCCCGGGGGCGTCGCCTTCTGCGGGCGCTGGAGACGAGCCGTCGCCTTCTGCGGGCGCTGGAGACGAGCCGTCGCCTTCTGCGGGCGCTGGAGACGAGCCGTCGCCTTCTGCGGGCGCTGGAGACGAGCCGTCGCCTTCTGCGGGCGCTGGAGACGAGCCGTCGCCTTCTGCGGGCGCTGGAGACGAGCCGTCGCCTTCTGCGGGACTGTGGGGTGAGCCGTCGCCGTCGGTGGAACCCGGGGGCAGCAGTTCAACCTCCCTTTCGCAGTCCTGGAGCCGGGGTGAGTGCACAGGGAAACCCCTGGGCGTAGGGGCGCTCCTTGGGACCCTTAGGAGCAAATCAAGCCTACTGAGCAGCCTGGAAATGAGGTGAAGCCTGCCTGGAGATCCACGAGCGGAGAAGGGCTCGCCTGGAGGTCCACGACATCAGTGGAGCTCTCTTTGGGACACTGAAGCGAAGACGAGCTCGTGGGGTCGCTCGGAGGCGGAGACGAGCTCTCGGGAGGAGCCTGGAGCGGAGACGAGCTATCGGGAGGAGCCTGGAGCGGAGACGAGCTCTCGGGAGGAGCCTGGAGCAGAGACGAGCTCTCGGGAGGAGCCTGGAGCTGGGCGGAGCTCTCTGGAGGGACCTGGAGCTGGGCGGAGCTCTCTGGAGGGACCTGGAGCTGGGCGGAGCTCTCTGGAGGGACCTGGAGCTGGGCGGAGCTCTCTGGAGGGACCTGGAGCTGGGCGGAGCTCTCTTGGAGGTCCTGGGGCGGAGCCGAGCTTTTCGTGGGTGAGATGTCGCCTTGGAAGGGGCTCTGGGATGGGGCGTCGTCTGGAGAGGGACTCGGAGGAGTCACTTCGCCTTCTGTGACCGGAGGTGTCGGCGCGGCGCTCTCGTGACGAATCTGTGGCGGGAAAGCATGCTCCTGGAGACTCTGTGGCGGCGCGGCGCTCTCGTGACGACTCTGTGGCGGGAAAGCATGCTCCTGGAGACTCTGTGGCGGCGCGGCGCTCTCGTGACGACTCTGTGGCGGGAAAGCATGCTCCTGGAGACTCTGTGGCGGCGCGGCGCTCTCGTGACGACTCTGTGGCGGGAAAGCATGCTCCTGGAGACTCTGTGGCGGCGCGGCGCTCTCGTGACGACTCTGTGGCGGGAAAGCATGCTCCTGGAGACTCTGTGGCGGCGCGGCGCTCTCGTGACGACTCTGTGGCGGGAAAGCATGCTCCTGGAGACTCTGTGGCGGCGCGGCGCTCTCGTGAAGACTCTGTGGCGGCGCGGCGCTCTCGTGAAGACTCTGTGGCGGCGCGGCGCTCTCGTGAAGACTCTGTGGCGGCGCGGCGCTCTCGTGAAGACTCTGTGGCGGGAAAGCACGCTCCTGGAGACACTGTGGCGGCGTGGCACGCCCACGGGAACCTCGGAACAGAGCGGCACGCCTGTAGAAGCTCTGTGACGGCATGGTGTGCTCGCCGACGCTCGGAGATGGTGTGGTGCGTCCACGAGAACCCCGGAACACAGCAGCACGCTGGTAGAGACCCTGAGATGAAGCAGCCCTCTCATCAAAACATTGGGGCTGAGCTGCAGGCTCATGGGAGATCCGGCACGGAGCCGCGTGCTCTTGAGAACCTTGGAATGGAGCACCTTCCTCCTCAAGGGGACTGTAGTGGAGATCCACCACCTCTATCCCCAACTTCCCCAGAAGCAGCCCGCTGAATTCGGCGAGTGAGCCGAATTTGCCCCCTTTGGCGCTCCATAGTGAGCTGGCTTTGGCAAGAACTTCTCCAGACAGGAGGGAAATACAAAGGGCAATCTTGGCTCGTTCGGAAGGAAACCGGGAAATGTTAACAGCCACATACTCGCCGATGCCTTGCAGAAATCCGCCCAATTCATCTTTTTTCCCCGAGTAACGAGCCGGTAATCCCCTCGCGCTCTCTGAGGGGCGTGGCGCAGCCGCGCTCTCATGATCCGGCTTCTGTGGATCTGAACCGCGAGAAGCGGCACTGAGCTTCCGGAGAAAATCCGAAGCCGGGTTCAGCTGCCGATCCGTTGCGGTCGGAATCGCGGAATGGCGAATCCGCGTTCGGTATAGGTCGGTCGTTCTGTCAGGCTGCAGACGCGGAAGCCGATATAGTCCGATCATTGTCCTTTTATTTCAACAACCGTACAACACAAAAACACTCATAAGCCGTTGAAAACAACAAACAAAGACATCCGCTCGATACGCTTTGTCCGCTATGAGTTCGAATGTCCCAAGCATAATCCATAAAGCCTTCGGCAATGAGTAATCCAAGTCGGAAGTGGAATTTGCATATACAGCCGGCGGTCGAGCAGCCACGCGATTGTCCAGCTTGACAATATAACGACCGACAGCCTGTGACTCAAGAACGTGAGTTTATGTAGTCTGATCTTTCATGAGCCACAGCTGTCGGTAATCTTGGGAAGCAGCGTGACTGCTATCGAGGGGGGCGTGGCAGGGTGAATCTCTGACAGCTACAGACGGGGGCGTGGCAGGGTGAATCCCTGACAGCTACAGAGGGGGGCGTGGCAGGGTGAATCCCTGACAGTTTCACGCTCTAAATGATCCTGTACTTTGGAGAATAGAAATGGGTGCATTTTCATAATTTAGCAGGTACAAAGGTTACAGCATAAACTCCAATTTTCAAAAATAAGATAATGCATATAGGTAATTGGGATTTAGTTGCGTGACATATCAGCTGGAGCATCAAACAAGAGATCTAGCAGGAGATGCAAGATGAAAAAGCACAGCAACAGTTACAGCAAATGCCATACTTTAATCACTTTCTACGGATTGTCATCTTGCTTGTGAACTCAGCAGGTAGCCATTTCCTCTCCACTCTCTGCTTGCACTTGAGGCTCAGTGGATTTTGCAGTGCTGTCTGCTGTGCGGATGTCCTGCTGTTATCTCATGGGACGTACAAAAAGCACCCAACAACACATAAATATTTCAGCAGCACTACCACTGACCATTTTCACACCCATTACTGTTTGGATAAAGCCTTTCCAAAGAATGATTAGTTTGTATTTTGAGTATTATATTATGAATTATTTTTTAAATATGAAGTGCTAGTTTGCTTTTTGCAGTACTTCCTCCTTTTGCCTCTGCATTTCAAAGGCCTTTTACTTTCTCACTTTGTTTTTCTAGTACTCACCCTGCACTGAGTGGAGAAAAACTGCTGCTCCCATGAGAGCGAGAGAGGGAGAGAGAGAGAGAGTGTGTACTTTAAATTCATTTATTAGGCAAAATTTAAATTTTCCAGTGCTTATAAATCTATTCCAAATTACATTGCATGCTTTTTTATTTTCCTTAGTCTGTCTACATGCAGATAGGTGTTCCTGCTGAAATACCAGGAAATACAGAAAAATAAATAACTCGTAACATGTTCAAGGGGATCAGTATTTACTGAGAGTTTGACGAACATAGATGGATAGAAAGATAAACAGACAGATGGACAGATAATTGATCACATTAATCATCCCAGAGGGAAACGGGTAACTAATTGTAGCTGAAGAGTGTGGAGATGAAACCTATAAGAGGAAAAAAACTTTTTGCTTTTGTAGCTGCCTTTTTGATAGAGGCAAATTGGCTTTCCCTAATATGATTGGGTCCTCAATTAGAGCTTATGTCTGACAATTAATATTATCAAGCTACAGTACGTTTAATGTGCTGTTGCTGCCCGTTTTGATGGCTGCCTTCTCAGGCATAGATGTAAGACAAAAAGGCTAGAGGCAGACTTCTTGGGTTTTCTCTCTCCATTATGCAGCAGATAAAATTAATATAAAAAGAAATAATTTAAGCGGAAATAAAAAAAACATCTGCCGTATATATGAGGAAAAGAATAACTAAGCAGAGCGTTGAGAGATAAATGAATTCATCAAAAAATAAATAATCGTGTCCTAAATCTTGGTAAGATTTCCTGAACTTCAAAGGCTTGGGTGCCCTCAGGAAGGAAGTGAATCATGGCATTCAAATTATTTATGCAACCACACTGTACTAGAACCCCTCTGTCAGTCAGCTGCTGGAGTGAAGCCAATTAATCATTCCTTACTTACTGTTTACTTTACTTTCCTTTTCACCACTCCTCATCAACTCATTTTTCTTTTCTTTTTTTAACTCTTGTAATATTCTCTGTGAATTATGCTCAATCTATTCTACTTTGACATGTACTGATTTCTCTTTGCCTCTGTGTGTGTCTCTTTCTCTCCTTCTCCCACCAGACTAACAAAGCAGTAAATAAAGGGGACTTTCACCATGCCAGTTCCAGCTCCAGACGTGCTCTCTTTCTAGCTGTGCTGTCCATCACTATTGGTACTGGCATCTACGTTGGTGTAGCAGTGGCTCTTATTGCATACCTTTCCAAGAACAACCACTTGTAGCCTTGCCTCACCTCTCATCTCGCCCCTGACTGTCAGTGCGGATTTACTATAACGGCCACTTAGAGGATATTGCACTGAGTAATGATCTACATACTCTGCAGCACTTTTTATGAATCACATGGAATTACTGAGTGGATCCTCTTTGTAAACATTGTGACATTGTAAATCATTGCCGTTCCCTTTTTTTTTTTTTTTCCATATTCACTGTTTATAGCAGTGGCAGAGATGTGTCGAGATGCTGTTTTTACAAGCGACAATGTCAGTACGCCTTGATCAACCACACTATTTATTGTGCCACTCTGGGCTTTGGAGCTTTTAATGCAGTGTTATTTCTATCATGGATGATGGTGAATTATGAAAAACACAATCTATCTGAAGTGCCACAGTGCTTTGAAGCCTTCTTATAAAGATCGTCTCTAGGTTACTTATGTAACCCTAGTTTAATGAGGGAATGAGACGCTTCGTCACACCGCTTTGGGAACGCCTCTGCGTTGCTTATGCTCTGAATCATGTGTGAAATCCGGCCAACGGCAAGGCGTGACGTCACCGGTGGGGCGACGTCGCAAACTAGGAAGCTACAAAATGCGTGAGCAGTGGAGCAACGCTAGCTTCTGAAAAAGAGAAGGTAAGTGCCGCAGGGATGCAGGGAGTGTGGCATGTAGACTCAGCATCTCGTTACCTCAGGGAACTAGGGTTACATACGTAGCTTAGAGATGTTTCCCTTTCGGGAACTCGAGCTGCGTCACGATGCTTTGGGAACGAGTGTCCATTCGCGCCATACTGACCAGTCCCTGCCTAGTGTGTCTGAGCACAACCAGAACGGAGGACAGAGGAGCCAGGAGTGGCTCTATCGTCAAGGTCATAGAACCTGACAAACGTCAGTGGGGTGGACCAGCCCACAGTGTTGCATATGTCCTTGAGTGATACTCCAGCGGACCAGGCCATAGAGGCCGCCATACTCCGAGTAGAGTAAGCCTTGACTCCAAACGGAGCAGGAAGACCAGAGGACTCATAAGATGAAGAAATGGCATCCACTATCCACCTACTGAGTATCTGCTTATTGGCAGGAAAACCTTTCCTATAACGCCAATAGCGAACAAACAGCTGCTCCGACTTTCTCCTTGGACTCGTTTGTGGACATACGTGTCCAGTGCTCACACTGGACACAGCCAGTTTTGCTTCTCCTGGTCGGGGGCTTGGAAAGGAGGAGGGCAGAATGCCTGCAGCACAACGGGTCATGGGGGAGCCGTAGGCACCTTAGGTACATACCAGGTTTAGTGTAGAGAAAGGCACTGGCCATGCCAGGGGCAAACTCCAGGAGAGACGGGGCCACTGAAAGAGCCTGTAGGTCCTCTGGAATGGAGGATGGTCTCCACTACCTCAGTAGAGAGACCAGCTGCTAGAAACTGTGCCCCCTCAGGGGCCACAGCCATAGCTTCCATAACTCTGGGCGGGGGTGAACCAGGGTTACCCCTGCCTGAGAGAGGTGATCCCTCCTGGGAGTGATTTTAAAAGGAGATTCCTCAAGAAGGTACACCAGGTCGGTGAACCATGATCTTGCCCGGCCAACGAGGTGCTACCAGGAGGAGACAGATTCCTTCCTGGCGAACTCTCTCCAAAACACCTGGGAGCAGAGCGATAGGGGGAAAGGCATACAGGCATAGCCTCGGCCACATCTGCACCATGGCGTCCAGCACCAACGGAAGAAAGAACCAGAGGGGACAGTGCAAAGTCTCCTGAGTCGCAAGCAGATTCAAATGGTCTCTGTAAAATCTCTGCCATATCTGCTACACCTCCTCGGGGTGGAGCCTCCATTCCCCGGGCCTCGGCCCTTGCCTCGAAAGGGCATCTGCGCTCCAATTTAGTTGACCCGGGATATAAACTGCTCTCAGTAGGATTTCCCTGGGAGCAAAGGAGGATCTGCCATGCCAGCCTGTACAGGGGGCAAGATTGGAGACCCCCTGGTGGTTGATATACGAGACCACCGAGTTGTTGTCCGTAGGAACCAGCACATGGCGATCTCTCAGGTTTAGAATGAAAGTGTTTTAGAGCCAAAAACACAGCCATCATCTCCAGGCAATTTATGTGCCATGAAAGGTGTAGCTCGTTCCACTGACCTTGGGTGGAGTAGCCACTCATGACCGCGTCCCACCCCGTGAGTGATGCATCCGTTGTTAGCCTTTCGCGATGACAAGGAGTTCACAGAACAGTGCCTTGAGACAGGAGCATAGGTTCTTTCCACATATCTAAGGCTCGAAGGGCTCGCCGTGAGACCCTAATAGTACTGAGTG
This sequence comes from Silurus aristotelis, assembly GCF_946808225.1. Taxonomy (NCBI): domain Eukaryota; kingdom Metazoa; phylum Chordata; class Actinopteri; order Siluriformes; family Siluridae; genus Silurus; species Silurus aristotelis. The sequence continues at coordinate 10,751,030 of NC_139577.1, read as the reverse complement.
GACTGCCCTTTCGGGAGAACCCTTTGTTTTTAAACCACCACTGGAGGCATTTCAAATGAAGGAGGCCAAGTGGGATCCCATTGGATGCTGCCCCCATGTGACCAAGCAGCCTCTGGAACTGCTTCACAGTGAGTGACTGGCCTTCTCTTATTCTCCTGACTGCTGTGAGGATAGCTTTGATCTGGGCGGGAGACAGTTGTGCCCGCATCACGGTCGAGTCCCACACTATGCCCAAGAAGGTGGTTCTCTGTTCTGGAGAAAGCACACTCTTCCAGGCATTTAGTCTTAACCCCAGCTTCTTCATGCAGGTGAGAACAACATTTCGATGCCGGACTGCCTGATGCTCTGATCAAGCTAATATCATCCAGTCGTCGATATAGTTTATAATGCCGATGCCCTGGAGCCTTAGCGGGGCTAGAGCCGCATTCATACACTTTGTGAAGGTGCGGGTTGAGAGTGCTAGGCCGAACGGGAGGACCCGGTATTGGTAAGCTTCGCCCCCGAAAGCAAACCTCAGGAATCTCCTGTGAGCGGGAAGGATGGCTATTTGGAAGTATTCGTCCCTTAGATCTATCATGACAAACCAGTCCTTGGATTTGATCTGATCTAGATCTAGGATCAGACGCAACCCCCCATCCCCCGAGCGCATAGCCGTGCCGCTACAGTGCGAACAATGGTCTTTCTCAAGAGCCGACTGAGCATGCTCCACTCCCAAGCAAACAACGCATCTCTCATTTGTGTCTCCCCCCTGTATTGAAACGGGGGCAAGGAGGGACACACATGCGGAGGTCTTGAAGTTTGCTTTTAGCCATTGTTTGCACAGATTCACACAAAAAGCACTTACCTAAACAAACAGAAGCTAGTGTCGCTCCAATGCTCACGCATTTTGTAGCTTCCTGGTTCACGACGTCGCCCTGCCAGTGACATGACGCCTTGCCGTTGGCCGGATTTCACACAAGATTTAGGGCGTGAGCAACGCAGAGGCGTTCCCAAAGCGTTATGATGCAGCTCAAGTTCCTGAAAGGGGAACTACAATATTATAAGGACCACAAGAAGGGGCTTATTTAACACTCAAGGGTAAGATAGACACACAGCCATATAGATGGCCTGCCAAACTCTGAATGTGGACCTTCTTAGTCTAGCAGTAACATTCTGATCTGAGAGGGCTGTAAATATTTATAAACCATTTTTTTTGCGAGAAGACTCTAAACCAGGCCATATGCTTTCAGTTTTTACATGCCAGATTCTGATTGGGTGTAAAGAATTTCACTGTGTTATGGAGTTTCACCTTTTGGGAGATTTTGAGCACCTTTGAAATGTGTCCTCTTGCATATTAAATGTAGTATCTCATTTAAAAAATTGTGTTAATTTATGTATTCTATGTGATTGTGTTAAATTATGCCCAGCCTAATTAATTCTGGACCTGCACAATATGCTCAAGCAAATGCATGTATTCCAGTGTCTTGCCCTACCCAGTACTCACCACAAATGGTTAACATTTTGCTAACTCCCAACTCTTTGCATACATGAGCCTTGTTTTAATGGTCAAAACAGATTTTATCACACTATCGGTATGATTATCCAATGGGCTTTGAAAGTCGTTGATATTGTATTGATTTTTTTTATTGACAGAAATTTACCTGAAAACTTCTCTTCATATAACGGGTCTACATAACTTCTCTACATATAACGGGTAGATTAAGGTGCAGTGGCGGCTCAGTGTTTAAATCACTTGGTAACTGTTTAGAAAATCTCAAGCCCCAGCACCATACAACTTTTCTGTTGGACTTTTAAGCAACATCTTTAATCCACTCTGCTCCGGGGGTGCTGTATCATGAATGACACTTCCTAAAAGAGCTTGGATCTAAAAAGTAAATCATTTCCCTGTGTTGTAAAGTAAATGTGACAAATAAAGGCATCTTCTTTTTCTGTTCCTCCTTCTTCTTCTTCTAAAAGCAACTTATGTGCTGAGCAAAATATACCACCTTTACATGTTGAAACTGCTTCACACACTTCCTCTCAGTACAGAAAATGTAGTATTTAAGATTTGTCAATTCATTTAACATATAATGTTAAAAACATCCTGTTCCATAAATAATCCAATAAAGGCTATGACGTGTACATGTATGTTTTTTGTAAAACGAGTACATTTTTCTTATTCTTGTGTTTTTTATTTGCCATCGTCAATATAAATTTTAAGTACAGCTATGCTGCTTAAATTATAGACTGAAAGTAACATTTGTATTATTTATCAGTAATAAAAAAATGCCATTGATTTCCATTGTGTTACTTGGAATTGTACAGAAATGTACTTGTTGCCTGAGATTGGTTAATATATTTCTATGCCCCTGTCACACTGGGGAAGATTTGTTACTGGATTACAGTCACAGCATGGTCAAATGTCTGAAATAGTTTCTCTATTACAGCTTCCTTTAAGTACAATATATTTCAGGGGTATTTCTTATATATATATATATATATATATATATATATATATATATATATATATATATATATATATATATACATATACATATATATATATATATATATATATATATATATATATATATATATATATATATATATATATATATATAGTGAGGAAAATAAGTATTTGAACACCCTTCTATTTTGCAGGTTCTCCCACGTAGAAAACATGGAGGGGTCTGAAATTGTCATCGTAGGTGCATGTCCACTGTGAGAGACATAATCTAAAAAAAAAAAAATCCAGAAATCACAATATACGATTTTTAAACTATTTATTTGTATGATGCCGAGTGTTTAAAGGCCCTGGCATGGAGAAGCTGATGCTGGATCTATGATGATCACAAATTGTTCTGTATTGTTGAAAGATTTATGACCAAACTTTTGATGTCACCCATATGAGGATGGGTTCCCCTTTGAGTCTGGTTCCTCTCAAGGTTTCTTCCTCATATCATCTAAGGGAGTTTTTCCTTGCCACTGTCGCCACGGCTTGCTCATCAGGGACAAACGCACACCATTCACCTTCACTGTTGTTTTCTGTAAAGCTGCTTTGAGACAATGTCTGTTGTGAAAAGCGCTATACAAATAAACTTGACTTGACTTGACTTGATACAGCTGCAAATAAGTATTTGAACACCTGTCTATCAGCTAGAATTTTGACCCTTAAAGACCTGTTAGTCTGCCTTTAAAATGTCCACCTCCACTACATTTATTATCCTAAATTAGATGCACCTGTTTGAGGTCGTTAGCTGCATAAAGACACCTGTCCACCCCATACAATCAGTAAGAATCCAACTACTAACATGGCCAAGACCAAAGAGCTGTCCAAAGACACTAGAGACAAAATTGTACACCTCCACAAGGCTGGAAAGGGCTACGGGGAAATTGGCAAGCAGCTTGGTGAAAAAAGGTCCACTGTTGGAGCAATCATTAGAAAATGGAAGAAGCTAAACATGACTGTCAATCTCCCTCGGACTGGGGCTCCATGCAAGATCTCACCTCATGGGGTCTCAATGATCCTAAGGAAGGTGAGAAATCAGCCCAGAACTACACGGAAGGAGCTGGTCAATAACCTGAAAAGAGCTGGGACCACTGTTTCCAAGGTTACTGTTGGTAATACACTTAGACGTCATGGTTTGAAATCATGCATGGCACGGAAGGTTTCCCTGCTTAAACCAGCACATGTCCAGGCACGTCTTAAGTTTGCCAATGACAATTTGGATGATCCAGAGGAGTCATGGGAGAAAGTCATGTGGTTAGATGAGACCAAAATAGAACTTTTGGGTCATCATTCCACTAAACGTGTTTGGAGGAAGAAGAATGATGAGTACCATCCCAAGAACACCATCCCTACTGTGAAGCGGGGGGTGGTAGCATCATGCTTTATGGGTGTTTTTCTGCACATGGGACAGGGCGACTGCATGTATTGCGAGATTTTGGGGAACAACCTCCTTCCCTCAGTTAGAGCATTGAAGATGGGTCGAGGCTGGGTCTTCCAACATGACAATGACCCGAAGCACACAGCTAGGATAACCAAGGAGTGGCTCTGTGAGAAGCATATCAAGGTTCTGGCATGGCCTAGCCAGTCTCCAGACCTAAACCCAAATAGAGAATCTTTGGAGGGAGCTCAAACTCCGTGTTTCTCAGCGACAGGCCAGAAACCTGACTGATCTAGAGAAGATCTGTGTGGAGGAGTGGGCCAAAATCCCTCCTGCAGTGTGTGCAAACCTGGTGAAACAAAGGCTACCGTACCAAATATTAACATTGACTTTCTCAGGTGTTCAAATACTTATTTGCAGCTGTATCATCCAAATACACTGTGATTTCTAGATATTTTTTTTTTAGATTATGTCTCTCACAGTGGACATGCACCTACGAAGACAATTTCAGACCCCTCCATGATTTCTATTTGGGAGAACTTGCAAAATAGCAGGGTGCTCAAATACTTATTTTCCTCACTGTATGTGTGTGTGCTGCTTTTATAATGTTGACACGGGTCCCATTTGTAGTCATTTCAGTAATTAGTATTAAAACAATTAGTAAAACCTTTTATAGAGTAAAGAATTTATAGAGTAAATACAAATACTTAACTTATGAACTCTGAATATGTTGTACTGTAACTCTGTATTTCATTCTAGTCCTACCCTGGCCATCAGTTTTCTCTAATCATTTTTGATTTGTTAGTGAGAAAATGGGTTGAATGGGAGAACTGATTTTATTGCCATGCCTATTTAATCAAATGAGTTTAATTATTACGAGGGAAATATCAAGGTCTGTGACGTCGGAGTGACGTGGGGCCGCCTTCCCGTGGGCTCACCACCAGCAGGAGGGACCGTAAGGGACGGTGCTGTGAGGATTGGGCAGCAGTCGAAGGCGGGGGCCTGCTTAGACTGCTGCCCCCGCGACCCGGATTATGGATAAGCGGGAGAAAATGAATGAATGAATAAATGAGTTTGATTATTTTTCAATAAATTTTTATTAAGTCTTAGCAGACTGCAATATCAGGAAATACACATCAGGAAAAAAGGACTATAGCTTTATGGACACACATTTAAGTGGTGACAAAATAGACACTATTAGAGGTCATCTCAGCCTATATTACCAGCATCACAGGTAGGATGAATGGCCAACCACCTGGACACAGTATGCATATTTCATATAAGAAAAAACAGCTTGCTTGCTGCTCACAGCTGATTTATGGCGCATGTTTGCCAGAGGAAATAAGTGAAATGACAATAGCTGTTTTATGAAGCTGTTTTTCTGGCAAGGGGATGAGGACCCTGAGGAGAAAGATCAGACGAGGCTGAAGTTGTTGAAGGAAATTGTCATTCAACCCAAGCAGGATGCTCATCTTGAGATAATTAGAAAAGCTTTTAGTGCTCCTCTGAGTGAGCGTGTGATGTAGACATACTAGATTTGGCCTAATTCAAGCAAAAATCAAGAAAAATTTTCATTCTACATGGTTTAAGGCATTAAACATTGTTAAAACAAACCCTGTCAAGGAAACAGCAATTATAGCAGAAAGACTTATTTCTAGTTATGCAATAGAGAAAAAGTTTAGTGACACCTTTCATTTCTGAATGTTGGATACATGTTTCATACACAACAAACTCTTTTTTAACAATATGATATGCCTGCATTGCACCAGTAAGATAGAAAAGCCCTTATTTGTCATTTATACATTACAGCACAGAGAAATTTCGTTTTTATCCCAGCTTGCTTAGAAGCTGGGGTCAGAGCGCAGGGTGGGCCATGAGACAGCACAGAGGATTAAAGGCCTTGCTCAAGGGCCCAAGAGTGGCAGCTTGGCGATACCGGGGCTTGAACCCAACCACCTTCCAATCAGTATATCAGCACCTTAACCACTGAGCTACCACTCCCAGTAAAAGCCACAGAAATAATTTTCCACCACCAACAACTTGAAATTTAAAATTGGGGTTGTCTTGTTAAATACGATTTCCTTTTTTGTTTTTTGCAGTGACATCAAATCAACATGACTATGCTCTTTGTGTACCTAAGTAAAACCTGCTCTTTTTCTCATTTTAAATGAATGTATATCCGTGTTGTCTATAGACTATTTATTATACAGACACTGTTTTCTACTGTTGTTGCAACACAACGATTTTATCATCCAAAATGTTGCCTTACTTTGTTTTTGAAGTTTACTATTGTAGAATAAACCAAAAGCCTGTCAATTTTAAAGTGAGGTTAAAGATCGTATTTGAGCTTTACATGCTCTGACAGAGTAATCAAAAGACACATAAGGCACCAAGAATGCAGAATATAGCACAGGAACAGACCCCACCTGTTCTCAGAACAACCTTATTTCTTTGTATATTTCATATGATTTTGGGAACAATCCTTTATGATTCTGGTCCATGTTGACATCACAGAATGTGCCAGTTGTAAATTCATATTATAAGAATCTCAAATTCTAGCTGTATTGAAAAGAGCTTTAATACACAGTTCTAATACATAAAAAAAATGTTTAAGACTGTGGGAAAACTGTAAGGTTTCACGTACAGTATATTGAAAAGTCCATGTGCTTTTGAAAGCATGCACACAGGAAATTAGCAAGATAACCAAATAAGTCAGTTCAACTTTAGGGCAGTATTTTATGTGGTGTATAAATGTCTAGGCTAGACAGGTAACACAACTACATTCCAATGCAGCTTGATTGGATTCAGATCAGGTGACCCTAGAAGCCACTGGAGTGCAATTAAGCCTTTTTTGATTATCTGTTCACTGTAGCATTGGACATTATAGTGCTAAAATTAGACATTATTGGATGAGTAAATTATGGGGAGAAAAAAATGCTGTGTTATACTGGCTACCTCTTAAATTTTGAATCGACTACAAACTACTGCTACTTACCGACAAAACACTAAATGGTTTTGCTCCATTGTATCTTTCCAGTCTTCTAACATGTTACAATCCGTCACGCTCCCTGAGATCTCAAACCTCGGGACTTCTAGTAGTTCTTAGAATAGCAAAGTACACTAAAAGTGGTGGAGTATTCTCACATTTAGTTCCTAAACTTTGGAAGTCTTCCTGACAATATTTGGGATTCAAACACTCCCAGTTTAAGTGGAGATTAAAAACTGATCTTTTTAGCAAGGCCTACACATAACACACATCACATATCATAACCTTGTGCTTCAGTACATCTGATCACATGCACATTATCAACTTGTGCTTGTTAATATCATGAACAGCACTACGCTAATTCCTTTCCACTGCTTCTCTTTCTCTACCCATCCCGAGGCATCCTGAGGTATCGCCAGCCCCAGTCAGGTCCCACCTCATGAAGATTGTGGACCTTTAAAGAAGTAGATGCCGTCTAGAGACGTACCAGCGCCAATTGGATCCCACCTCATGTGGAGTTTTGACACTGGACCTCCTTGAGTGTTTGAAGGCTCTGGCATGGAGAAGCTGGTGTTTGATCAATGATGATGATGATGATCGCAAATGTTGAGCTATTTCATGAGTTGCTCAGTAGTTTCTAGTTTTATAACCACAAATGACTGTAAAAGACTGTAGAAAGAACATTACTCATAATCTTACATTCCAGTGCTCATGTTAGTTCTCTCTCTCCAGTGTTCTGTATTGTTTAAAGATTTATGATCACACTCTTGATGTCACCCAAATGAGGATGGGTTCCCCTTTTGAGTCTGGTTCCTCTCAAGGTTTCTTCCACATAACATCTAAGGGGGTTTTGCCTTGCCACAGTCGCCATGGCTGCTCATCAGGGATAAATGCACACCAGTCACCTTAACTCTTACAATTTTGTAAAGCTGCTTTGAGACAATGTTTGTTGTGAACAAAACAGTATTCACACTGCTACATGCACCTACCAGTCTAAACTATTGACACAGCAGGTTAGGTCCATGGTAGGGATGTGCCAAAAGTGAATGCTTTATATTGATATGCACGAATAATGGCTTGATAACAAAAGATGAATTGTACATTTTTGAATACAAATAACTTGTACATGGCTTAGGATAGAGATATAGATATTGGCCCTGCTGCACATCCAGTGCATTTTATCTCTTACATTTTACCTCATTCATACAACTAAGCAGCTATGGGGTTAAGGGCGTCTCCACAAAGCAAGCAATCAAAGAAAGAATTTACTCAGGATCACCAAAAATGGCAGAACCAAAGAGACATGCCATCCTAAGAACCAATCTGAGGTTGTCAATGAGAGAATGACCTGCAAACCTTTTTGTAAAAAATATAATTCAAATCTACATGGAGATCTACACTTCTCTAAATGGAGAGCTGTGATGGAGGCTTTTTTTCTTTAAACATGTTAAATTATCATACGTAATTTACCTGCATTTAATTTATTTTACCAATATAAGTGCATTAAAAGTAAGGCAGTAAACCTTACATCTAGTGAGTGGCCCAGTCCTTCGTACATCTTTTTCTGTGTGTGGCCGTCAAGAAAAAAGTTTGGACACCCCTGCCCTAGTCCATTGATTTGTGTTGATGACACAAAATTAATTTGAGTAATGCAGCTGAAGTCAAGATTTATCCAACAATATACTGTCTAATCCAGATTGCAAAACTGCTGCCCAGTGGATGTTTTTTGTTTTTTAGTACCTGTGTAAGATGTTTTACTCAGTGTTGTGTGTAAAAGTCCTATGAGATCAATTTTCAAACCAGCCCACCTGGCAGCAACAATCATTCACCATGATGTTGTGTTTATGTGAATATGACCTCAAGCTCTTGACCTGTATCTGCTTGATTAGATTTTCACAGGACTGTTACCACATGATTAAATAATTGCATAAATGAGCAGGTGTACAGCTTATTACCTGCTGTAGCTTTGCCATCAACATATACATATATATATATATATATATATATATATATATATATATATATATATATATATATATATATATATATATATATATATATATATATATATATATATATATATTAGGGATAATTATATTTCTGTCTATATATTTCTGTTTATATTCCTGATATTCCTGTTTGCCATTATCTGTCTATAATATGACACAGAAAGCGGTCCATAGGGTTTTATCTCATCAGTATTCCAATGCAGTCTGCTGGCAGTGGCCAGTTTTTTTTGGTGACACTTCTGGAAAGGCATCAATAAATGATTATGAAGTAAAATATTGATAAATTAATATTTATTAGCCAATATTTTGACTAGGTGTTTCATGGTTTTCAGGTTTTAATAGATGTAATATGTTAGAACACTGTTTATTTCCACTCTTTAATGGCAAGAGAATATAAGCTTTTGTATTATAGACACTACCATTACTCATAACAGTGAACTTCATGGATCCCATTCATTTGAAAGGGTTAGATGGCAGCAATGGCGGCTGCAGAATTAGCTTAATGCATGACTAGATTGGTGTATCTTTTAATAGCTCACTGAGACCCACTCTGAGGAGACAGCATTTTTCTGTTCAGCAAAGCTTGTATATGTATATAATTTTAGAAGTTATTGCTCTGTGATTATGAATTAATAAACATAAATGATGTGTGTGTGTGATTGGATTCTTGTATCCCTTCCTAAAAATACCATGCCAATCTGGTTTTTGTTTAATTTTGTTTTAAAAGAAAAAAGTTTAAGATTAGAATTAATCCAAAAGATTAATTGCAATTCACTTAACGATATGTTTTGGAAGGTGGGAATAAACTAGTATGTCTGCACAAACACAGGAAGAGTAGGCAAAGCTTAGCATAGAGAGTAACCCAAGCTTACCAAGGTACCAGGAAAATAAGCTGGGAGGCAGCATCACAATGTGACTCCATGCTATTTATTTGTATTATTATAATTATAACTAATTAGTTAACTATTAAGGATTTCCACTAAATATGTAAGGAGAATCCTCATAAATGCTATCTAGGAATTATATATTGTTTTATATTTTATAGTGTAGGTAACCAGACAAATTAGCTGTATACTGTATATTCACAGACATAATATCAAGCAGATTAAAATCAACAAGCATACATCTGCTAAACGTCTGTGTAGAGTGTTAACATCAAAACCACCAAATAAATTATTCAAATGCTGGGATAAATGAAAGAGTGATGCCATTCATCAGAATCTGGGCATTGTGTACAGGCATCTGCTTACTGAATCAGTCTTTTCCTCTAGGGTCATTAATTAGATATGAACATAACCACATGACTTTTTACATGCAGCCCATGGAGAAAGACAGCTCTGCTTATTAATTCAGTGAACAATGTAGCACCATATCTCTCTCCTGCATGACTGAAATGACACACTGAATCTTATTGTCCATAGAAAATACACAAACACCAATAGGGAGCATGAAATGAATGGATACATTGGTTATAATGTGTTATATATAATGCAGAGACACTATATAAAACTCATTCATATACACACACATACATATACTGTATACAGTATGTGGTGTATGTGGTGTGCAGTAGGATTGACAAACTGGTCCAAGATGGAGGTGGATTGGCTCTGAGCCCTTTCCTGTTTGCAGTGGTGATGGACAGGTTGACAGACGAGGTCAGACAGAAGTCTGCATGGAAGATTATTTGTGGAGAGTAGGGAGCAGGTTGAGACAAGCCTGGAGAGTGGAAGTACATAATGGAGAGAAATGGAATGAAAGAGAGGGCAGTGAAGTGGTGTGGTTGTAAGGAGTAGAGGTGATGAAGATGGAGATGAGTTTAAGTATCTGGGGTCAACCGTGTAACGTAATGGAGAGTTTGTTAGAGAAGTGAACTAAAGAGTGCAGTCAGGGTGGAGTGGGTGGAGAAGAGTGGCAGGAGTGATTTGTGATAGAAGGGTATCTGCAAGAGTGAAAGGGGAAGTTTATAGGACTGCGGTGAGACCAGCTATGTTGTATGGTTTAGAGACAGTGGCATTGACCAAAAGATTGGAGGTGGCAGAGTTGAAGATGCTGTGAAGGTTGTAGGACATTCTGGACACAAGGTGATAGAGATGGTTTTGACATTCCTATATGAGATGAGGCACATGGTAGAAGATTGCTGAAAATCGAGCTGGCAGGCAGGAGAAAAAGAGAAAGGACCAGTAGGAGGTTTATGGATGTGGTGATGGAAGAAATGCAGGTAGTTGGTTTAAAAAAGGCAGATGTAGAGGACAGTGTGGTATTTAGATTAATGTTCTGCTGTGGCGACCACTAACAGGAGCAGTCTTAAGAAGAGGAAGAAATATAAAAGTACGGAAAGTATTCAGACCCCCTTAAATTTTTCACTCTTTTTTATATTGCAGCCATTTGCTAAAATCATTTAGGTTCATTCTTCTTCCTCATGAATGTACACATAGCACCCCATACTGACAGAAAAACACAGAATTGTTGACATTGTTGCAGATTTATTAAAAAAGAAAAACTGAAATATCACATGGTCCTAAGTATTCAGACCCTTTGCTCAGTATTTAGTAGAAGCCCCCTTTTGATCTAATACAGCTAGGAGTCTTTTTGGGAAAGAGGCAACAAGTCTTTCACACCTGGATTTGGGAATCCTCTGCCATTCCTCCTTGCAGGTCCTCTCCAGTTCTGTCAGGTTGGATGTTAAACGTTGGTGGACAGCCATTTTTAGGTCTCTCCAGAGATGCTCAATTGGGTTTAAGTCAGGGCTCTGGCTGGGCCATTCAAGAACAGTCACGGAGTTGTTGTGAAGCCACTCCTTCATTATTTTAGCTGTGTGCTTAGGGTCTTTGTCTTGTTGGAAGGTAAACCTTCGGCCCAGCCTGAGGTCCAGAGCACTCTGGAGAAGGTTTTTGTCCAGGATATCCCTGTACTTGGCCGCATTCATCTTTCCCTCGATTGCAACCAGTCGTCCTGTCCCTGCAGCTGAAAAACACCACCACAGCATGATGCTGCCACCACCATGCTTCACTGTTGGGACTGTATTGGACAGGTGATGAGCAGTGCCTGGTTTTCTCCACACATACCGCTTAGAATTAAGGCCAAAAAGTAATATTTTGGTCTCATCAGACCAGAGAATCTTATTTCTCACCATCTTGGAGTCCTTCAGGTGTTTTTTAGCTAACTCCATGCGGGCTTTCATGTGTCTTACACTGAGGAGAGGCTTCCGTCAGGCCACTCTGCCATAAAGCCCCGACTGGTGGAGGGCTGCAGTGATGGTTGACTTTCTACAACTTTCTCCCATCTCCTGACTGCATCTCTGGAGCTCAGCCACAGTGATCTTTGGGTTCTTCTTTACCTCTCTCACCAAGGCTCTTCTCCCCCGATAGCTCAGTTTGGCCGGACGGCCAGCTCTAGGAAGGGTTCTGGTCGTCCCAAACGTCTTCCATTTGAGGATTATGGAGGCCACTGTGCTCTTAGGAACCTTAAGTGCAGCAGAAATCTTTTTGTAACCTTGGCCAGATCTGTGCCTTGCCACAATTCTGTCTCTGAGCTCTTCAGGCAGTTTCTTTGACCTCATGATTCTCATTTGCTCTGACATGCATTGTAATCTGGAAGGTCTTATATAGACAGGTGTGTGGCTTTCCTAATCAAGTTCAATCAGTATAATCAAACACAGCTGGACTCAAATGAAGGTGTAGAACCATCTCAAGGATGATCAGAAGAAATGGAAAGCACCTGAGTTAAATATATGAGTGTCACAGCAAAGGGTCTGAATACTTAGGACCATGTGATATTTCAGTTTTTCTTTTTTAATAAATCTGCAACAATGTCAACAATTCTGTGTTTTTCTGTCAATATGTGGAGCTATGTGTACATTCATGAGGAAGAAGAATGAACTTAAATGATTTTAGCAAATGGCTGCAATATAACAAAAAGTGAAAAATTTAAGGGGGTCTGAATACTTTCCGTACCCACTGTATATATATATATATATATATATATATATATATATATATATATATATATATACAGTGAGGAAAATAAGTATTTGAACACCCTGCTATTTTGCAAGTTCTCCCACTTAGAAATCATGGAGGGGTCTGAAATTGTCATCGTAGGTGCATGTCCACTGTGAGAGACATAATCTAAAAAAAAAAAATCCAGAAATCACAATATATGATATTTAAACTCTTTATTTGTATGATACAGCTGCAGTATAAGTATTTGAACACCTGTCTATCAGCTAGAATTCTGACCCTCAAAGACCTGTTAGTCTGCCTTTAAAATGTTCACCTCCACTACATTTATTATCCTAAATTAGATGCACCTGTTTGAGGTCGTAAGCTGCATAAAGACACCTGTCCACCCCATACAATCAGTAAGAATCCAACTAATTACATGACCAAGACCAAAGAGCTGTCCAAAGACACTAGAGACAAAATTGTACACCTCCACAAGGCTGGAAAGGGCTACGGGGAAATTGCCAAGCAGCTTGGTGAAAAAAGGTCCACTGTTGGAGCAATCATTAGAAAATGGAAGAAGCTAAACATGGCTGTCAATCGCCCTCGGACTTGGGCTCCATGCAAGATCTCACCTCGTGGGGTCTCAATGATCCTAAGGAAGGTGAGAAATCAGCCCAGAACTACAAGGGAGGAGCTGGTCAATTACCTGAAAAGAGCTGGGACCACCGTTTCCAAGGTTACTGTTACTGTTTTATATATATATATATATATATATATATATATATATATATATATATATATATATATATATATATATATATATATATGTGTGTGTGTGTGTGTGTGTGTGTGTGTGTGTATACATATATATGTATACACACACACACACACACACACACACACACGTTCTCAAGGGACAATACTATAAAAATAAAACAAGCTGCACTTTGACTACTGGTAGTATATACAAGTTTTATTTCTATAGTACTGTTCCTTGAGAAGATACACTATAATGGTTACTGAAATGTGAGGGGTGTACATTTTAATTGACTGACTGCACCGAATGCCAATAAAATTTAAATTATGTTTCAATTAAATGTCATAAACAATTTAATATAAATCAGGTTCCAACGCTTAGCTGTAGTATTTCAAGTTAAACTCATTATCCTTCATATATTGTAAAAATGATAAAATGAATGAAGCAATTTAGTTGGAATTCCCTAAGGCTCAGATCAGAAGATCCAAACGCTCTTGAATGCCTGTCTACTCGAATAAAGCACAGCACTTGTCGGGAATAAAGACATTTTTAGCCTCTGGGTGTTTAGCAAGGGGAGCTCTGCATTCCTACACTAATCATCACACAGCAAGCCAACAAAGCACGACCTCTGAAACCATTCAATCATCACAACAGTGGCAACATTAGTTATATTGCTTTCTTATATTACTTTTGTGATTTGATTGATGGAAAGGTCCAGTCTTGTTGTGCAAATTGTTAAGAAAAAGCTTCCGCATTGTTTATGTTGAGTACATGAGTGGTTACTCACATTATAAAGTCAACAGTGGGGGTCCAATCACTAGTAAACCTCTTCCAGCAATGCTGGCTTGATGAATAATCGGGAAAGAGAAAACAAAACCAGACAAAGAGAGGTTTAAGAGGCTAATTCCAAAAAAGGATGGAATAAATCAACCTTTTAAAGGGCAGCCAATGCAGTCAAATGGAAATGATGCTCACCCCAGCAACAGGCAATTAATTACTATGCAAATTTCGGACACACTGAGGTACAATGTCATCCAGAACAGAAAAATTATGCAAATGAAATAATGATAAACATTTATTTGGGAAAATACCAACATTTATCATTTACAATATTTATAATTGCCCCAAATATACATAGGATAAAATATGAGAGGAGAATCATTGTTTTCTTTTCTTTTCTTTTCTTTTCTTTTCTTTTCTTTTCTTTTCTTTTCTTTTCTTTTTTCTTCTTTTCTTTTCTTTTCTTGTCATATGCACAGCAAAGAAACGTTTCCCCCGTACAATAAGATTCTTCCTTTTTCCCACGTCCACAGTGACTGCCACAAAAAAATTATAATATATAACAATAATATAACAAAATAATTGATGTGTTGAAAACAGCAGCATATGAAAGTATATACTGTAAACTTTACATATGTATCCAGAGAAGAGTACAAAACCAGATATATTTGTGCAATGAGTGTATGCAGTGTGCAGTGTGTGAAAAAGTATGCAAACATATTTTGCAACATCAACTGTGTGTACCATAGTTCACCATAAATGTGCAAATTCCGCAATGTGTGTTGTCATCGCAATAAGTTTGTTAGGCTGCAATGAGTGTTCAAAATCGGTGTCAATAATCAAATAGAGTGAAATCAGTGAAATTAATTAAATGACAATGGTTGCAAAGGTCATTAAACAATGTACTTAATGTCCTTGAAGAGAAATATTATTCTTATGAGCTTATCCAGTATGTACATTTTAAGCCCAAAGTATATAATTCACTAACTGCATTTAATTAGCATTGCAATTATTATTATTTTTTTAATTGTTGTTTGTCTCCATCATTGGGAATCTATTGATTTTTCTTCTTCTTTCAACTTTTCCCATTAGGGGTTGCCACAGTCTCCATACATCCCTGTCCTCCTCCTCCTTGGCCTGGCAGCTCCATCGTCAGCATTCTCCTACAGATATACCCTTTTTCCCTCCACTGAACATGTCCAAACTATCTCAATCTAGCCTCCCTCACCTTGTCTCCAAAAAATCTGACATGGGCTGTCCCTCTAATAAACTAATTTTTAATCCTGTCCATCTTCGTCACTCCGAATAAAAATTTTAGCATCTCTAGCTCCACCCCCAGTTTTTAAGTCAATGCCACTGTCTCTAAATCATACATCACAGGTCTCACCACTGTCCTATAAACCTTCCCTTCCATTCTTGCTGATACCTTCTATCAAAATCACTCCTGCTCTTCTCCACCCACTCCACCCTGCCTGCACTCTTTTCTTCACTTCTCTAACACACTCTTCATTACTTTTCATTGTTGACCACAGGTACCTGAACTCCTCCACCTTCACCACCTCTTCTACCTGCAACCACACCCCTTCACGTCCCTCCCTCTCATTCCTGAATATCTTCCCTCACCACATCCATTAACCTTCTCCTTGACCTTCCTCTTTTCCTGCTTCCTGGTGGCTCCATCCTCAGCATTCTTCTATCGATATACCCCATGTCCCTCCGCTGCACATGTCCAAACCATCTCAAACGCGCCTCTCTCACTTTGTCCCCAAAACGTCCTACATGCTGTGTCCCTCTAATAAACTTGTTTCTAATCCTGTCCATCCTCGTCACTCCCAACGAACACCTCAACATCTTCAGCTCTGCTACTTCCAGCTCCACCTCCTGTCTTATAGTCAATGCCACTGTCTTTAAACAATACAACATAGCAGGTCTCACCACTGTCCTATAAACTGTCCCCTCCACTCTTGCAGATACTCTTCTATCACAAATCACTCCTGGCACTCTTATTCACACACTCCACCCTGCCTGAACTCTTTTTTTCATTTTTCTAACACACTCTCCATTCCATTGCACTGTTGATCTCATGTACCTAAACTTATCCACCATCTCCACCTCTTCTCGCTGCAACCGCACCACTCCACTGCCCTCCCTCTCATTCACACACATGTACTCTGTCTTACTTCTACTGACTTTCATTCCCCTTTCCTCCAGTGCATACCTCTACCTCTCCAGGCTCTTCTCAACCTGCTCCCTACTCTCACCACAAATGACAATATCATCTGCAAACATCAAAGTTCACGGCAACTCCTGTCTGACCTCCTCCGTCAACCTGACCATCACCACTGCAAACAAGAAAGGGCCCAAATCCGATATTTGATGCAGTCCCACCTTACTTACTCCATACTGTTCTCATACATGTCCTGCACCACCCTCACATACTTCTCTGACACACCTGACTTCCTCATACAATACCACAATTCCTATCTCTGCACCCTGTACACTTTATCTAAATCCACAAACACACAATGCAGCTCCTTCTGACCTTCGCTATACTTCTCCATCAACATTCTCAAAGCAAATATTGCATCTATAGTGCCAAAAATCTGTACCAACACACTCCTTCTCCATTCCTCAGGCATCATCTTACCTTCCAAAATCTTGTTAAACAAATTAGTTAAAAACTCCACTGCCATCTCTCCTAAACATCTCCACGCTTCTACCGATGACATCTGCTCCAACCGATTTTTTACTCTTCATCCTCTTATTTGCTGCTCTCACTTCCTCCTTACTAATCCTAAAGGGATCCTATCTACTTCCTGATCCACCATCTCCACATCATACAACCTTCTCACTCTCTCATCTTCCTCATTCAACAGCTGCACGGTGTCGGTATTAATCCTTTTCTCCTTCTTTAGTGCCCAACTTCTTATACAGCTCCTCATATGCCTTTTGCTTTGCTTTAGCCACATCCCTCTTTACCTGGTGCTGCATCTTCTTGTACTCCTGCCTACTTTTCTCATCGCCCAATCCTGTTTTGCCAACCTCTTTTTCCCTTTGCTTTCCTGTACTTCTTCATTCCACCACCATGTCTCTTTGTCTTCCTTTCTATTTCCAGATGTCACACCAGGTACCTTTCTAGCTGTCTTCCTTAACACTTCTGCAGTAGTTGCCCAATCATCCAGCACCTCTTTACCACTGAGCCCCTGTCTGACCTCCTCCCTGAATCTCGCACTACAGTCTTTCTCCTTTAGTTTCCACCATCTTATTCGTCTTTCAGTCCTCACTCTCCTCCTCTTCTTCTTCACCTCCAAAACCATCCTACAGACCACCATCCGATGCTGTCTAGCTACACTGTCCCCTGCCAACACCTTACAGTCTCTAATCTCCTTCAGGTTGCATCTCCTACATAGAACATTGTCCACATGTGTGCACATTCCTTCACTTTTTTATGTCCCTTTATGCTCCTAGTTCTTCTCAAAATAAATATACACCACTGCCATTTTACCCATCACCTCTTTATCATCTCTGTTCCCTACACCTACATGGCCATTGAAATCTGCCCCAATCACCAATCTTTCTTTCCTAGGTACACTCTCCACCACTTCATTTTACTCACTCCAGAATTCTTCCTTCTCCTCCTCTATCTCACAACCCACTTGTGGAGCATGAGCACTGATGACATTTATCATGACCCCTTCTGCTTCCAGCTTCATGTTCATTACTCTATCAGAAACTCTCTTCACCTCCACTACACTCTTACTAAACTCTCCTTAAGGATTACCCAGCCGTTGGTAACCTGGGCCTCGACTAATCTGGTATAAAATTCTGGTTTGTGATCTGCATATTTGATTTAGCACATGCTTTACGCTGGATGCTCTTCCTAACACAACCCTCCCATTTATCCAGGCTTGGGACCAGCACTAAGAGTGCACTGGCTTGTGAAACCATAATGGCTTGGTTGTATTTGGCATGATACATTTCACAAAAATGTAGCTTCTAAGCCTTATTCAAATATATGCTGATCAGGCATAATATTATGACCACCTGCCTAATATTGTGTTGGTCCCGCTTATGCTGCCAAAACAGTTTTGACCCATCGTGCATTAACAGCATTAACTTCTACAGCAAATTGAGCTACAGGAGCTCGTCTGTTGGATCGAACCACACAGGCCAGCATTCGCTCCCCACATGCATCAATGAGCCTTGGCCACCCATGACCCTGTTGCCACCACTGTTCCTTCCTTGGAACACTTTTGATTGATACTGACCACTGCAGACTGGAAACACCCCACAAGAGCTCCAGTTTTGGAGATACTCTGACCCAGTCGTCTAGACATCAGAATTTGGCCCATGTCAAATTTGCTGAAATCCTTATGCTTACCCATATTTCCTGATTCTAACACATCAACATTGAGGACAAAATTTTCACTTGCTGCCTAATATATCCCACCCTCTAACAGGTGCCATGATGAAGAGATAATCAGTGTCATTCACTCACCGCTCATAATGTTATAATGTCATAATTTTATGCCTAGTCAGTGTAAATAACTGTTTGAAAGTGATTATCACTAGGTTTTTTTTTCATAAATATTATATAATGCATAAATCAACAGTCAACAGTCTACTACAAGTCTTCTCAGGAAAACAGCTTGCATGAACAGTTCTGTATTTGAGCACTTATCACAAAACAGTACACCTCATGATGGAACTGTTATGAATTAACATTCTGTGTTGAGGATGAGGACAGGTTCCGTATTGAGTCTGGTCTCTCTAAAAGTTTCTTCCAAATGCCATCTCAGGGAGTTTTTCCTTGCCACAGTCACCACTGGCTCAATCATTAGGGATAAACTTACACTGGACCCAATGTTGCTTTCTTCAGCACAATGACATTTATTAACAATTACATATTCCAGTGGCACTTGCATGTTCTTAAAAATGATATCTGAAATGATATAAGTCCAGATGTTACATTAGCTTTGTTTGCATGTTCTGGTCTTACAAGAGCACTAGCATCTTTTCAATAGTTGTCTTTTATTTAATGTATGTTGGTGGCTAAGTGGATGATTGTTAGCGAATAGAAGTCCGTCTCACCACATAGCTTTTAAACATGACTGACTGAAGATTTGATTTTTCAAGACTGGTGCATCCATAAAAAAATTACAGGACCTACCTGGAGGAAAACAGGGCTTTATTGTTGTGTGTGTGTGTGTATGTGATAATTAGCAGCCCTAAGAATTTAGCCCAATGCAATGATCTTGAGCTCTCTGTGCTGGTGGTTCAGTCTCCATGCTTTGTAAGCTGTCATCTGTAATTATCAGTAAACCTTTAGAAGAGCACTAATACTAATATTCACTAATATTAATAAGCAAAAGAATGAGACCTTGAAGTAATGTTTTGAAGCTCTGACTGTTTTATTAATGCTATATTATAAACAATGGAATTTTTATTGGTTTTGTTTTGCCATAGCAACTGTCTTTAAGAACAAATGCATCTCTGAAGTAACATATTGCCTTAATTAAATGGTTTATTATTTTTTTTAATTTTCTTGCTTAGATGGAAAATGGTATTAAGCTGGGTTTTTAACAGGATCACTGTAGACAGGATGGCTTTAAGCGTTTATAACAAGTTCACTTCTCGTGTATTGATCTTTGAATGTAATTAATAGGTTTCAGAAGGGATTAGCAGTCCTCTATAGCTCCCTCTTATATAATGCAGTCATCAGTGGGGTCAATTAACATTATTGTGCGTGATTAACAATGTACATTTTATTTCTGGATTAAGGTGGTTGCTACAGAAAACAGTGGATTTCTAAAGTCATCTCTCAGCTGAGCCTGCTATAAAAAACAAACCTCTGTCTCACTCCAGCTCCCTGGTTTTGCTCTATTGTTAAGTTCTTGCCTTTCTTTTATACCTTACTTCCTGACCCTGCTTTTACCATCATTTGCATGGTTCCTTCCCTTTCTAGCAGATTTAAAAGGAAGAAAATTACCGTGCTTTATGGGGAAAAAAACAAACCACCAACCAGCAATCTGCATTCATTCCACTGCTAAATCAACATTTTGGAAATGTTGGAAGCATCTCAGAGTGCAATGCACCATAAACAGTTATTCTTCTCCTTGACAAACATTTTATTTATCATGTTCATGCAGGCCGTATAAAATGCAAATCCAGGTGACATTAGATGCAACCCTACTTCATACAGCACTGTGTTTGGAAATCTAGATTAAAGTAGATGGCACTTAGACACTGTTGCTAGGCTACACTCCACGCAGAGCTGAGGGCCAATTTTTTTTTTTTCAAAATAGGGAGAAATGTCTATCTGCATTTTCGTGTTAAAGGGGGTAAAGTTCATGTCGCTGCTGTAGCAGTTTCTCAAAGCAATGATTCGAAAATTGCCTTGGAATGAAGAAAATTTATTTTAGGACTGCATTTAACTATATAGAAGCTGCATACAGCATATGCTATTTTTAGCACCGTTAAGGTTGCTAGTTAAACCGTTGGCTAAGTTTCTTTTTGTTGGACAGATAATAATCTGGGGATTAGTTTAGGTGTATAAATATATATTAGGGGTGTAGCGGTACATGTATTCGTACCAAAGTTTTCCGGTACAGGAAAACATGGAGAACATAGTTCAAATCTGAGTTCCCTCAGAAACATCAGTGGTGTACCGCTTGTTTGTTTTGTTCTGCCTTGCACTTTAAGCGCATTTTTTCAACTATCATTATTAAACTTGAAAACATACACAAGAATGGCAGGGGTATAAAAATTAAACAAGAGTTAGCACAGGCTACTTACTTAGTGCCAGAAAAATAAGATTTGTAGTGCATTGTTCTGCATTCACACACACACACACACACACACACACACACACACACACACACACACACACACACACACACACACACACACACACACCAGTATTACCCAAATGGGGTCTAACAAATGTAAACTCTTTATTTAATTGAATTTTTCCAGCAATTTAATGTTATTTAATCAATTTAATTTGTGCCAATATAAACTTGGATATTTTATAGATTCATCACACACAGACTGATATATTTCAAGTGTTTATTTCTTTTCATTTTGATGATTATGGCTTACAGCTAATGAAAACCCAAAATTCAATATCTCAGAAAATGTAAATATTGTGAAAAGGTTCAATATTGGAGACTTGTGGTGTCACACTCTAATTAACTAATTAAATCCAAACACCTGCAAAGGTTTCCTGAGCATTTTAATGGTGTCTCAGTCTGGTTCAGGCTACACAATCATGGGGGAAGACTGCTGACTTGACAGATGTCCAGAAGACGATCATTGACACCCTGCACATGGAGGGTAAGACACAAAAGTTCATCGCTAAAAAAGCTGGCTGAAACAAAGCCCATTCAAGAATTTGGGGGAGATTCACAAAAAATGGACTGCAGTTCTTTGAGAGCCTATACGCACAGATGTATCCATGGGCTACATCTGACACATTCCTTGTGTCAACTCCTGAAACAGAGACAACATCAGAGGTGTCTTACCTGGGCAAAGGACAAAAAGGACTGGACTGTTGCTTAGTGGGCCAAAGTCGTCTTTTAAGATGAGAGGAAAGAAAATTGTGCATTTTATTTGGAAATCAAGGTCCCAGAGTCTGAAAGAAGAGAAGAGAGGAACAGAATCCAAGTTACTTGAGGTCCACTGTAAAATTGTATTTTCCAGTAGCATTTGGCACCTGCCAACACTGCCAAAAGCACCAAACGTTAATTAAACGACCATAGTGTTGGTGTGCTTGAACAAATTTACTGCAAATACAAAAATATGGCAGCAAATTAAGTATTGGTGCTGTGAGATCCAAATTTAATATCTTGTATGACTTCCATGAGCTTGAAGGACTGCATCCATGCGGCTTGGCAAGGATTCAAACAATTTATTGATAAAGTCAGTTAAGGCAGTAATTCAAGCAAAAGGAGCCCCTAACAATTATTGAGTATATATACAGTATGATGATATAATGAACATACTTTTCAGAAGGCCAACAATTCACTAAAAATTTTTTTTGATTGGTCTTATGAAGTATTCTAATTTTTTTTAGATGGTGAATGGTGGGTTTTTGTTAGTTGTGAGCTCAAATCATCAAGATTATAAGAAATAAACATTTGAAATATATCAGTCTGTGTGTGAATATATATAATATACAAGTTTTACTTTTTGTATTGAATTACTAAAATAAATACATTTTTTAGTGATATTCTAATTTATTGAGATGCACCTGTATATGTATAACCTTTTATCAAATTATTTATATTTTTGAGTCAAGCCTCTTTCTTGAATTTTTCAAATTAATTTTTTTATGTCACATACATAGCCATATAGTGTATGACACAAAGCAAAATGCTTATTACCACTGACCTTTAAAAATGGATAAAAAATTAATAGATAAAATTAAAATAGAATAGAGAAATAACATAGACTATACAATGTAATAAAATAGAATCCAAGTGCATTAAAATAAAAAAATAAAAATCTAATAATAAACACTAATCAGAATAATGAGTAAACATATCTCATTTACATTCACAGCATTTATGTACTGGAGGGATATAAACCATGTTCCCCGAAATAGTGTTCCACAAATAAGTGTTTAGATACTAATGGTCAAAAGTGCTTTTTTACATCCTATAACAATAGACCAGAATTTATTCACATTCAATGGAGAGCCTCACAGACGCGGATCACTGCTTGCAATATTACTGGGCCAACACGCAGTGCTCAGCATGGCTCGGTTTGTAGTCAAAGTGGATTAGAGGAGTTAATTATCAGTATAAATGAAAATGAACCTTCTTAATAAAATGCGGACACAGCAGACACGATGACAAACTTACAATAGGCAAATTTCTGTTCCTTATGAAATACAATGCAATGTACAGCTATTAGTTCATTAAAACATAAAGTAAGATTTTTTTTTATAATTTCAGGCATTGTTCACCGATCAAAATATTGTATGCTTTGTCCAATTTAGAAAAAAGGTGGCAGTGGGCCATCGGGGAGCTAAAAAGGTCAGTTATTAATGTGAAACTTTTGCATATTTTTTTTAACAGACTGCAAAGTCAAATAAATTCCCATCACTATATAGCTACTGGTGACTAATATTTTTTTTTCTTATCAAACCATTCAGTGAGTTCCATGGATGGGCACAGTGTCATCTTAGCAGAGACCTATTAGGCTAGAAATGTTTCATCATAGGATAAAGGCGATCAGCCTGAAATCTGTGTATTGATTTGGGGTGACCACTGTACAGCATTTTAGCAGAGCCACCAGTTCTCCTTTTAATTTGCCCCTGCATACAAAAAGATATCTGTTGATTTAAAAAAAACTCTATATAAATAAACTAGATAATTAGTTTAACTTATAATTTAATTTAGCTGATAATTCACAAAAGTGAAAACAACAAAACAACAACTGCACCCTAATGCATCCTATCATATTAAGCCAAATATCAAAGGAATTCCCATAAAATAGCATACAATTATGGCAAAGACTAATTCTAAATTATTATTATGACGTATTACATTCCTAGGTTTCAGTCATTTCTTGCTTTTGAAACTCCTGAATCAATGAAGCATTTTAACTGCCAAGTCCTTCAAAAGCTGAGCCAGGTTTAGAATAAACAAAACACGAAAGCATGCAGTGTTGTGTTCTCCTGCTCTGTTGTGATGATTTGAAGTCAATGGAGTATTTCAACCTTGAGTTACTTCTAGCTGCATGTGCTCCTAGAACTTCCGTTTTATCCGAGTTAAGCAGAATGAAGTTATCAAGCATCCACTATCTAATGTCCTTTACGCACTCCTCAACATTGTTAAGCTGATCTCTCTCATCTGGATTTGATGAAATATACAGCTGTGAATCATCAGCAAAGCAATGGAAGCAAATACCATGTTTATGTATTATTTCACCCAACCCAGCCATTATGGATGCACAAGACAGTGCACTCTTAGTGCCGTCCCAAGCCCGGGTAAATGGGGAGGGTTGCGTTAGGAAGGGCATCCAGCGTAAAACATGTGCCAAATCAAATATGCGGATCACAAATGAGAATTTCATACCGGATCAGTCGAGGCCCGGGTTAACAACGACCGCCACAGGTATCGTTAGCCGACAGGGTACCGGTGGAAATTGGGCTACTGTTGGCCGAAGGAGGAGAAGGAGAGGAGGAAGACGTCTACAGAGACGGCAGGGAAAGGAGCAGTGTAGGAGAGTGGAGGTTAGGGTTGGTACTTTAAATTTTGGTACTATGACGGGTAAAGGGAGAGAGGTAGCTGATATGATGGAGAGGAGAAATGTGGATTTGTTGTGTGTTCAGGAGACCAAGTGGAAAGGGAGTAAAGCCAGGAACATTGGAGGTGGGTTTAAACTGTTTTATCATGGTGTGGATGGAAAGAGAAATGGTGTAGGGGTGATTCTGAAGGAAGAGTACAGTAAGAGTGTAGTGGAGGTGAAGAGAGTTTCTGATAGGGTGATGATCGTGAAGGTGGAAGTTGAAGGGATGATGATAAATGTCATCAGTGCCTATGCTCCACAAGTTGGCTGTGAGATGGAGGAGAAGGAAAGATTCTGGAGTGAATTAGATGAAGTGGTAGATGGTGTACCTAAAGAACGATTGGTGATTGGGGCAGACTTTAATGGGCATGTAGGTGAAGGGAACAGAGGTGATGAGGAGGTGATGGGTAGGTATGGTTTTAAGGAGAGGAATGTGGAAGGGCAGATGGTGGTGGATTTTGCTAAAAGGATGGAAATGGCAGTGGTGAACACTTATTTTAAGAAGAAGGAGGATCATAGGGTGACGTATAAGAGTGGAGGAAGGTGCACACAGGTGGACTATGTGCTATGCAGGAGATGCAACCTAAAGGAGATTGGAGACTGTAAGGTGTTGGCAGGGGACAGTGTAGCTAGACAGCATCGGATGGTGGTCTGTAGGATGGTTTTGGAGGCGAAAAAGAGGAGGAGGAGAGTGAGGACTGAAAGAAGAATAAGATGGTGGAAACTGAAGGAGGAAGAGTGTAGTGTGAGGTTCAGGCAAGAGGTCAGACAGAGGCTCGGTGGTGTTGAAGAGGTGTTGGATGATTGGGTAACTACTGCAGGAGTGATGAGGGAGGCAGCTAGAAAAGTACTTGGTGTAACATCTGGAAATAGAAAGCAAGACAAGGAGACGTGGTGGTGGAATGAGGAAGTGCAGGAGAGCATAAGGAGAAAGAGGTTGGCAAAACAGAAGTGGGATAGACAGAGTGATGAGAAAAGTAGGCAGGAGTACAAGGAGATGCGGCAGCAGGTTAAGAGGGATGTGGCGAAAGCCAAGGAAAAGGCATATGAGGAGCTGTATGAGAGGTTGGACACTAAGGAAGGAGAAAAGGATTTGTACCGATTGGCCAGGCAGAGGGACCGAGCTGGGAAGGATGTACTGCAAGTTAGAGCAGTAAAGGATGGAAAGGGGAAATGTGTTGACTAGTGAGGAGAGTGTGTTGAGAAGGTGGAGGGAGTATTTTGAGCAGCTGATGAATTAGGAAAATCAGGGAGAGAGAAGGTTGGATGATGTGGAGTTGGTGAAGCAGGAAGTGGATAGGATTAGTAAGGAGGAAGTGAGAGCAGCGATTAAGAGGATGAAGAGTGGCAAGTCGGTTGGACCAGATGACATACCGGTAGAAGCGTGGAGATATTTAGGAGAGATGGCAGTGGAGTTTTTGACCAGATTGTTTAACAGGATTTTGGAAGGTGAGAAGATGACTGAGGAATGGAGAAGAAGTGTGCTGGTACTGATCTTTAAGCATAAAGGAGATGTGCAGTCTTGCAGTAACTACAGGGGAATTAAGTTGGTCAGTCACACCATGAAGTTATGGGAAAGAGTAGTGGAAGCCAGGCTGAGAGAAGAGGTGACCATCTGTGAGCAACAGTATTGTTTCATGCCGAGGAAGAGCACCACAGATGCCTTATTTGCTTTAAGATTGTTGATGGAGAAGTATAGAGAAGGACAAAAGAAATTGCATTGTGTATTTGTGGATTTAGAGAAGGCGTTCGGCAGAGTGCCAAGAGAGGAGTTGTGGTATTGTATGAGGAAGTCAGGTGTGTCAGAGAAGTATGTGAGGGTGGTGCAGGACATGTATGAGGACAGTGTGACGGCAGTGAAGTGTGCAGTAGGAACGACAGACTGGTTCAGGGTGAAGGTTGGACTGCATCAAGGATCGGCCCTGAGCCCTTTCCTGTTTGCAGTGGTGATGGACAGGTTGACGGACGAGGTTAGACAGGAGTCTCCCTGGACTATGATGTTTGCGGATGATATTGTGATTTGTTGTGAGAGTGGGGAGCAGGTTGAGAAGAGCCTGGAGAGGTGGAGATATGCGCTGGAGAGAAGGGGAATGAAACTCAGTAGGAGTAAGACAGAATACATGTGTGTGAATGAGAGGGAGGGCAGTGGAGTTGTGCGGTTGCAGGGAGAAGAGCTGGAGAAGGTGGAGGAATTCAGGTACCTAGGGTCAACAGTGCAAAGTAATGGTGAGTGTGTTAGAGAAGTGAAGAAAAGAGTGCAGGCAGGGTGGAGTGGGTGGAGAAGAGTGACAGGAGTGATTTGTGATAGTAGGGTATCTGCAAAAATGAAAGGGAAAGTTTATAGGTCTGTGGTGAGACCTGCTATGTTGTATGGATTAGAGACAGTGGCATTGAGTAAAAGACAGGAGGTATAGCTGGAGGTAGCAGAGCTGAAGATGTTGAGGTTTTCGTTGGGAGTGACGAGGATGGATAAGATTAGAAATGAGTTTATTAGAGGGACAGCGCATGTAGGATGTTTTGGTGACAAGGTGAGGGAGGCGAGATTGAGATGGTTTGGACATGTGCAGAGGAGGGACATGAATTATATTGGTAGAAGAATGCTGAGGATGGAGCCACCAGGTAGGAGGAAAAGAGGAAGGCCAAGGAGGAGGTTTATGAATGTGGTGAGGGAAGACATGCAGGTAGTCGGTGTAAAAGAGGCAGATGTAGAGGACAGGGTGGTATGGAGACAGATGATCCGCTGTGGCGACCCCTAATGGGAGCAGCCGAAAGAAGAAGAAGATGTATTATTTCACCCAGAGGCAGCATATATAAAGAGAAAAGCAGTGGACCTAAGACAGATCCTTGCGGAACACAAAACATTACCTTAGAGAGTGTGGAGAACTCACCATTTTACATCAACAAACTGATAGCGATCAGTCAAATAAGACCTAAGCCAGCAGAGAGCTGTTCCCTTTATTCCAACAACGTTCTCAAGTCGAGCAAGCAGGATAGTATGAACAATGGTGTCAAAAGCTGCACTAAGGTAGATGAAATCATTACTACCTATTGATGGAGTGCATGTTAGTGCAGTGCTTTATTTCCTGTTAATTTTGATATCGTGCTGAATATAAATCTAGGATTATCCTTGTTATTTTCTATGAGAGTGGAGAAATATGCTGATCTAGCATCACTGAGTTTTTCTATAACTCAGGAGGCTCTCCTTCCATTTGAAATACTGTCAATTTGTATGATCATTATATCACTGTGCTATTTTTTTCTCCCTGATTATTTTGGTTTTAAGGGGAGCTACATCATCTAGAGTGTAATGGAGGATGATGTAAGAGGATAAAGAGTGGAAGGTTGGGGTTGGAACAGATGACATACAAGCAGAAGCATGAAGCTGTTTAGGAGAGATGGCAGTGGAGTTTTTAACTAGATTGTTTAACAAGATTCTGGAAGGTATGTGGATGCCTGAGGAATGGAGAATAAGTTTGCTGGTACAGATTTTAAAAACAAGGGAGATCTTAAAAGTGCAAAAGTGCAGACCTGGGGAATAAAGTTGATCAGTCACACCAGGAAGTTATGGGAAAGAAAGGTATGAGTAAGACAGAAAACATCTGTGTGAATGAGAGGGAGAGCAGTGGATTGGTGCAGTTGGATGAGTTTAGGTACATGGGATCAAGAAGTAAAGAAATAGTGTGAAGGCAGGGTGGAGTGGAAGTAAAGAGTGGCAGGAGTGATTTGTGATAGAAGGGTATCTGCAAGAGTGAAAGAAAAAGTTTATAGGACGGTGGCGGGACCTGCTTTGTTGTATGGTTTAGAGACAGCGCCATTGACTAAAAGACAGGCAGTGGAACTGGAGGTGGCAGAGCTGAAGATGCTGAGGATTTTCATTGGGGGTAATGAGGATGGACAGGAATAGAAATGAGTTTATTAGAGGGACCGCACATGTAGGATGTTTTGGAGACAAAGCGAGAGAGGCTTTATTGAGATGGTTTGGACATGTTCAGATGACTGACATGGGGTATATCGGTAGGAGAATGCTGAGGATGGTGCCGCCAGGAAGGAGAAAAAGAGGAAGGCCCAGGAAGAGGTTTATGGATGTGGTGAAGGAAGACATGCAGGTCATTGGTTTGAAAGAGGCAGATGTTTGGAGAAAGATGATCCACTGTGGTGACCCCTAATGGGAATAGCCGAAAGAAGAAGAGGAAGACTGCATAATCAATGGAAGTCTGCTGAAGGACTCTCAGATTGTGTAGAATAAGATTTTTTGGTCTGATGAAACCACAATTGAACGGTTTGGCCTCAGTTCTAAATGTTTTGTCTGGAGGGCTGCTTATCAGCTGCCCAAAATCATCACGCCAGAAGTTAGGCATGGTGGCGGCAGCATCATGCTATGGGGGTGTTTCTCTGCAGCAGTGACTGGGCGACTGATCAGGGTTAAGGGTGAATGAATGGTGCAAAGTACAGAGATATCCTCAATAAAAACCTGTTCTACAGCTCTCAAGACCTCAGACTGAGCCAAAGGTTCACCCTCCTACATGACAAAAACTCTAAGCACACAGCCAAGACAACACAGGAGTGGCTTAGGGACGACTCTGTGAATGTTATAGAGTGGACCAACCAGAGCCCTGACTTTAACCCTATTGAACATCTTTGGAGAGACCTGAAAGTGGCTGTGAATGTGACCCTCCCCATCCAACCTAACCCAGATTGTGATTTGCCTCCCAGTCCAGGTCTGCAAAGTTTGTTGCATAATACCCAAAACGACTCGAGGCTGTAATTGCTGCCTAATGTTTTTCAACTAAGTACTAAGCAAAGCATCTGAATACTTATCCACATGTGATTTTTCGAATCTTTTTTCTATAATTCTGTTTTTACATTGTCATTATGGGCAGGGCCTTTAATAGCCTTTTTGGTACCCTAGGCAAGATTCCTATTGTCACCCCCCAATGGGGCCGCCCTTACACCACAATGCTCCACCCCCACACCATACAAATCATTCCCAACATTCCATAAAAAAGGTTAAACACATTAATAATCATTGAAAAAATGCCTGACTTCAAGTATGTAAGCTTACACTGTATATTAAGCTGCAGGAGCAAAACAGGTCAATACATTTAATATGCGATGGCTAGGGTGGCAGCGAGGTAGGAGCCCTAGCTGGCTACACCTTAGACGACCACCTAGTTTTCATTTGCCTAGAAACTGCTGATTATGGGGTACTGAGTGTAGAGTAATTAGAGAAAAAATATTAAAAAATTTAAAAAGTAAGGGAATCCCTCCTTCAGTGTTTTCAGACAACCAAACTATGAAAGAATACGTATGGAATTATATAATAAACAAAATGTGTCAAACTACTCAGAATATTTTTTATATTTTAGATTGTTTAAAGTTACATTTAGCTTTGATGACAGCTTGGCAAACTAATGGCATTCTATCATTAGATTTACAAGGTAGTCACATGAAATGGTTCTTAGTTCACAGGTGTGTCCTGTCAAGAGTTTATTAGTGATATTTCTTACCATCAGATTGTGCTTTAGACCATCAATTGTCTTGTGCAGAGGAAAGGGTGCGTACAGCATCAATAGCCCTATGAGTGCTACTACAACTACTGTACAAATCAATATTATGGCAAGAAACATAGTTAAGAGATAAGACAGAAATCTTGGTGTGGTCTATAAAACCATCAAACAAAGAAAGGAAGACTAAGAGCTACCTCTGCTGCAAAGAATAATTTATTAGAATCACAGGACTCAAAAACCAATGATTTACATAAATGCTTATCTGAGTTAAAGTGGCAGACATATTTCAACATCCACTGTTTAGAGGCGACTGTGTGAGAATTGCGGCAAAGAACAACAATTAGAAGAAATTTGCTTTAGCCAAAAAACACAAGAAATGAAACATTGTCCTTTGGCCTGATGAGTCCAAATTTAAGATTTTTCTATTCGAATTACTTCTTGTTAGATGTACAGAGGGTAAGCGGACGATTCCTGAATGTGTGGGTTCCTGTGAAGCATGGTGGAGGAGGTGTGATGGTGTGGAGATATTTTACTGGTGACACTGTTGGTAATTCAGTCAAAATTGAGGGCACACTACAACAGAATAACTACCACAGCATTTTGCAATGACATGATATACCATTTTGTTTGCACTTAGTGAAACCATGATTTGTTTTCTAACAGGTTAATGACCTTAAACACACCTCTAGGTTTTTTAAGAGCTTATTGTTCAAGAAGAAGAGTGATGGATTGCTAAAATGGCATGTACTCCAAAGTCACTCATTTCACCTTTGGGAACTCAAGATTGTTGGAAACCTATTCCAGGTGATTACATCATGAAGCTGATGGAGAGAATTCCAAGAATGTGAAAAGCTGTCATCAAAGCACAAGGTGGCTACTTTAAATAATCAAAAATATGCAACATATTATTGGAAACTTTGAAAATATAATATAAAAATATTCTTATCTTATTAATTAAGCAATAAATGGCCTTGCTATCAGATCTATCCAGTGTGTATAATCTCACCGGAATACCTTCGGAGAACATGTGAGGTGAAATATCGAGCAAAACTTTATTATGCTTATTTGAGGAATGAGCCAATGGAGTCCAAATGTCACAGTGGCTTTAAGATGTAAGATTGAATTGAAGATTGAATTTATCTCCTCTTGTCTCTCTGGTTAAACATATCGATGAAGATCAATCAATTCTGTTACATTGATAGCAATCAGGAAAAGGACACAAAGGAATTGGATTTTCATGTGATTTAGTGCAGCGAAAATGAAACTATTTGACAGCACATTCTCCGATCGAACAACCTGTTCTAGCACATCTTGTTCATGTTATAAATCCCTTTCAAATGTTTACCCAAGCCAATTGTTATATGTATTTTGAATAGCAAATAAATAGACTGGGGGAATTAAATATTGAGGATTCTTTGGTTGGCTTTTGTGGCATTGTCCATGTATTTAACAGATTACTTATTTTTAAAATGTTCCACAGTACACCATATACAGTGCTTCAATTTAGACCCGTTAAACACTACACTACACTACACTATATGGACAAAAGTTTTCGGACAACTGGCTATTCTGGCCATATGTGGTTCATCTGGAGACACATACATCTTTGTGTTGAATGTACACCATAATTCCCTCCACACTCACCTCTAAGTTGGAGGTCCTGGGACTCAGCCAGCCGCTGTGTCAATGGATCTCTAACTTCCTGACAGACAGACCACAAGCCGTACGGGTGGGAAAACACACCTCATCCACCCTCACCCTCACCACTGGAGCTCCCCGGGGTTGTGTTCTGAGCCCCCTGCTGTACTCGCTGTACACATATGACTGTGTGGCCACATCCAACTCCACCACCATCATCAAGTTTGCTGATGACACTGTTGTGGTGGGCCTGATCAACAACAACAACGAGACTGCCTACCTACAGAAGGTTAAAAACCTGGAGAGATGGTGCCAGGAGAACAACCTTCTCCTGAACGTCAGCAAAACTAAGGAGTTGATCGTGGACTTCAGCACAAAGCGGGAGCGGTCATACCAACCGCTTAACATCTGCGGGACTCCAGTGGAAAGAGTGGACAGTTTCCGGTACTTGGGTGTTCACATCACACAGGATCTGTCTTGGTCCTGTCACACTAACACCCTGGTGAAGAAGGCCCGGCAGAACTCCCTGACCTGCAGGACATCTACAGCACGCGGTGCAGGACCAGAGCCAGGAAGATTGTGAAGGACCTCAGCCATCCCAACAATGGACTCTTCTCTTTGTTGCGTTCAGGGAAACGCTTCCGCTCCCTGAAAGCGAACACAGAGAGAATGAGGAGGAGCTTCTTCCCGCAGGCCATTCGGTGTTTAAACCAGGAAACACCCAGGATCTAAAAGCTGGTCCACTCTCTCCATCATCACACTTCTTCTCTGTACAGATCTCACCTTTCGCACCACGACACTTTAAACTCTGGACTTGCACAGCAAAGTGCACTTTATATTTATTTATTTTATACCACACCATTCTGCACACGGACACTTTTTGGACACTCTATACCACACACGGACACTTACGGACCCTTACACCACACCATACCGCACACGGACACTTACGGACCCTTACACCACACCATACTGAACACGGACACTTTATGGACAACCCACCACTAAAATTGTCTATTGTTTACACTTTGGTACACATTGTTTACTGTTTCACTGTCTACTGCCATAAGGATTTTCTTTGTATATACATTTTTCTCTTTGTTCACATAAATATCTTTATATACCCTTTATATCTTATATTTTATTTTATATAGTTTTTATACTTTATTTATCTGCTTTTTTTCTTTCTCCCCACCCTATTCCCCTCTTGCCGGACTGTCGTATAAAGCATTTCACTGCATGTCGTACCCTGTATGTATGTTTATGTGATGAATACAATTTGATTTGATTTGATTTGATTTGATGTAGTAGCATTTTCACTTGAACAAGAGATCCAAAACTGTTCCAGCATGGCAGTTGAGTTACCTCAACAGTATTGAAAAACTTTGGAATGAATTAGAACACTGACTGCTTCCCAGGCCTACTGACCTCACCTACATCAGTACCTGACTTTACAAACACCCTTGTAGCTGAATAAGCACAAATCTCCACACACTCCAAAATCTAGTGGAACATCTTCCCATAAGAGTAGAAGTTGTTTTTGGTTAGGTGTCCACAAACTTTTGTCTCTATACTGTATGCAAAACATTATAACTAGCTCTATAAAGTTTCAGGTAGATGAACTATTAACCATATAAGGGAGTTTTGAACCATGAAAGGGAGTTTTTTTTCAAAATTAAGAACTCTTGTGGAACCATTTTATCCTTAATTCCCCCAGATCATCTTTAATCTCAATAGCTCAATAAAATAATGTTGTTCAAATATGTTTTCAGGCTGCAATCTTCTGTAATTTTCTGTTATTATGTATCTAAAATGTTTACCCAGGTACACTGAAACAAACCAGTTGCATTATCAGTGCAAGCCTTGACAAAGACGATCTGTTCCATTTGAATATTTTTTCTTTATTTATTTTTATAGGAGACCAGGCCCTAGCACAAAGAGAAGTGTGTAAGTCAGCTTAGAAGCTGATATGATATTAAAAGCATTATGTTATACTTAGAATCTCTAGATCTCTTAGATCTCTAGTCACGTATATACTTATGTGTATATGGATCCTGATCGTGGATAAAATTTGTGAACTTTGTTTCTGTCGAAATACTTGACAGTTTGGTCTGAGAAAATGTTGCCCCAATGGAATGTTTATTAAAATTCCAAGGTTCTTGGTTCAATGTTATTTGCTTTAGATTATAAGCAAAACAGACAATGTCAAGTCAAGTCAAGTCAAGTTTATTTGCATAGCGCTTTTCACAACAGACATTGTCTCAAAGCAGCTTTACAGAAATCAACAGTGAAGGTGAATGGTGTGCGTTTGTCCCTGAGAGGAACCAGACTCAAAGGGGAACCCATCCTCATATGGGTGACAATGGTGAAACAGATGCATTCCCAGAGCTCTTACACTCTAATAACTGTTGATATGGGATTGTGGATTAAAAAATTTCAATTAATGTGAATTATTAATGTAAATAATATTTAAAAAAAAATTTTTTAGTCATTACAATTTTTTATTTTGAACTTTTGAACACAGATCATCCAAAAAGATGGCCATTATATTCTGCACAAAAAAGTGAATTCAGGTTCATCTGGGCATTTAGTGGGAAAATGTATAATCAAGTGTCAAGATTTTTTCCCTGAACTACAGTACCCATTAGCCACTGCACATCACTTGATCCCTGCACGCAATATGCCACATGATCGGTAGCACCTGATTCATGTTTGGTATTAATTAGAATATTGAATATAATCTCATTGAATATTAACCTTTTACACCTTGTCTCAAATTAGTCTTCACATGGTTCATCTTTATGCTCAGGTTATGGTTTTTGTTTCCTTGTCAGGTTGTTTTGCATCTTGTTTAACAATTTCTGTTTCTCAATTTATGTCTAAAAATGGATATTCAATACTTTCCACAGGCAGTGAATCAAGAGAGAAAGTGACAGTGCAGATCACACATGCACTCCTGTGGGCTAATCCAAAGATGAAAAATATTAAGCTTTTAATAGTTTTTAACAACAAATCATTTGTTAGAAGATTTGCATGAACTAAACATGTGCATTGTTGAGAACACCCGTGCTATTTCTTTCTGCAGTGAACTGTTGTAATGAAAAGCCAGAAACGGAGAAAATCACTTATATAGTGTAGGTAAAACCAAGATGATTACTATGTTGATATAATATAAGATGTCTGTGTGTACAAAACTTTCCAAGTTTCTTTCTAGATTTTTTTTTAGATATTTTCCACCTGATACAGCTAACCAAGGACCTGATAACAAACTTATAAAATGAACCAAGATTGAAAGAGCAGGAAGAGAGCTACAGTTTAGGTCTTGTTTAAGTTTTATTATTAGTATTAGGTCCTGCTTACCATGAATAGGTTGAAATTTATATTTATGTAGATCAACAAGCAACACAATGACTTTCTTTTATTATATATTGTATTTAATTCAATTCAATTCAATTCATTTTTATTTGTATAGCACTTTTAACAATGAACATTGTCTCAAAGCAGCTTTACACAGATAATGTGGTGATTAAAAATAAATAAGTTCTTTATAAGTAAGTTCCTAGTCTTGTTTTAGTGGACACAAAAGGAACCTAGAGGCAAATATGACCTTAGAGTTTACAATACAAAGTTAACAAAACAAGTCGTCTATAAAAGGGGACTCAGTTCTCTTTCTGTATTTTTATTTTTATTTTTTGCATGGATGAGACCTTAGACTACATGTTCATACCACACATTATCTGAAGTGGTGCACAGTAAATAGTCTCAGCAGTTACTGTAAGTCTCTGGGTTACTGATAGGCAGGTCGAGGGTTTGAACCCCTGCACTGTCAAGCTGCCACAGTTGGACCCAAAGTAAGGCCCTTAACCATCTATTCTTCTGGGGTGCTGTATGATGGCTATGTTAGGCCATATTTATCTATTCTAGTGAAGCACATGTTTAAATGACACACCAATGGTTTAGCTAATAATTGAGCTAATATGGATCAATAGGTTTTACACAAACTTTTGAAGTGTCAACTTAAGAGTACTTTCATTAATGCAAAAGTGAACATACCAAATACTAAAGCTATGTCCTAATTTACTCACTCATTTATTAATTTATTCATTCATTCATTCATTCAAAATACCTATATAGTGGCAGCGGATGTTGAGGGAATTAAAATGAGTGACTGAGAAACTGACATAAAGATCATATGTCAAAGGAGAAGTTGTCATGGGCAGTTTGGTGATAATTGTTACCTACCTTATATTAACATCGGTGGTGGAGCGTAAAACAGTAGTTTATTTTTTTGCATTTTATTTGTCATACATTTATTTTATGTATATAATAAAGAGAAAAAATTTTTATTCACCATTATTTTGATTATATGAAAATACATTATAAAGAAAATGCCCTACAGTCTGTTCCATTCATTTATTTGAAAAAGTACATGAGCATACATTATGTATGCAATATGTATGCAACAATTTTGCATGGTTTTCTGTCAGTGTAATTATTTTTTAAATTTGGAAAAGCTGCCACCTCCACTGTTTGCCATCAGCCATCTTTAATTTTGTGTCGTTTTGCCTTGCAATATGTAAATATGCATTTAAATATTTTGTATAATATTTGTGTTAAACCTTTTGTTATAAACTGATACAAAAATTCAAAACAGAAGCATTGTTGTGTTGTGAGCGTAGATGTTTGTTAGTTTAGATTGTTAGACTCCACTATCTACATAGCAAATTCTAAAGTAACCTGAGACCACTTGTACTCAAAGTGCACACAAAGCACAAATCAATTAGATCACAAATTTAACCACAAACAAACACAACAATTAAAAATTGACCATCAAGCAAATTGCTTCAGAGGCTTGTGCGTTATTTTAAAGGAGTCAAATACACACAAAAAAAAGCATGTTAATTCCACCTGAAGAAACACGTTTAAATGTGTAATCAGCCTTGGGTCTCTGTGGATTATTATTGGTCTCCATGACCTTATGTGTACATTTTCCAGCTTAATGATAAACCTTTACTTTTCTCTCTTGTGCTCATGTGCACTCTTTATAGAGCTCTGAGACGTGTTTAGCCAGTCTGTGTCATGTAATGATTACTGACAGATATTGACTGTTAACCTGGTTTCAAACCATCCCTGTCTCACGCCTATCACAAAATCTGGATGCAGTACACCTCCAAAAGCATCCACTACACAAGATTATGAATACCTATTTCTCTGGAGTTTGCCAAAAGGCACCTAAAAGATTCTCAGACTATAAAAAACAAAGATTGAACTCTTTGGCCTTAATGCCATGCGTCATGTCTGGAGGAAACCAGGCACGGCTCTATACCATCCCTATAGTGAAGCATGGTGGTGGCAGCATCATGCTGTGGGGATGTTTTTCAGTGGCAGGAACTGGGAGACTAGTCAGGATCGAAGGAAAGATAAATGTAGTAATGTACAAAGACATCCTTGATCATCTGCTTCAGAGCACTCTGAGGTAACAGTTCGTCTTCCAATGACCCTAACCACACAGTCAAGATAACAAAGGAGTGGCTACGGTATGACTCTGTGAATGTCCTTGAGTGGCCCAGCCAGAGCCCAGACTTGAAACTGATTGAACATCTCTGGAGAAATCTGAAAATGGCTTTGCATTGTTTAGGATGTTTAGGAAAATGTTTAGAAAAATAATTAATTTAATCCATGGTTAAATAAGGATGCAAAATTACAAAATGTGGAAAAAGTAAAGCACTGTGAATACTTTTCGGTTGCTACTCCTACAACTGGCAGGATAAATACACAATAGAATAATAATCATACTGGCTCTTTATATTTGTCAATATTGCTTACCAGTAATAACAGGAAAAAAACAATTCCAGTGGCTCATTCATAAAACCATTGTATAATCAGAATGAAAATTTCACTGTGACCTGTGAATCAGGTGTGGAATCATATTAGCAATGTGAGAATAGTGTCAATTCACAGACATTTACACATGTCAATAACGCTATAAGTTGTAGAACTCTTCCAGAACCCCTTAATAATACGAAGCACTTTTGAGAAATAATATTACTCTTTAGAAAATGCTACAGAGGCACACAATTAATGTTTGCTGGCCCATGATATACATATTGGTGATAGATATAGTTATAGATTTTCAAGCGACACTAACATAATGTCAATATCTTGGACAATTTATGTGCAATAATTTGAGTGCGATAATTGTTACATGTGCAGGAACTTGAATAACTGTATCATTGTAGTCTGACTTTTTTGCCATCTGTTTACTGCTGCTACACATTTCATACAATATATTTCAACATGATTGGAAAATCATTGATTGTACAGCATCTATAATATTTCACACCAAGTATATTTTATTATAAATTACGTTATATTTTATTTTACTTAATTTTTACTTTCATTTTACTGTGAGTAGCTGCAACCTTACAGTTTCCTCGTGGGTTCAATCAAGTATTCTGGTTCTGATTATAAAATAATTATTTACTATATGAAACATTTAATACACATGAAAATATTTACCCATTCAGAAAAAAAGCGAGCTTATAATTTTAAGTAGCAATCTTATAAGATAGAATTTCATAAGATGCTTATTATATAGTTATATGTAAATATATTTATATGTGAATAGTCTGGTTTATACTTTTTATTTTAGCAATAAAAATCAAGGACATTTGAACTCTATTTCTCATCATCCCCAGCACGTTCCATGTTTAAATCACTATCACCTGTGTCTCCTAACATGTCTATAAGTTCTATTTGTTTGGCACATCATACAGCTTTTGTTGTTGTGGTATTGGTGTGTGCTGAGTGTGTGCACTGCATTCTTTCTCTGTGTCTGCGTTTTTTATTTTCTGTTCAGGTTTGTGGTTATGGTTCTTGTTTTCACATTTCTAGTTGAGCTGTTGCACTTTGCATGATAAAAACAATCTGCACTTGCATCCACCTTTGCTTCACATTTGTGACAATTGGGAGCTCCACTTTTCTCTCGCCCTTATTCTAGTGCGGACATCCTTAATTTTTGCATGTAATAACTGACTTTTAGACTTTACATCTTTAAAGATCATGAAGTTCTTCCAGAATATATCAAATTAATGAAAAAATTAATTATTGAACAGAAATTGACTGATGTGCACATTTCATCATGCACATATTTGATAAATGCGTAATTATGTATCCACAGTATGGTCTTAATAAACAAGCTTTTAAATAATTAAAGGCCAATAAATAAAACAAATCTAACAATTTAAACTGATCATGTGTTGAGGAATGTAAAGTATTTCTACACAGTACTATATGAATAATGAATCGTTTGTTATGTCTACAGTTCAGGATTTGCTCAGTGTGTGTCCTGAATAAATATTTTGCTTTATGTAGTCTCAGAGGTATCTTGCACTCTCATGTACCAGTTGTAAAAAAAGGTTTCAATAAATCTAATTCATACCCCCCTGTCCTCTACTTTTGCATCTGTAACCCAATCACCTACATGTCTTCCCTCACCACATCCATAAACCTCCTCTTTGGCCTTCCTTTTTTCCTCCCTCCTGGTGGCTCCATCCTCAGCATTCTCCTACCAATATACCCCATGTCCTCTCCTTGTCTCCAAAACGTCCTACATGCGCAGTCCCTCTAATAAACTCATTTCTAATCCTGTATATCCTCGTCACTCCCAATGAAAACCTCAACATCTTCAGCTCTGCTCCTCCAGCTCCACCTCCTGTCTTTTACTCAATGCCACTGTCTCTAAACCAAACAACATCGCAGGTCTCATCACAGTCCTATAAACTTTCCCTTTCACTCTTGCAGATACTCTTCCATCACAAATCACTCCTGCCAATTTTCTCCACCCACTCCACCCTGCCTGCACTCTTTTCTTCACTTCTCCAACACACTCTACAATACGTTTTACTGTTGACTCCAGGTAAATAAAATCCTCCACCTTCACCACCTCTTCTCCCTGCAACCACACCACTCCATTGCCCTCCCTCTCATTCACACACATGTACTCTTTCTTTCTAATACTGACTTTCATTCCCCTTCTCTCCAGTGCGTACCTTTACCTCTCCAGGCTCTTCTCAACCTGCTCCCTACTCTAACCATAAATCACAATATCATCCGCAAACATCATAGTCCATGGAAACTCCTGTCTGACATTGTCAGTCAACCTGTCCATCACCACTGCAAACAGAAAAGTGCTCAGAGCCGATCCTTGATGTAGTCCAACCTCCACCTTGAACCAGTCTCTCGTTCCTACAGCACACTTCACTGCTGTCACTCTGTCCTAATACATGTCCTGAACCACCCTCACATACTTCCCTGACACACCTGACTTCCTCATACAATACCACAACTCGTCTCTCGGCACCCTGTCGTATGCTTTCTCTAAATCCACAAACACATAATGCAACTCCTTCTGACCTTCTCTATACTTCTCCATCAACATTTTTGAAACCAAATAATGCGTGTGTCATGCTCTTCCTCTGCATGAAACCATACTGTTGCTAACAGATGGGGACCTCTTCTCTCAGCCTGGCTTCCACTACTCTTTCCCATAACTTCATGGTGTGACTGATCAACTTTATTCCCCTGTAGTTATTCTCCCTTATTCTTAAAGATCGGTACCAGCACACTCTTTCTTTATTCCTTAGGCATCCTCTCACATTTCAAAATCTTGTTAAAAACTCCACTGCCATCTCTCCTAAACATCTCCATGCTTCCTAAACATCTCCATGAATGTCATTGGGTCCTACCAACTTTCCAATTTTCATCCTATTAATTGCTCCTATCACTTCCTCCTTACTAATCCTATCCACTTCCTGCTTCACTATCTCCACATCATCCAACCTTCACTCTCTCTCATTTTCCTCATCCATCAGCTGCTCAAAATACTCCTCTTGCAGCACATCCTTCCCAGTTTGCCTGGCCAATCGGTACAAATCCTTTTCTCCTTCTTGTCCAACTTCACATACAGCTCCTTATATGCCTTTTCCTTGGCTTTTGCCACATTCAATTCAATTCATTTTTATTTGTATAGCGCTTTTAACAATAAACCTTGTCTCAAAGCAGCTTTACACAGATAATGTGGTATTAAAAAAAAAGCAAGAGGGAACTCATCCTCATCTGGGTTGCACCAAATGTCTATTTATTGCAGATAAACGTTGCATGTTGTGGGGTACAGTGATGGTGATCAGAAGCAAACTGTAGTCCTAAGTCAGTGTAGCAGACTGTTTACATTAACTACAGTCCAAATCCATACTCAAAGCTCCTGTTCTTACTCCGGATTTTCATGGAACCACCCAAGGCGTTGATGAGAAACCGTCCCCAGCTGCACAGAGTGGCCTCCATTGAAGAGGACACTATCCAGAGGCAGGCCTGGACAAAGTGGGGAGATCCACGGAGGGAAAAATAATAAACTCTTCCATTAGCACTGGCTAATGTACCTAAATCTTTCAAACTGGCAGTTTTCAACCCCCTAATTAAGAAACCTGACCTTGACCCATGTCAGCTGTCCAACTACAGGCCAATGTCAAACCTCCCCGTTATATCCAAAATTTTAGAAAAGGTTGTAGCACAGCAGTTATGCTCACATCTACTTAGGAATAACATTTTTGAAATGTATCAGTCAGGATTTAGGTGGTGAATGACCTGCTATTGGCCTCTGATCAGGGTTTTGTCTCTTCACTTGTTTTGCTCGACCTTAGTGCAGCTTTTGACACCACTGATCATACTATACTGCTTGCTAGACTTGAGAACGTTGTTGGAATAAAGGGAACAGCTCTCTCTTGGCTCAGGTCTTATTTGACTGAGCGTTCTCCACATTCTCTGAGATAAAGTTTGGTGTTCCACAAGCATCTGTTTTAGGCCCACTGCTTATCTCTTTATATATGCTGCCTCTGGGTGAAATTATACATAAACATGGTATTCGCTTCCATTGCTATGCTGATGATACACAGCTGTATATCTCAGCAAAGCCAGATGAGAGAGATCAGCTTAACAATGTTAAGGAGTGTGTAAAGGACATTAGACAGTGGATGCTTGATAACTTTCTTCTGCTCAACTCAGATGAGACGGAAGTACTTTTACTAGGACCACATGCAGCTAGAAGCAAACTTTCCGATTACGTAGCATCTCTGGATGGTGTTTCTGTCTCAGCGTGTACAGCAGTCAAAGACTTTGGTGTTATTATTGACCATAGTCTTTTCTTTGAAGCTCACGTGAATAATATTACCAGGATCGCCTTCTTTCACCTTAGTAATATTAGAAAATTAGAAATATGATGTCGTTACAGGATGCAGAAAAACTAGTTCATGTTTTTGTTCAGCTTAATTAGACTACTGTAACGCTTTACTGTCTGGGTGTTCGAGTAAGTGCATAAATAAGCTTCAGTTAGTTTAGAATGCAGCAGCAAAAGGCCTTACTAGATCTAGAAAATATGACCATAATATCCCTGTTTTAATCAGTCTACATTAGCTCCCAATCAAATCTCGCATTGATTATAAAATACTACTACTGACGTATAAAGCACTTATTAACAGTCTCGCACGGCAGTATCTGAGTATCTGTACCAGTATGATCCTCCACGCCTACTTAGATCAAAAGGTGCAGGCTATTTGTTGGTTCCTCAAATAATGAAGACTACAGCAGGGGACAGATCTTTCTCTTATAAAGCCCCACAGTTATGGAACAACCTTCCAATCAGTGTTCGGGACTCAGACACAGTCTCAGTGTTCAAGTCGAGGTTGAAACGTATTTATTTAGTCAAGCCTTTTATCAGTAGATTTTTTCTTAGGTAAAGGCACAGATCTGGAAGGATCATGTACAGTGAGGAAAATAAGTATTTGAACACCCTGCTATTTTGCAAGTTCTCCCACTTAGAAATCATGGAGGGGTCTGAAATTGTCATCGTAGGTGCATGTCCACTGTGAGAGACATAATCTAAAAAAAAAAATCCAGAAATCACTATATATGATTTTTAAACTATTTATTTGTATGATACAGCTGCAAATAAGTATTTGAACACCTGTCTATCAGCTAGAATTCTGACCCCCAAAGACCTGTTAGTCTGCCTTTAAAATGTCCACCTCCACTACATTTATTATCCTAAATTAGATGCACCTGTTTGAGGTCGTTAGCTGCATAAAGACACCTGTCCACCCCATACAATCAGTAAGAATCCAACTACTAACATGGCCAAGACCAAAGAGCTGTCCAAAGACACTAGAGACAAAATTGTACACCTCCACAAGGCTGGAAAGGGCTATGGGGTAATTGCCAAACAGCTTGGTGAAAAAAGGTCCACTGTTGGAGCAATCATTAGAAAATGGAAGAAGCTAAACATGACTGTCGATCGCCCTCGGACTGGGGCTCCATGCAAGATCTCACATTGTGGGGTCTCAATGATCCTAAGGAAGGTGAGAAATCAGCCCAAAACTACACGGGAGGAGCTGGTCAATGACCTGAAAAGAGCTGGGACCACCGTTTTCAAGGTTACTGTTGGTAATTTCCTTATGCTCTCCTGTACTTTCTCATTCCACCACCATGTCTCCTTGTCTTCCTATCTATTCCCAGATGTCACACCTAATACCTTTCAAGGTGTCTCCCTTTTAACTGCAATAGTTGCCCAATCATCCAGCACCTCTTCACCACCACAGAGCCCCTGTCTGACCTCTTCCCTGAATCTCACACTACAGTCTTCCTCCTTTAATTTCCACCATCTTATTCTTCTATCAGTATTCACTCTCCTCCTCTTCTTCTTCACCTCCAAAACCATCCTACAGACCACCATCCGATGCTGTCTAGCTACACTGTCCCTAACACTTAACAGTCTCCAATCTCCTTTAGGTTGCATCTCCTAGATAGAACATAGTCCACCTGTGTGCACCTTCCTCCACTCTTATACATCAGCCTATGCTCCTCCTTCTTCTTAAAATAAGTATTCACCACGGCCATTTCCATCCTTTTAGCAAAATCTCCCACCATCTGCCCTTCCACATTCCTCTCCTTAAGTCCATATCTACCCATCACCTCCTCATTACCTCTGTTCCCTTCACCTACATGCCCATTAAAGTCTGCCCCAATCACCAATCTCTTTTCCTAGGTACACCTTCTACCACTCCATCTAACTCACTCAAGAATCTTTCCTTCTCCTCCATCTCACAGCCCACTTGTGGATATAGGCACTGATGACATTTATCATCACCCCTACAACTTCTATCTTAACGTTCATTTTTCAGAAACTCTCTTCACCTCTTCACCATTTCTCTTTCTATCCACACCACTCTAATTTCCTGGCCTTACTCCCTTTCCACTTGGTCTTCTGAACACACAACATATCTACCTCCCTTTTCTCCATCATATCAGCTATCTCTTTCCCTTTACCAGTCATAGTATCAACCCTAACCTCTACTCTCCTACACTTCTCCTTTTCCTGCTCTCTCTGTAGACGTCTTCCTTCTATCCTACTCCCCTTTCAGCCAACAGTAGCCCGATTTCTGATTCGTGATTTGCATATTTGATTTGAAACATGTTTTACACTGGATGCCCATCCCAACGACAACCCTCCCTATTTATCTGGGCATCAAATCAAATTTTATTTGTTACATACACATACATACAGAGTTCGACATGCAGTAAAATGCTTTTTAGTGACTGTCTGGCATTCAAGCATAAAAAGAAATGTAATATACAGGGAATGGAATGAGGATAAAAATAAAACCAAGAAAAAAATGAAGGTAGATAAATAAAAAGTATAAACAATATAAAATATATGAAGATATATGTGAAAATGTGTATATACCTAGATGCGTATGGTAGATATTGACAGTAAAAATTAAAGTGATTAACGTGATTGTCCTTAAAGTGTCCATGTGCAGTATGGTGTGGTATACAGTGGCACTGTACTGTGCAAGTCCAGTTAAAGTTACAGTCCAGAGTTAAAGTGTCATAGTGCAAAAAAAGTTGTGC
Source organism: Silurus aristotelis (assembly GCF_946808225.1). Taxonomy (NCBI): domain Eukaryota; kingdom Metazoa; phylum Chordata; class Actinopteri; order Siluriformes; family Siluridae; genus Silurus; species Silurus aristotelis. The sequence goes on along the minus strand of NC_139577.1, from coordinate 10,706,284 downwards.
AGATATAATTGTGCAGGAATAAAGTTAAGACAGAGACAGAGGTCCATTACTATATCCTAGTTGTTTCCTGGTTTAAACTCCGAATGGCTTGCGGGAAGAAGCTCCTCCTCATTCTCTCTGTGTTTGATTTCAAGAAGCGGAAGCGCTTCCCTGAATGCAACAAAGAAAAGGTCCATTGTTTGGATGGCTGAGGTCCTTCACAGTCTTCCTGGCCCTGTTCCTGAATCACGTGCTGTAGATGTCCTGCAGGTCAGGGAGCTTGGTCTGGATGGTATGTTCAGCGGAACGCACCACCCTCTGGAGGGCTCGCCTGTCCTGCATGGTGCTGTTCCTGAACCAGGAAGTGATGCTACCCGTGAGGATGCTCTCAATGCTGCAAGTCTTTAGCACCTAGGAGGGTAGTTTAAAGTCCCTTAATCATCTCAGATGGTACAGACACTGCCGGGCTTTCTTCACCAGGGTGTTGATGTAACAGGACCAAGACAGGTCCTGTGTAATGTGAACACCTAGGAACCAGAAACTCTCTGCACTGGAGTCCCGTTGATGTTTAGCGGTTGGTATGAACGCTCCTGCTTTGTGCTGAAGTCCACTATCAACTCTTAGTCTTGCTGACATTCAGGAGAAGGTTGTTCTCCTGGCACCATCTCTCCAGGTTTTTAACCTCCTGTAGGTAGGCAGTCTCATCATTGTTGGAGTTAAGGGCCACCACAACAGTGTTGTCAGCAAACTTGATGATGGTAGTGGAGTTGGAAGTGGACACACAGTCATATATGTACAGTGTGTACAGCAGGGGGCTCAACACACAACCCTGGGGAGCTCCATTGCTGAGGGTGAGGGTGGATGAGGTGTGTTTGTCCACCTGTACGGCTTGTGGTCTGTCTGTCAGGAAGTTGGAGATCCATTGACACAGTGGCAGGCTGAGTCCCAGGACCTCCAACTTTGAGGTGAGCGTGGAGGGAATTAGGGTGTTGAACGCTGAACTGTAGTCCACAAATAGCATCTTTGCATAATTAACTTTTCCGTAGTCCAGTTGGCTCATCGCTGTGTGTAGAAGATTTGCGATGGCATCCTCAGTAGTGCGGTTCTGGCGGTACGCGAACTGTAGAGGATTCAGTGTGTTTGGTAGTGTCGCAGTGATGAAGTCTCTGACCAGTCTTTCAAAGCACTTCATCACTACTGCAGTCAGGGCTACAGGGCGGTAGTCATTGGGGCAGGCGGGCTGGGGCTTCTTTGGGACAGGAACAATGGTGTACTGTTTAAAGCATGTGGGGACAACAGACTGTTCCAGTGAGAGGCTGAATATTTCAGTGAACACTGGTGCTAGCTGCTCTGCGCAGGCTTTCAGAACCCGACCTGTGATACTATTTGGTCCTGCTGCCTTCCTGGTATTCATTTTCTTGAATGCCCTCCTCACGTCATGCATTAGAGATGGTGAACAGAGAAGCGTCCGCATTCCCCAGTCTGGAAGATGGTGTTCTCCGTAATGTTTCTTAGTTCCACAGGCTCCTGGAGCCACCATGTTGGAACTGTGATTTCAGTTTCCTCCTGTAGCGCCGCTTTGCTTCCTTCACCGCTCTGTGTACACTGTAAGACGCAGCCTTTTACTCGTCCATGTCCCCCGTGGCGAGCCCCGTGTTGGTGTGCAGGAGCGTGAAAGAGGAACCAGTGATTCACCATCAGACACACTTTACTGATTTCCCCAACTTCATTGTTCTGTCCATGCGGTAAGCTGAGAAAAACTCGGCTGGCTGGATGGCGTGGTCCGGTACCGCTGGGTTCAGCTATGTCTTGGTGAAGCAGAGAAGGTTGCAGTTTCGAATTTTCCTCTGGAACTTGACCCTTGCACTGAGGTCGTCGGGCTTGTTTTCCAGTGACTGGACGTTGGCTAACAGGATTTTAGGTAAGAATGCGCACTGTGTGTGCGTGTCCACAGCCTGTTCCTGACGCCGGCTCGTTTCCCTTGCAGACGCCGTTATGGGTCGCGTCCTGTGTTCTTCCTCAGGATTTTGCTCAGCCAGCATGGGTCTGGGTTTAAAAACGGCGAAAGGTGAGTGGATACACCAATAGATATAAAAGTGACTCTTTTATGCAAATAAAAATATAAAATAAACAAAAAAAGACAACGCATAGCCGGAGCAGTCACAACGGCAGCCGACCTCACCGGCGCCATCTTGTACTTGGACTTGGAAAAGGGTGCACTGGCTTGTGCAACTCTAATGGCTGGGTTAAAATTATGGATATCTATAAAAGGTCTAAACCCTCAGGTGCCCAATTCAGAAAAAGAGGAAAGAAATGGGGGGAATGTGTAAAAGATAAAGGTGTGTGCACTTATATTGTTATGAGGATAGTACAAGATAATAGGCAAAAATAGGCACTGTATATCACTTTTATGCTGTGTTGCCTGCTATGCTTTTGTGCATATAGCAACAATATTTCTTATAGTTTGCAAAAAAATATAATTTATAGTATGTTGTTTATCATAATGTGTGTAGCTTTCAACAAAACAATTACAACCAAACTAGTCTAGTTGGATTATAGTTAAACTAGCACTTATTAATTTGATTACCTTTAATTAAGGTTATGTCATGAAGGTTTTCTGTGATTGTACTTAAAAGGTCCTGGAATGACTTGAGTAAAGGGAATCTCCAGTGCATCTTAAAATACATACAGTATATAAAAGGATATAGATGTTGTATGTATGTTATGACTACAATTAGCAATGGAGTTGTGTGGGTTCTGAGAGTTTGATAAATTGTGCACAAAACATGTATTTACTAGTGCAATAAATTCATTTAGGGTGGAATGTATCCAAATTTGTGGACTGCTCTGAAAATATGTGTTACTCATCCAGTGACTGTAGCTGGCTGCAGCAGAGAGTAGCTTTTCAAAGCTGAAACTAATCAATGGGTGAGACATGGTTCACCTAGGCATCATTCAAGCTAGAACCGCCATTGCCCGTTGGTGCTATCTATTTAGTACAAACATACAGTTTAGCATCAGTTCAACAGAGAACATTTTAAGAGGAACAAATGATGGAAGAATCTCCTGACTCTAACTTGCCACAACACCTGTGGCCTTGTTTGCATGATTTTTTCCTTGAGTCATTGAAAAGGCAATTCTGGGCTCTTGACATTTTATTAGATATCACTCAGTGTTTAAATCATTAATATAATTCTATTAAAACATTGCAAACATTTCAACATGCCTTAATATATAAATTTCCCAGCAATTTCACAAATTATTATTATTATTTTGGGCCATTTTCTTTTACAATGGATAATGAAATAGTGAAGGAAATTATATACACATTTAAAAAGTAGTCATGTAGAATAACATCCACACCTTATGTGGAAGAAATATACAATACTGCAATTAAAACAACATTTCATACACATTTTTTGGTGCAATGTAAGAAAAACACTTTCGTATTTCTGTTACATGTTAAATTTTAAAAACATTGAATGATACTTAAGAGGACTGCATTAGAGTATGGCCTATGATCTATAACCTGTCACTGACAGTTCTAGTTTTTGAAATCCTGTGAAAGGCTGAGCAGTAAAAATGAGTAAAATCCCCTGAATAGGTAGTGATGAAGCATTCGAGAAACAACAAATGAAGGATGGATTTTGGTAGCGGGGGGTTCAGTGTGAATGTCCTCTCTCATATGAGGACATGGCTGCATGCTCTTCAGCAACAATAATCCAATTTATGCTGAAGTGGATGGGCAGAAGTTCAATTACGACCAGACAATGCATGCCAAAAAACATGCAAGGGGAGCATCCACATGAGGAATTTGCCATGGCTGAATACAGTTCCAACCATTAAGTCACTGTTGACAGGTACACAAGAGAGATATGCATATAAGATTCTAGGACTTCAGAAGAAAACCTGCATTTTTCTTTCTTTTTTTTTTTTTTTTTTTTTTTGGGTCAAAAGACTATCATCCCATTTAACATTATAGCTTTGGTGTATTATTGTTAGACATAATAATTTAAGTGAAGAATTTAAGGTGTGCATTTTTTCATGATACAAAAACACTGGCTCTAAATGATGCAACCCAAATCTATAGGACTCATTCTGACTCCTAAATAATGGATATCCAAGATCTGCCAGCAATACTGATTACCTTATTGATACAGGAGGGCTTATAACACGTTATTTCCCATATGGCAGAAATTTACAATGTCCACACAGCACCACCTGCCGGACACACATGCAAACATACACAGGTAATCGCAGTTGGCTGTTTAATAATGTATGCTGACTGAAGATAAATAGCAACATCAATGACAATAGGGAACTCAGGGAACTTTTACAAACGTTGTCTTTGAAAAAGATCATGAGACGCACATTAGTGTTGCTGCTTCCAGGAATAACTGGCAACCTGTGTGATTTACTGTGTGCCTGGTGAAGATTCCAACAAGGAACTGAAAGAGAGATCCAATAGCTAAAAGAGCAAGCATTTAAACTTTATGGGAAGTTGGTTTTCTGGAGATTTCATTTCATTATGAAGAATTTATTATAGTTTTGCTTGTAGCCCACACAAGCTGTTCAGTGGAGGTTTATTGTATGTGTGTGTGTATATATACACACACACAGGATGTGTGGGAAACCACTGGGGTCTGCTGGCAACCTTCTGACTCACTACACTCCAAAGTCTTTAGTTTCAGTCACTTTTCTAATAGATTGTCTATGTGAAGTTCATACAAATGGCAAAATGGCATCAGTATAGAAATTTGTACATGTTAAACACATTCAAACAATAGCTAATTGGTTAAGTAACCAGCTGGCATCTGTGTTTGTGTGTGTGTGTGTGTGTGTGTGTGTGTGTGTGTGTGTGTGTGTGTGTGTGTGTGTGTGTGTGTGTGTGTGTGTGTGTGTGTGTGGCGAACATTGAAATCAATATTCTAGGACACTGGTTTCCTAAAATATCAATATCCTAAAACAACTAACCTGACAAGATGCTGCTTAATTAAATTTCCCTGTGTGTGTACTTGCTATCGGGGTGGAGTTGAGTCTAAGTGGAACGTTCTAGCAGTGTTGTGGGTGAGTGCAGTTGGGGGACTGCCGCATCAGTTAAGTGAAGGAGGTTAAAGTGTTGCTCCACAGGAAGTTGCAGTGCAAAGCTGAGAGAACTTGCGCAGCCATGGACACTTCTCATCATCTGCTTCTGGTCTTTCTACTGGCTGGAGTTTGTTCAACTGGTGAGAAATTCAAGAATATATTACAAGAGTTTTGAACATTTAACAGTCCTGCTTTTGTTCGACCGCTGTATTGTCTGCTTTAGAACATAACTTGGAAGCATCAAGAACTGGTGTTTATTTGTGTGTGTGTTAAACACAGTTGTACAGTTCAAAATTGTCAGGCCACAGTGTTAATATTTTGACTGATTTAACCACTATGTTGGCTGCAGCTGAACCGTCTCAGTCTATGCAGTCTAGTTTGTAGTTCAGTTTGAAATTTCCAGCCTTATACTGTTTTTAATGTGTCAAATGTTTACTGCTTGGAAAAAAGAAAGTGTGTGAATCCTTGAGATGTCCTGGATTGTTATTCTTCTTATTATCATTTGCTGGACCTAACAGCACATTGTTAATATGCAAGCAAAGGGCTTCTTTCTGTTGGGTCAAGAGATAGCTTACATCACATGAAGTTTTGGGAGCAGCTTTAACTCTTAACAGCTTAACAGCTTTAAAAATTGTGTAGAAAATTATTACTTTTTTCACAAGTTTTGAGTTTCTCTGATATTTTGGCCGGAAATTAATCTTTACATTTTAGATGGTAAATGTGTTGTTTCTAATTACACCTTTTCAAAAACACTAAAGCCTGACCATATCTGGAAATTTGTTTTGGTTTTATTGTTTTTCTGTTTAGCCATGGTTTCCTAAACAGAATTTGCTTATTGGCAGTACATATGTGACATATGTGAGTAGCAGGACCATGTTAATGTGATGTAGAAAGAAATAGTGCTCTGCTAAGGTAACCTAATTTCATAACTTTAACTTCCAGAGAAATCTCCAGTTCGTGTTTTTGCAAATGGGCCAGCTCCGGGCAAACCACGAATTGTCAGCAAGAATGATACAGAAGTAAAAAAAGCTGTGCTAATTGCAACCTACTCCTTCAACAACAAGTCCAACGATGCTTTCTTTTTCAAGGCTTCAGCTATTGATGATGCACAAAGACAAGTAAGACCTCCAAACTGTCTCTTTTCTAAGTCATAATGTGAGAACCAAATGAAACAACATACTTTACATACTCGTTTTTAATTTATTTATTAACATCACAGATTGTTAAAGGTATAAAGTACATTCTCAAAGTCGAGATATCTCGGACTGTGTGCAAGAAGAGAGATCCTGATGCTGACCTTGCTAACTGTGGTTTCCAACCAAAACATGAGTTACAGCAGGTGAAATTGTATTGTGCTGTTTGTTTGATTTCTGTTTAATAATGTGTAAAAAGTAAAGGAGAAGAGTGTAAAGATCACTATATAATCTTTTTGATAAAGTTCACTGCCTTTCTAATCATTATTTAATTTAATTACTTATATGAAATGCTGGTATTTAGAAACATATTTAGCTAATGTAATGTGTTTATCTTTCAGACCTTTCTCTGTAACTTTGATGTGTGGGCTATACCATGGCAGATGAAGATGAAGACCACTTATTTTGTTTGCCGTCCTTCTAACAAGTCTTACTAAGATGTCTGGCTAAGAATAAAATATTTGATTGGTATACATACATTTAAATGTGCCTTCAGTGATCATGTATGATTCAAAAATAACAATCGGAGATACTAATATAACCACTGACAGGTGAAGTGAAAATGATTTTGTTACAATGTGTCAATTATAGTAAGTGAACAGTCAGTACTCAAAGTTGATGTGTTTAAAGCAGGAAAAATGAGCAAGAGAAATGAATGACAAGGGCCAAATTGTGATGGCAATTGACAACTGGGCAGGTCTTGTGGTGCCCTGATATGAAGGTTGTTACCCAAGAAAAGTGGTCAACAGAAGAACAAACAGCAACAGGCAACAGATTTTCAATGGTCATTGGTGGAAATGAGGAAAGTGTAGGTCATCTGGTCTGAGCAAACAGAAGTACAACTAGTCCATATTGCTGAAAATGTAAATGCTAGCTATTGTAGAAAGGTGCCATAAACTGTCCACTGCCAAGAACACTTACACTGGGAACTTGAGGATCAGAAATGGACCATGAAACAATGAAATAATGAAGTTTGGTCCTGGTTTCTTTTAGATAATTTTGCCTACCTGGGGAAGACATGACACCAGGATGTACTATGTAAAGAAGGCATGTCAGAAGAGGACACAGAAAACACAGGATGTCTTGAGAGTCTATGACACTATGGATTAGAGATTTTTCTGAGGCATGGGGGATGGACAAGATATTAAGCAGGAGTAATGGTTTTAAAGTTATTGATGTTTAGCATAGAGCATGCATGCACTTTTGTAAGAGAAAATCTTAGTCAAGGGCTACAGCATCTCACAAAAGTGAGTACACCCCTCACATTTCAGCAACCATTTTAGTAGATCTTCTCAAGGAACAATACTATAGAAATTAAACTTTTATATATTTTACAGTAGTCAATGTGCAGTTTGTATAGCAGTACAGATTTACTGTCCTATGAAAATAACTCAACATACAGCCATTATTGTCAAAATACCTGGCAACAAAAGTGAACATGTGAAAACTGTGTCCAAAGTGTCAATATTATGTGTGAGCACCATTGTTAGCCAGCACTGACTTAATCCTCCTGGGCATGGATTTTACCAGAGCTGCACTGGGGCTCCTTTTCCACTCCTCCATTATGACATTACGGAACTTCAGGAGGTCTGACACATGGCGCTTCTCCACCTTCCATTTAAGAATACCCCACAGGTGCTCAATATGGATCAGGTCTGGAGACATACTTGGCCACTCAGTCACCTTCAGCTACCTCAGCAAGGCAGTTGTCATTTTGGCAGTGTGTTTGGGGTCATTATTATGTAGGAAAAATGGCCCAGTTTCTAAAGGAAGGGCATCACGTTCTACTATAGAATGTCACAGTACATGTTGGAATTCATGTTACCCTCAATGAAGTGCAGCTACAAACAGCAGTCGTGCAGCCCCAGACCATGATGCTTCCACCACCACGCTTGACTGCACAATTTTCTTTGTACTCCTTACCAGAGTGTCACCACACATGCTGGACACAATCTGTGGCAAATAAATTGAACTTAGTCTCATCAGACCACAGAACATGGTTCCAGTAATTCTAATAAAGGCTGAGTTATTTTCAGAAGACAGTAAATCTGTACTGCTACGCAAGCTGCACATTGGCCAATGTAAAATATATCAAAATTTTACTTCTATAGTATTGTCCCATGAGAACATATAATAAAAATGTTTGCTGAAAATGTGAGGGGTGTACTTACTTTTGTGAGATACTGTATGAATGTTTTTTTTTTTAAGGTTTAGTAAAGCAGCTGGTTTCATATTAAACCCATTCTTGTGTAGTCCCTGAGCATCACAGTACAGTTCAGTGAAATATATGGACATGTACAGCCAGGTGCATTTATTTATTTATTTATTTATTTATTTATTTATTTATTTATTTATTTATTTATTTATTCATTCTTCCTTTCATTCATTTATTTATTGTACACACTATACAGTAGCTGCTATAATGGCAGCCACAGACAGATGCCACAATTCACAAACAGGCACAAGCATTCATTAGGAAATTATTGCTAATTGCCACTCTCTTCAGTGCTGAAATGATCTTTGCAAATGGAAGCTCAGAGACTCAACTAATGTAAATGTTTCAAGGTAAAGAGACAGATTCGTAAAATACTGTTTCGTCATACCAGAGTAGGTGTTCAGTCCTGCAAATAGAAGGTATAAAGTTCTCGTCTGCACTGATATTTCTGTTGCGAACTTTTCAAGTAAATCAGCAGCTTTATTTTAAGGATTAGATAACAGTTCAGTGAAAATTAAACAAAATCAGAGTCCAAACATTATACACCTCCATTTGTAGGAGCAAAACAAATATAGATACTTGTCATCCATCCTTTAAATAAAGCAAGCTGACATCTGCAGGCATGCCTATATAGAAACATCACTCTAAAGAGAAGGGGGGATTCAAATACAAAGTCATATGGCTCAACAGAACAAAAACCTAAACAGAAGTCGAAGCTGAATGACATTAATGCAGGAATGGATATGGAGGACTTGGGTTTCTTACTTACTATGGGAGATATTATGGGGTACAAAAAAATAGGTTTGTTGTTTCTTGAGGAAATGTTACATGACTGATAACGAAGCCACAGGAAATGCCTGTGAGCTATAGTCTTGTTTTCCTGTAGGACTGTTTTTACACTTTGCTCAAGTCCAGTTTACACAGGTAAGGGGAGCGGAAAGAGCCAAGGTAAAGGTGACCGTTGTGCTCATGGGCCTCGCTGATGTAGGCCGCCACAGTGCCATGAGGATCATGGAAACTCCGCACACATGTTCCTCCATCCTTCAGCTCCACCACCAGACTGTACCGTGGCACAAACTTCATTAGTGTTTCCTGGCTGAAGAGCTGAAAACACACAGACAACTGAAAATGAGCAATCTGGCATGGAGAACCTCGCTATTGTCTTAAATACAATCACTACATAATAAAAAAGGGATTTTTTAAACATCCTTGGATGTAAGAATAGCACTTCCCAATTTAATTATCCAGAATTATTTGCAGTTGCGGAAGAAATGAGCAAAAAAGAAAAACCTGGAAATATGAGAGGAATACATAGTTTTTGTTGAAGTCATATTATAAAAAAAAAAGTGACAGCTTTTGATACATCAAAAATAATTAAGCAAAAATGTTATACTTTTAGGGTCACCACTGCATCTTATTTCAATGGGGTATAAAATAAGATGACAAAGTGACTAGATATTTGTTATCCAACAATTTGGCAAAAATCAAAGATTCCCTGACATGAGAAAATATGTTGAACTTTATAAACGAGCCAATAGCTGTAAAAATAGCTTCACATCTAACAATTACACTAAAATTCCAATTTATGACTGACGCACAGAGGCCATGACTGCAGTAGCATGTTTGTGAAATGAGTCAGATTTATCCAAAATCTACATGCAATCCCTTGTCAAATTCATGCATACAGTCCCCCAAAAAAAATACAAATAATAATGAGTGCACTTCAGGCTATTAAAAGTTGGAATTTGTTCTGCAGAACTGAAAATGGATGTGTTAGACATTATTTTATGCTTATCTGCAAACAGGACACTATTTTAATTCCTGTGAAACATTCACTTGGAATTCTGGATAAGATAAAAATCATGGAATCCCTATTTTAATATATTAATGTGTACTTTTAAGCAAGGGCTGATAAGGTCTGGCCTAGCTGAGTCATCCATGGGCCACATCACTCCAGCCAATTAGGATGGGCATATATCTCACCCCTATATATATACTTTAACAAACATTTATGTACACCTAATCCTAAGATTCGTAAATGCTTTTTGAACATTCACTCCCACATTTAATCCCTGATTTGCTGTTATAATAACCTCCACTCTGGGAAGATGTTCCTCTAAATTTTGGAGTGTGCTTGTGGAGATCTGTGATCATTCAGCTACAAGGGTTTTATTAAAGTCAGGTACTGATGTATGTGAGGTGAGGAGGCCTGGGGTGCAGTCACTGTTCATATTTATCTCAAAAGTGTTTAATAGGGTCGAGGTCAGCGTTCTCAAGATCTTCCACTCTAACCCATGTAAACCAAATCTTCATAGTGTGGCTTTGTGCACGGGGACACTGCCATGCTGGAACCGGTTTGGGACTGCTTTTAGTGCAAGTGAAAGGAAACTTTTACAATTGTGTGCCTACAACGATAGCAGTTTGGGAAAGAAACACATATGGATGGAAAAGTCGGGTGTCCCAATACATTTGCCCATGGTTTGTATCAAACAGGTTTACATCAAATGTAGCTGAGCAAAAGTTTCTGATTTTCTGCATAGAGATGAACATAATGGAATGCACTTATGTTCAATAAAGGTACTGTCAATAAGAAACTGCTATTTTTTTTAGAAGAAGCAATGCAAGTGCTTGCTGATAAATAATATGCTTGGATTAAACAAGTTGGTTTAACCTAGTTTAATTAGTCATGTCTTCAATTATTCATCGTATTCATATTATTAAATGCTTTAGACATTGATTTTACCAGTGCTTGTACAAACAGTTACAAAAAAAAAAAAAAAAAAAAAAAAAAATGTATGTGCTTATAAATTATTAATGAAAAGATTATTTTCTAAATCTGAGTCCATGGATGATTTAATGTAAATTCTCACTGCCTCTGCCAGGACACTTAAACTGGGTCATGGTTAGCTCTTCCAGTAGGACAACAATCCAAACAAAGCTCTAAATATACACTCGTATTGTTCAACGAGCCGAGATACAAGCTTTAGTTCAGAGGATTGCTATATTGAACACCAGAACAAACCTTTGGAGAGCTAAATGAGGGCCAATAAGAGATTTAAACATTAAACCAAAAAGATTTACTTTTTACATTTGCCCGTTTTTACTCTTTTAGCTGTTTATTGAAAGTGTTAATAATGGGTAATAAACTCCTACCTTAAATATGATATTCTTAATCCAGGGTCTTTGGGACAGGAAATCGAGCATGGAGAAGCCGGGGTTTTGTCGAATGGCAGACATGGCCACCCAGTAACCACCAGAAGAGCTGCAACGTATGTTGTCAGGGAAGCCAGGCAGGTTTTCAATAAAAGTGTCCATTCCACCCTTATTGAGACCAGACACATGAATCCTGGGATAATAAAACATACAGAAAATGTTAAAATCACCACATGATCTCTAGCAACCATGTACAGTATCTCACAAAAGTGAATACACCCCTCACATTTCAGTATATCTTCTCAAGGGACAATACTATAGAAATAAAACTTGGAAAAATTTTAGAGTATACAATGTGTCGCTTGTGTAGCAGAATAGATTTACTGTCCTCTAAAAATAACTCAACATACAGCCATTATTGTCAAAATAACTGGCAAAAAAAAAGTGTGTAAACACTAAATGATAATAGCTGTATGATAACAGCTTAACCATGCAAAGCCACATAACATATTTATGATGTTCATGTTTTTGTCTGCTTCACGGGACCATACAAATTTGTGTATCTTGTATTAGCGCAGATAAAATGTAGTGCTTTGAGCACAATTCTCTCATACTGACCACCGGATGCTGGAGCCCACTGGTATCAGTGTGTTTGGGATCGTTTTCATGTTGGAAAACTGTCGTTCGGCCCAGTTTCTAAAAGGAGGGCATCAGGTTCTGCTTCAGAATGTCACAGTACATGTTGAAATCCATGCTACCCTTCAATGAACCACAGCTCCCAAGTACCAGCAGCACTCATGCAGCCCCAGACGATGATGCTACCATCACCATGCTTGACTGTAGACAAGACACTCTTCTTACTTATAAAACAACTAATGGTTTAGCTCCCATGTATCTATCCAGTCTTTTAACATGCTACAATCCATCACGCTCCTTGAGATTTCAAAACTCTGGACTTCTAGTAGTTCCTAGAATAGCAAAGTCCACTAAAGGCAGTAGATCATTCTCACATTTAGCTCCTAAACTGTGGAAAAGTCTTCCTGACAGTGTTTGGGGCTCAGACACACTCACCCAGTTTAAGTGCATCTTAAAAACGTATCTTTTTAGCAAAGCCTACACATAATATCCGTCACATATCATAAACTTGTGCTTCAGTAGATCTGATCACATGCACATCAACTTGTGCTGTTAATATCATGAACAGCAGCTCCTGAGGTTTGGCCAGCTCCAGTCACATCCCACCTCATGAAGATTATGGACCTTTAAAGAAATAGATGCGGAACTCGCAAACTTCCAGTACCAACCATAAACGTACCAGTGCCAGTTGGATCCCACTTCATGTGTGAAGATTTGACATTGAACCTTCTGGAGTGTTTAAAGGCTCTGGCATGGAGAAGCTGGTGTTGAATCTGTGATGATCGCAAATGTTGAGCTATTTTATGAGTTGCCTCCTAGTTTTATATCCATAATGACTGTATAAGTCTGAAGAAAGAGGATTACATATAATCTTACACTCTAGTGCTCATGTTAGTTCTCACTCTCAAGTGCTCTGTATTGTTTAAAGATTTATGATCAAACTCTTGATGTCACCCAAATGAGGATGGGTTCCCCTTTTGAGTCTGGTTCCTCTCAAGGTTTCTTCCTTATAACATCTAAGGGAGTTTTTTCTTGCCACAGTCGCCACGGCTGCTCATCAGGGATAAATGCACACCATTTACCTTAACTGTTGATTTCTGTAAAGCTGCTTTGAGACAATGTCTGTTGTGAAAAGCGCTATACAAATAAACTTGACTTGACACAATGTTCTTGGTACTCCTCACCAGTGTTGGGCAACGTTACTTTTAAAAGTAATGCATTACAATATTGAGTTACTCCCCAAAAAAGTAACTAATTACGTTACTTAGTTACTTTTTATGGAAAGTAATGCGTTATATTACTTTTGCGTTCCTTGTATCTCGTTCACGCCTTACAAGTGTAACAGGTGTAATATAGATAATTGCGGGTAAGAAATAAGTTATATTAGGGCAAAAGACATTTCTTAAACATTTAAAATGCTTAATAACTTCTTAGAGAACAATAAGATGATCGACTAAATTTTGACCACAAGGCTGAACACTTTCCAGTCGCACTTCTGTACACTGCTTTGCAATCTGCCTTCGCCGTCAGGAATGTAACTATCGTTCGTGTATATAAGGTTAAGGGTGTGGGCTGCACACCGGTGATGTGGAGGGAGAACATACCTTTCGCTGTCATCTCGTAAAACATCGTGCAATTCCGTAAATATTACCTCGTCCTCGTCTACATCATTCTCTGCTTCATCATCAGCTTGAAACAGCTTCTGAACGCTTTTACAAAGTTCGCGCTATTATCAGTGACCGTGACAGTTTATCTTCCCACAAAAAGCAAATGAGCTGTGAATTTGCTCTCTATCTCCGCTGCGATGGCATCGTACATGTGTCTCCCACGGAAAACTCATATTCTGAGCAGTCCATAGATCTGCAGTGGTGGAAAGTCGGCAAAAGTTTTCTATATTTCTGTCTCCATTTCCATATATGCAACATTACACACACACACACACACACACACACACACACACACACACACACACACACACACACACACACACACACACACACACACACATCTGTAGTGCTGTGCTTTGCATGCAGATGTTTTTTTTTTTTAAGTGGTATTTTTTGCAGTTGAAAAGAGCTTTTCACCAACACATAATCTACACTAAACCATTATTTCTTTCTCCTTTTCCTCGACTATTTCAAAATAATAAGAATACTTCCATCACAGTAATGTAATGCTCTGGTTTGCCATTTCCGCTTCTGACCAACTTCTGTTCCCCGCGGCTCGCACGTATGAGTGCGCGATTCTACGTGACTACGTTCATTTTAATTCAGTATTTATTTTTTTATGCAAAATAATTTAATTGAAAAGTAACTCGCATTACTTTTTTAAAAAAGTAACTCAGATATTAATGTGTAAATTTACAAAGTAACGCGCTACTTTACTCGTTACCCCAGAAAAGTAATATTATTACGTAATGCACGTTACTTGTAACGCATTACCCCTAACACTGCTCCTCACCAGGGTTTTGTCACAATTGCTGGACACCATCTGAGCCAAGTAAGTTTATCTTGGTCTCGTTAGACCACAGGGCATGGTTCCTTCTGGAAAGATGGCCATGCAAACCGAATTGTTGCAGTGTGAGGCGTATGGTCCCAGTACTGACAGTTTAAAGCCAGCTTCTGCACTTGACAAACAGCACGAGGACTCAACTCCTTTGATCAACTCTAGTGAGGCCTGTTCCGAGTGGAAACCATCTTGAGAAACCTCTGTATGACCCTGGCCACAGTACTGTAATTTAGTTTTAGGGTGTTACTAATCATCTTATAGCCTCGGCCATCTTTGTGGAGAGCAACAATTCTAATTCTCAAATCCTCAGAGTATTTTCCATGAGGTGCCATGATGAACATCCAGTGGTCAGTATGAGAGGATTGTACTCTAAACACTAAATTTTAAATGCTCTAATACAAGATACACAAACTTGCATGGTCCTGTCAAGCAGACAAAAACATGAACATGAATAGGACATGTGGCTTTGCATCGTTACACAACTTACAGCTCATCACTTTTGTACTCAATTTGTTGCCAGCTATTTTGGCAATAATGGCTGTAGGTGGATTTATTATCAGAGGACAGTAAATCTGCACTGCTATACAAGCTGCACATTGACTACTGTAAAATATCTCCAATTTAAATTTCTATAGTATTGTCCCTTATATCTACTATAATAGTTGCTCACTTGTGTAAGATACTGCTCATACATATTACATGGTTCTATACGCAATCAGTGTTTAGACATTCTAATACAATATTTAACTGTTTTACTGATTTAATTAACCTTGTGTAGCTGACCAAAAACATTAGAACGCTCACTGATCCTTTTCTAGGGACCTTTCACAAGGATCAGTCTGTTTTCTAAAACTACAATGTTATAAATGCACAAAGAATGTAGAAAAATTCTTCCAATTAACAATGTGGGTAAAAATCAATAAAAGCCCCTGGTGATCCAGAAGTATGATCTTGGGTTGAACTTTATTAACCACAGTTTTGTTATTTTTTCATGATTTTGTGTATGAATCAGTACCTTCATCAATAATGGAATCAAATGCTGATTTTTTAAAAAAGTTACGGTTCTTCATTTAACAAAGCTAATGTTAACAATAAACAAAGAGCCTACACAGGAGCATTTCCTACACTTCCCCTTGCAGTGCCCACACTAGCTTCACTAATACAACCAATGTGCCATTTGTCTCTCAACGCTGGAAGCTTAATGAAGGATTCTGTTACCTAGGCAACAGTAAGCTTGCATCATTCATCCAGGTAAAGCTGTGTGTGTGTGTGTGTGTGTTTGTGTGTGTGTGTGTGGGGCAAGGAGACTCGCACTGCCTCCAGCAGATGTAAGCAGTATGGGAAAAGTAAGAGGGGCCAAGCACATTTACATACAGACCCCGTCTGTTAGGAGTGACAAAGAAGGAAGGTCGACAGGGTAGAATTTTTGACCTGTTATTCAATCGACTGCAGTCCAAGAAGAGAACCTCGGAAACAACGTGTGAACATGCAAGTATGAGGGGAAAATGAGACAAGGAAAGTGCAAGGCAAAGCAAATTTAGTCTGCTAAATTTAGTAAGAATGTGTGGGAAATAAGAACAAATTTCAATTGAAGCATTTCAAGCACATGGACAGCTGTGTGTGAACATAATGAGCAGGAAGCATTTTTGGAAAATGACTGAAAATTGATTTCACCTTTCAACTGATGATTGAGGTTTACTTTTTGTGAAAAATAATGTCACTTTTTCATTTGAGACATAATACTACATACTGTACTAAAATTAGAGGTCAACAGTGGATTTTACTGATAGCTAGCTTGGATCGTACTGGCAGATAACCGATAGGTTTTTTAATGGATACTGGATTAAAAAAACAAATAAACAAACATAACACTCCATGTAAAATAGAACTGAACTTGATTACAAATATTTTAAATAAACAAAACAGCACTGAATCATAAAAATGTGCTATACGAGATCAATATGAATATATTAGTATCTACTGAGGAAAATAAAAGACATGCAAAATAAACAGTTACATCCAAAATGAATAATAATAATAAAAAAAAAGCATTTTGAATGAATAGCATTTGGCATCAGAGGCCACTCTCACACTGTATAACACAACCCAGAAAAACTACAGTTCCAGCAATCATATATCCTATTAAACAGCAAAATTGATGAATCGGTCGACCTCTAATTTAAATAGTATGCCACTTGCTAATAGACTAGCTTCTGTTTAGTATTTGCTTTAAGGACTGTCCCTGTGTTGATTGTGGTTGTGAGTTTGGCAGGGATTAATTATAGCGAGTTACTCAAAACGTGCTGTGTAATGTTTGCTTGCACTGTCCCTCAAATAACAGAGAGAAAGTCTGTGAGCTGAAACAACCATGCAACAGACTTTTATCACCGTTAAACAAAATACACGGCATTTAGTACAGTCTTGCTCAAACATCTTGTAGCAAAATAAAAAAAATGTTTTATAATGTAACCCAGATACGCATCAACTATAAGACAGAAACCCACCTCCTTATTCTTGCCATCGTAGTTTCAGCAACAAGAACAGACTCTTCATCAGGAAGGAGTAGAATACCGTTAGGGAAGCGCAAGTTGTCCATCATGACGGCAACCTCTTTAGTCTCAGTGTCGTACTCGAGAACTCTAAAACACCAAGTCAGTTTTAGCAGCTATGACCTCACAAACTGCCTGAATACATATACATAACTATAGCAGCAACCTGCTTTACAAACAATATTACCTGAAACTACTGAAAAACTAAAGCTGTAAAGTGACTGAAGTCTGCTGGGGAATTTTAGCTGCCTCTTACCGACCATCTGCTGTGGCCTCCATGATGAGTTTCATGAAATCCCGACGCTGCCACCTGCTGCTGGAGTCTGTGAAATACACCTTCTTCCCATCCTGTGTCACAGCCAGGTCGTTGACAAATGAGAGACGGCGACCACCGATCGTCTTCTTGGTGCTCACTAGCTGTGTACTCTCACCTGAAGGACAAAATCAAAGAAGAAGGTCACTGATAAATGATTTAGCATGGCTAGAAGATGAGAATTTGAGAGGGGAAAAAGTATTCTACTTGATTCAGATTCAAAGTATTACTTAATCAAAAGCACTACAGGAAGAGAAACTACAAAAGAAAGATGTTTATCTTGATCTAACCTGTGACCGGATTAACCTCAAAAAGGCCCAGGTAGGCATCAGCCACAAACAAGGTGCCATTTGGTCCTGCTTTGATTCCAAGGGGCCGTCCACAAACAGGCTCGTGCTCAGTAGACCCTTCACAAAGAGAAAAACAAAAGTGTTGGCTCCCTGTTTGCTGTACAAATAACAAAAACATTTCCTCACTTACTGCTCCTCACTTCATTCCTTAAGGTCATAACTGGCCCCAGCAACAGATGGTTCATAAGATATTATTTATAGCAATTATTTTTGCTTGTACACCTCCACAATGTTTTAAAATATTTTTCTCGCTTTCCATTTATACAGCAATTGAATTTACACTACCGTGGCCCTGACCAGAGAGATTTCAAGAACCATTGGTCTTAATTTGAGCCTCATACCCTACAGCCCAGATAATATTACAATAATACACCCGTATGTACGTTTTATTTATGCTGTTCCTTCGAAGTTAAAAACACATTCTTGTATAAAATGTCTTTGTATGCTTTAACTACAGAGCCCGAACCTGTTCCAAGTAGTTTGCCAAGGCTGGAGAGGAAGGAGATGATTTTGAATGCTAACTGAACACTAGGATTTCTCAACTGACATTAGTGCCTTTCCTCACTAGGGCTTCTGTGGCTGAATAAGCACAGCTATGCTCCAAAGAAACCCCTCCCCAGGAAAATTGTTAACAGCAAATAAGACTAAATCTAGGATATGAGGTTAAAAAAATCATGTGTGTTGTGGTGAGGTGTCCACAAACTTTGCACATAACGTATGTGAGATACATACCACAGAGACCCTTCAAGCTTCCTGAAAAAGCATCTTAAAAAAAAACACCCAACCCAGTCCAAAAATAAAAGATATAAAGGGTTTTTTTAAACACTTCATTGATTCAACAGGGAATTGGTGTTTCTTAGTATATCCCAGTGATGTTAGGAAGCTACGATACAGTGCCCCTGAAGAACAGAGGGTTTAGGGCGCTAAGAGAGGCAGGTTGGTGATAACGAGGTTGAACCCCTGACTACCTGATCAGTAAACCAGAGCCTTAACCACTGAGCTACCACCTCTCCTATTCGTATTAAATATTCATATTTGTTTATACTCCTCGTGTGTGTTGTTAAGGAAATCATAAATCAAAATAGTCAAAATATCATTTTAAAATAGTGTTCAATCTCACAGGACATAACAGATATGACTTCTCACTCCTCAATTCATAGAAGTATATGAGCAAACCCACATGCATCCTCTGTGTACACACATTTCAGAAAGAACCAACCAATCAACCTACAAACAACAATTCAGTGATTTATTTGAGAAGAGTGAGAAATCTAATTCTGACAGAGAATGGCGAATCATGTCTCAGTTGCACATGAGCCGTTAACATCCTCGGCTCTATTTACAAAGGACTGCATTATTGTGAAACAGTGCAGCATTGCAACACTGCCAGTGACTAAGGGACACCTTTTCACTTACCACATGGAGGCTTGCCCAGAGTTGCAACAACACTGATTTTCTTCCCGTCAATTTTCACAATTTTTCCATCTGCTGTTCCAGTGTACAGAATATCTACAACAGGGAGAAAAAAAACAGAATAATTTGAATAAATAATTAACAGAATAATTATTAGACAAAAGAGTTTGCCACAGATTTGAGACATTACATTTTAACCAGGCAGAAATTCCAGACAGGTGACCTTTGCCCCAGTTAGCTGTTACTACTAATGTAGTAGAACTGCTCCTTACACAATGATGAAATGGGTGAAAGGCAACGAATGACAGATCACACCAGCAGGTACTGACCTCCAATATCAGTGATGGATTCAGGCCCAACGAGCTGATCCTCAAACAGTCTCTCTGCCTGTCTGAGCTTTAGGTTGGGTTCAAAGCAGCCAGTCAAGAGCGGTGGTTCACTGAGACTATATAAAGAAAATTGTAAATTGCATTAAAAATGAGAGAACATTACTCAAGCTTTGGGATGTTGAGAAAAATAGGTATTTCTCAGCACAAGCGGTAACACTGGTAGAGGAATACTGCAGTGTCCAAAAGGAGCAGGAAGGAAATCATTAATCATTGACACTGAGAGGTGAATATAAAGGAGACGTCTTTGCAGATCGGTTTGACATTAGTGCCAAGGGTGCTTGAAGAGCACTGTAGCAGTGCTTCTGGAGGCAATACGAGGCAGTGAATTCAGGGAGCGCAACACTATCACAGGGGCGGGGAAACCCTCACATTACTACATTACAGATATCCATTAAAAGCTAAGAACCATACAGTGTACAGCGTACAGCTCTGCAATGCATGTTTATGTAGACATTTGCACCTAAATTGCTAAGAACCCGTCAGACAACTTTGCCAACCGTGGATAAAGAAATAGAGGAAGTACTAAGAAGCCAAACAGTTTGACATTTCAAAACATCAGTAGCATGTCAGTGCAATAATATAAACTGTAATCTATCAGCACAGTCTTTTAAAAAGGTGCCATCCATCAACAAAAAACAATCAAAAATAAAGGAAAACTGATTGTACCTTATGCGACATTTCTGAACAAGACTGATCATGTCAAGTCTTATATGTTGGAGCATTTACTGTAGCAAAACCAAATGACAGCATGATGAATAGGAAACTAATTTCACAGCACAATCTGACGCTGCCCCGACTTCATTTGTGAACTAATATTTATTCCATTTTTTTATTTGACAATAATGATATTAAATAATATTCATAATAATTATAATAAAGGAATGTGACAGCTACAGTTCAAGTAGGATAGCAAGAACTACCTCCAAATCATGTGAAGCCAAAAACATACAAATACAAAGGTAAAGCAACAGAGGGCAAACCCAAAATGGTAAAATTTTTACGATAACTAAAGCACTCCTGAGAGCTTGAGGAGTATCATTTTCTCATTTACTTCTACTGCAGTGAACTGTTTAGTGAAAATCCTGCTCTAGAAACTGGAAATTTACAGGAAATTCTGTGTTCTTATACACAAAGGTAAAATCAGAATAAAATCATGAAAATAATTTTCTAAAAATATGTTCTGAGGTGTTTATCTTAAGAGATTAGTCATTACTTGGTTTTGAGCCATGCCTGATGCAGCCCATCTTGTGCCTGATGACAAGCTCAGTAATGGAAGCAGGGCTGATAAAGCAGGGAGGGGGCTACAGGAATGATTTCATTCTTTGCTCATTTCCTGACCAGTGATTTGCTGCAACGACCGTTAAAAGCTCAATATGTCATTTCATTTTTGCCTTGGATTGAACCATTTGCCCTGCTTCTGATTTCTGATATCCATTAATTCCACAGCATACCTGAATGCTTCAGGCTGAATCGGGGACTCCAAGAGAAAAGTGACCACCAGGACTGGGAGAATCAGGAAGACAGCCAGAGACAGCAGAGTGACCCGGAACACCTTCCCGCTGTACGTGCTGAAATTTATAGAACGATAATATATTATGTGACCTACATTGTGAAAGTAAAAAAAAAAACAACAAAAAAACAACAACAACAACAACAATCAAATATTTGAGCAAACCCATGGGAGCTGACATGAGCTGTCAGAGGAGCTTTAGATGTGCTTTTGGCAGCTTCTCAAGATTCCCTCAGTTTGTGTGTGTGTGTGTGTGTGTGTGTGTGTGTGTGTGTGTGTGTGTGTGTGTGTGTGTGTGTGTTTATGGGATGGTAAACATTTCCGAAATCCCCTTGCGAAGCTTCTGAACAGTAAGTGCAGTCTAAATAATAATGGTAGTAAAAACACTCAGGATGTTTTCCACACACCAGTCAGAAGCTGATTCATGTTTTTAAGCTGTTGGATGTGAAACTATTGTATGTTGTGTGTAAATAAATGCAGGATGGATCTGCAGTGCACCTGTGCAATAACAAATAGATCCAGGCAGAGGAACTTTTTCACTTTATTCCTTTTTTTTTAAAAATTGTAAACATGTAAACGTATAACACGTAAACATATAACGTGTAATATTTCGGACACCTTTTAAGAGATAATGGAATAAAGATGATCCTAATGGAAGAGTGTGTGCGAAGTGTGTAACGAGCAGAGCAGAGCCTCACCTCGTGCTTTTATACTGAGGTTCATGTGATTCGTCTGTTAGGATCTGAGGTCTGTTGAGCTTCCTGAAGCGCAGTCCTTCTGCCTCATTCATCCTGAAGCGATCTCGGAGCTTCTCTTTACACTGATCTACCCTGAGCTTTTACACTAAATACACTGCGGCGATGAAGGAACACCACGTTCACCCTTCTCCTTCTCCTCACGCTTCTCGCCGTCCGTGTGTGTGTGTGTGTGTGTGTGTGTGTGTAGAGGAGTGTGAAGTCAGCAGCAACAGCAACAACAGTATTTCCAACAGAATCGCTGTAACCGCTGTAATATTTTCTGAGTGACATTTTTTTTTTTGCTGTAAAATACTGTAATTTGGACACAATCAATAAAAGCAATGAAATCTATCATGCATGATATGCCCCATGACCTATCTATCTATCTATCTATCTATCTATCTATCTATCTATCTATCTATCTATCTATCTATCTATCTATCTATCTATCTATCTATCTGTCTATCTGTCTGTCTGTCTGTCTTGTGGAGATTTGTGATCATTCAGCCCTAAGTAAAGTCAGGTACTGATGTATGTGAGGTCTGGGGTGCAGTCATTGTTCACATTCATCCATCAAAGGTGTTCAATAGTGTTGAGGTCAGTAAGATCTTTAGAGCAGGAAGGCCACTCAAGCTCTTCCACTCCAACCCATTTAAACCACATCTTCATGGAGCTGGCTTTGTGCACAGGACTATTGTCATGCTACTGTATCCCAAAACATCCAATATAATTGTGAGCCCCAAACTCTGTTTTTACAGTTTCTGGAAGAAACAAAACACTTTTGTCCATATAGTGTGTGTCTTCCATTTTATGGAATAATAATAATAATAATAATAATAATAATAATAATAATAATATTAATAATAATAAATGAATGAACCTGTTTGCCTAAATATGCACAGGGTTTTGTAATCGGGTGTGTTTCTGTTTTTTCACATTTCTTGGTTTTAGCCCACCAGTAAAGCCATGATCTGTAAAAAAAAAATAATAATAATAATAAGAATAATAATAATAATAATAATAATAATAATGAACAAATCTTATACAGCATGCACAGAATATCTTATTAAAAAGGGTAAATCAGGAGAGAAGTATAAAATAATTTTGTGAAACATTATATGCACCGTTCCTCTAACATTTATAAAAGGACAAGACAAAGCTTTCCAGAGAGTGTTAATATTAAAGGTGGAACAGAAAATGATCTTCACTAAATCATCTGTGTGGCAAAATGTGGTATGGTCTAATGCAGGGGTCTTCAACATGTTCCTTATGCAGTAGAAACATGGGGCAGGGACCACTTATACCTAAGGTGTCAAACATAGAGAAATGATGTTATAAATAGAAACCAATCATATGACACTAGTTATATTATGTTAAGACAATTAGAACTATGTCGTCATCATTGTCTGTATATTTTTTATATCTCAAAATTATTTATGAATCATAACAAATATATTTTCCAATTTAAAAAAGTTGTTCCCTCTTTTATTTTAATAGATTTGCAGTTTCATACATTTTCCTTTTACTATCAGGTGGACTATTATACATTTACATGAACTTCAGCGTTAATTTTAATAGAACTTTATATGTAATTTTACTGTCAGGTAGACAATTATACAATCGCATTAACATCAGCTTCGTAAAGTGTTAACTTTTATGTAATAATTATATTTTTAAAACTTCATTTTTTGTCTTTGATGTCTTTACCCATGTTTATTTATATAAATGGGGAGGGGTGCGTTAGAAAGGGCATCCAGCGTAAAACATGTGCAAAATTAAACATGCGGATGGTCCGCTGTGGCGACCCCTAATGGGAGAAGCTGAAAGAAAGTATTTTATTTTTGTAAAAAAAATAATTTGTGATTCAACATTAATTAGCAAAACCCCCGATAGAAGATGCATGGTCTACTAAAAAGTATATTCAAGCAAAAAAAAAAAATATATATTTTTTTTTAATGAAAGTGCAGCATGGTGGTTGCAGTATTGTTCTATGAGGCTGTTTTTCTTCAACCAAAACTGATGCTTTTATCAAGATGAAGGGAGCCATCAATAGCTACAAATACCAGCTGATTTTACTACGAAACCTTCTAGTCTTTACTAGTAATCTGAATATAAAAAGACATTCCATCTTTCAGCTCAAGTTACCCAAATTGTGCATCCAATCTTTAAAGGAATAGATTAACCGAAAGAAGTTCTATGTTTTTGAAGGATCTAATGACCTAGAGCTCAGTCCTGCATCCGAATAAGAAGCAATTTGATCTAGATCTAAAATGTTTTTGTAAGATAGAGTGGTGAAAATATTGCTAAATCAAGAGATGCCAGTGATATAATAATTCAAAGGGTGCTTTAACAAAGTATCCGTTTAGGGTTGTGCACAATTATGCGACTAGGTTAATTATACTATTTTTCCAATTTGTTTCCTTTAAAATAAAATAAAATTTTTTTACTTAATTTCTTATATAATTTCCTATATGGGTACATATTATAATTACAAATTGACACCTTTTTCTTTTCTTTTTTTTTAACACATCACAAACACACCATTGTAACATAAGGAGAGTGTATGTTTTATTTTGTATCAATTTTTTTTAATCCTTTTTTTATGCTTTTATTTTGAGAGAACATTGACATCGGCTCTCTAGTCGTGGTCATTGCTTGAAGCTGCTGATTTCACACTGCTGAGATCATTCAGCAAAGATGAGTGGTCCAGTGGCTCCTGCAGAAAGTGCACCCGTAGCAGTGTGGATTGCATTGAAGAGGCTTGACCTTAATGGTTTGTAATGTTTTTGGTGCTATTGACTTATTGATTATTATCATTATTATTTTCAACATCTCAGTTTTGAGATAGAAGGGAGGGCTAAGGGGCTTGAGCATCGTGGTTACCATAGCAACACCAGGTCTGTGCACTGATACATGAGGTCATTTCAATATAACACTTTCAATGACATTGTCCCAAAGCAGGTTTTATAGAGATAAAGATGTCTGTAAAAATGTTATCTGTATCTATAAAAGGTTAAATGTATATGTAAGTTACTTAAACGTTTGTCCCTAATGAGTGAGCCAGTGGTGGCTGTGGTAAAGGAAAATTACCTGAGATAGTATAAGGAAGAAACCTTGAGGGAAAGAAGACTCAAAAAAGAACCTATCCTCATCTGGGTGGCACAGAATGTCCATTTATTAAAATTTGATCAATGTTGAGGTGAACTGTTCATTGATAGGTCCTTAAATGCAGACCTGGTCATGCAAACTGTGGTCCTGAAGCATTGTAGTAAACTGTTGATATTAATTACAGTCCAAATCCATCCTTAAAGTTTTTGACTTGTCCTCAGCTGCACACACTGCTCTCTCATAGAAAACAAAACATGCAGAATTTCAACATCTTCCTCTAATGTCTCTTTTATTTGTTTCAATGGTGTAAGACTTATTTTAATAACAAACACACACACACACACACACACACACACACATATATATATATATATATATATATATATATATATATATATATATATATATATATATATATATATATATATATATATTGTATATAAAATATATAAAATTCCGACTCTAGCAGGGACTGAAAGAGGGCTTAATGGGCACTCAGCTATGAACAGGTGCAGCTGACAGAGGCAACAATGAATCAGTTTCATGTTTGGTGTTTTGTAGATGACCGAGTTATAGCTCTGAGAGAAGTACATATTCCCAGAGGGACCAAAATAACCACAGTGAGACAGGTCTGCTCCTTCTTCTTCTTTTGCTTTGTGTGTTAGACAGTTGAGGTAATCTGTTATTAATTTCATCCTAGATTGTGGCTCATTCTTTTAGACTGGATGTTGATCAAGTCACCTTCAAGGTTTTAACTATTGTACACACATTTATTTACACTAGCTCTTTGTTATGAGAGGGCCAAGCACCCAGTGTGTGTAGGCACCCTACTGTTATTCTCCTCTAGGGTATCTGTGGCAGCCCATAGAACAAAGAAACACCAGACAACACCAAAGTTCACAGCAGTAGTCTGTGAGGTAATGCCATTCAGCTGCCCATTGGTTTATCTAGACCTTTTCTTCTACATTCAAGGAATTCCTCCATTGTTTGTGGTCAGAACATACACATCCTGAGTGAAACTACAAATTACTCTTAAATGTGTTTGCCCTAAATTATGTTTCTGTAATTGCTTTAGGCAAGATTTTAGCAAGTCAGTGAATGTGCTGCTTACCAAATCTTGGTGCTTGGGCCCCAAAATAGTGATTGCAAATGAATTATTATCAGTGTTGTATCAACTTACATAAAGTGTATGACAACAATAATATCTTCTCACAGATACGAAACAATCAGGGCTTTTTGATCCCTTTGAATGGCTGCATACCTTTGAACGCCAAACAAATGCAAGTCCATGCATTTTTTTCCCCCATTGTGTATTGATTTATAGTTTTAAACAATATCAAATTTCTCTTACTCAGGTTCACACCCCTCTGTATTAACAGTACTTCACTATTGTGTACTCTGTGTGCCAGATAAAGAATAGGACACTTCCTGTTCCAGTACACTGTATTACATTACCAATAATGTAAAAAGTAATTTATTATTCATTATGATTTGGTTTTATAGGCCTCATGTCTTGGAGGTGTCCAAGTATTATCAACATGGTATGGTTTCTCACAAAGGATTTGCTGCATTTAAATGAACGCTTAAATGTTTTTGTAAAGACTGTTGTTTCTCTATCTGCATAAATGAAGTTAATGCAAACCCCAGAAACATTGCAATGACTGTGATAAATAAAAGCCTGAAGTCCAGACTACAGAGTATTGTAAGAAGGGTAAGAGTGCTGTCACATGTATGTAATAAATAATGAAAAATTATATCTTTAATAACCAAATCTCTATTCATTCTGTTTAAGTAACTATGGTGCAGTACAGATCGGTGCAGCCTGATTACATCAAGATTGCTTTCATTTTAGATTGAAAGACTGGAAGATCTCCTACCTCAAATCAAGCAAAAGCAGAATGAGCAGATGATCAAGGTAAAAAATAAAAATAAAAAATGGCAAGAAGCTCTGCACTGAACATGTCTGAATTCACTTGTGCTTCTTAACTTCAGAAACAAGAAATGACATTAAATACCAGTAATTACATGTTCCTTTGCAGGACATTGAACTTTTGAACCAAAAGCTGATATTCCTACATAAAAGAATGCAGGTAAAAAGAACTTCCCTTTACCAGCATACCACAATTATTCCACAGCAGTCCACAGGTGAGTCAGCACATTCTTTGTCTTTGTCTCTCTCAACAGATGGCAGAGTCATACTGCTGGGAGGGAATGTTTAAACGAGCACCACTCTGGTGATCAATTTGTTTTCTGTACTCCACTCCAAGCTCCCTCTGGTTGGATGTTTTTCAAACAATTCAAGTCTGTGTTCAAAATGATTTACCTAGTAAAATATTACTATAAACGGTTAACAAGCATTAGGGTTTTTAGGCTTTTCAAAATTAGGCCTTTTTGTTACCTCAAATAAACCGTTCAGGCATAACATTATGACCAATTCAATTCAATTTTATTTGTATAATGCTATTAACAATGAACATTGTCTCAAAGCAGCTTTACACAGATACTGTGGTGATTAAAAGTGAATATCTTCTTTATAAGTAAGTTTGTCCCTGATGAGCAACCCGGTGGCGACTGTGGCAAGGAAAAACTCCCCGAGATGGCATAAGGAAGAAACCTCCCGAGGAACCAGACTCAAGAGGGAACCCATCCTCATCTGGGTTGCACTGAATGTCCACCTGCCTAATATTGTGTTGGTCCCCCCTTTTGCTGCCAAAACAGTCCCATCAAGCATTAACTTTAGCTACAGGAGCTCGTCTATTGGATGAGACCACATGTGCCACATGCGCTCCCCACATGCATCAATGAGCATTGGCCAGCCATGATCCCGTCACCAGTTCACCGCTGTTCCTTCCTTGGACCACTTTTAATAGATACTGACCACTGCAGAGCAGGAACATCCCACAAGAACTGCAGTTTTGGAGAAGCTCTGACCCAGAGGTCTAGACATCACAATTTGTCAAACTCACTCAAATCCTTATGTTTGCCTATTTTACCTCATCAACTTTGTTCAAAATGTTCACTTGCTGCCTAATAAATTCCACCCACTAACGGGTGCAATGATGACGAGATAATCACTGCTATTCACTCACTGCTCATGTCATGCCTGGTCAGTGTAAATCAAATAGAAGAACAAAAGTACTGGAACACCTCATTTTCCAGTTATATGTGGATCTTCCCCAAACTGTTACCACAAAGTTATAGAGACAATTGTACAGGTTGTGGTTGTATTAAATTTGCTTCCACTTGAACTAGGAGAACCAAACCTGTACCAGCATGATGATGCCCTTGTGCACAAAGCCAGCTTCATGAACATATGGTTTATCTGGGATGGTGTAGCTCTTGAGTCACCTGCTATAGAGCTCTAACCTCATTCCTATTGAACACCTTTGGGATGACCCTACATTAGCACCTGGCTTTACAAACATATTATATAATGTCATTGCTGACACTCATACATACTGACATTTAACCCAGGTCTTTTTTTTTTTTAAACCAGTTATTATTATTGGGAAGAGTTCTGATTAGATTGTTTACACTAGAGTATATATGAGGTGTATAATTAGTCATCTCAATAGTCCCAGCAGAGAGTGTGTATATAATATATTTTTTTATAAATCTTTTTTTTTTATCTTTTTGATCGAGTAAAGAAAAGCATTTGACTAGTTTGTCTACACTTGTTTATTGTTTCAGGAAGATTGTCAGCTGAAGCAGTGTTCACTGTTGTCTCATAACTCCCAAAGATGCTAAAAGTACCAAAATATATTTTCCAAAATACCTTGTATATAAACTGTATTGAGCTGCATCAGGGTGACAGAAGACCGGTTCTCACTAAGGGCTCCCACCTTACACCTGCACTACTGAACCGCTACATATGTCGAGTCTCTCTCATTCAGTGTGTATATAGTTTGTATGTCCACTTCATAACGGGAAAACCGCTCCTTCCAATCTGGTCCATATGAAGACATATGTATATGTATATGTAATACTAAAATAGTAATTGTTAGTTTATGCGTAAAAAAAAAAAGAAGAAGAAGAAGAAAAAAAAAAAAAGAGTTTCAAATTTAGATTGCATTTCTTAGATTTAATCCCTTCTGGTCAGAAAAGTTAAATGGCTTTTGCAAATCTGCTTAATTTTACTACCAAATTTAAAACAATTGCATCAATCACAATTTACAAAAAATGTGAATACAATTACATGTTTGTTCAGAGTGTCACAGATACTCAAAATGAAAGAAAAAAAAGAAAAAATAAAAGGAAAAAAAATTACAAGTTCCTGGAAAAATTATGTACAAGGTTACGAGCACATAAAAGTTAACAAAATTTTGTGATGTGACTGCGGTCTTTTGAGTAACAGCTCCACTCATTTCTATAAATATGTAAATGAGGGCCTTTAAACCAATTCTTTATGAAAGGAAAAACTAATGAGGAATAATGGCTGATGTACAGTTCCAATTTTTGTGCACCTTCAAATTATTCCAAACTAAAACATTTTCTTGGGGAATTATCCGTAAAACAAAAAAAGTCCAGTAGGTTTGTGTTACGAGGAAAAAAAAACAAAAACAAAACAAAACAAACAGTGTCTTATCTGACATCATCAGAAGAGCTGATGGCAGCTCTATTCTGTTTTGGATTTTTTACTGTCGTTGCCATTCTCCTCAGATACCTGGTCCTCGTCTTGCTTACGTTTCTTGGTGTTTTCATCTACGTTGGTACCGGTGTGGTGGCTGAATGTGACGATCATACAAGTCATGTTGTCACAGCCTGTGCCATCTCCAGATGTGTCCGGTGCCAAGCAGTGGTCAAGCAGCTGGAACACAGACAAAAGTTTTCTCGGTAAATGTCTACTTGAAGAGCAAAAACATTCCTATGCCAGTGTGGACAAGTTTCAGTTGTAGTGATTTATGAACCTGAACATTTTTTTTTATATAAAACTGATCTCTGATACACCCAAGCTCTGATTAAGTCACACAAGTGATAAATAGAATAACTTTCTTTTCGGCTTCTCCCATTAGGGGGCGCCACAGAGGATCCTCTGCACATTTGATTTGGCACATGTTTTACGCTGGATGCCCTTCCTAACGCAACCCTCCCCAATTTATCCGGGCTTGGGACCGGCACTAAGAGTGGCTGGGGATGGTTCCCTGACCGGGAATCGAACCCGGGTCGCAGCGGTGGGAGCGCTGCATCTTAACCACTAGACCACCAGGGGCCCTAAGTAAGTGATAAATAGAATAAAGCTAAAAATTAAACATAAAAAAAAAAAAAGGTCTAAACTAAAACTGACCAGCATTGTTTTATTTATTTATTTCATTATCTTGTTTCACAAATAGTAAAATGACAGAATAAGCCATACAACAAAGCAAAAATCACACTCACCTCTTCAATAGCAGCAGACAGAGGCTTGGCTTTATTTCCTTCTGCTTTCAATCTTTCGCTCACAAAGTCGACAACCTCCTGGCTACTCATTACATTCCTGTAATAAACAGGCATTTTAGTGATAAGTAATAGCGCTCTGATTACCATAAAGAATGCAACACACTAGCAATATAAACCATTAATGTAATGTCACTGCCAGGACATTTGGAATTCACTATGGAGGGCACATATGACCTTAAGTTTAAGACCCTATGCTTATTAATACTAAAAAAGGGTTGTTTGTTATATGGGAAGGAATTTAATGAAACTAGTATAGTGTAGTATACTAGTATAGTGAAAGGGAAATAAAGGGTACTGAAGCAGTATTATCGGGTTTGCAGGAATTCTATTTATTTTTTAGACTCTTCGAAAAGCTAACTTGGCTGCTGTTACTTATAAAAATAATCAGAATGGATTTAGATACCAGTGGACATTACTATGACCAATCATAACCCAAGAACGAAAATCATAAAATAACAAAAAACCTTAAAGAATGAACTTCTGTTACCCTCACCAGATTCCATCACAAGCAACCACCATGAATTCATGATCTTCATTCAGAGTTAGTACTTTGACATCGGGTAAAGCAGAAATCATCTGTTCCTCAGGTGGGAGGCTCTTATTCCTCTTGTAAAAATGGTCCCCTAAATCCAAGAAAACTATCAGTTAACGAGATCCAAAATGTGTTTAAAAAAACAACAAGAACAAAAGACAGTTGTGTGTACAAACCAATTGCTCTTGAGAGGTTCAACCCTCCGTTGACTCGGCCGTCCATGGTCACTTTGCCGCCTGCGTTCTTTATTCTGGCCAGTTCGAGTTCGTCTTCAGGTTTGTGATCATAGGACATGTCCACTGCTTTGCCCCTCTCTGAGACAACACAGCGAGAGTCTCCAGCATTAGCGACTATTAGCTGTTTACCGCGGATCAGAGCCACAACTGCTGTAGTCCCGCTGTCTGAGCCAGGCTGGAAAACAAGCAAGTCAAAATTTAATTAGAAAATCCTGCTTTAATAAAAAATGCATGTCAATTCTAATGGATTTTTTACAAAAGTTTTTTCTGGCCTGTTACCGTCAAGATTTGGATCTGGCTCTGGCTAAAATATCAAGTCTGTATTAGCTGAAAGCTGCGTAACAACTGTGATGATGGGTCTCGGTCCCAAATACTGGGCGGTGCAAATTCTACGAACTCACCCCCCAGCATAGTACAGAAGGCGGAAAGCAAGGAGGCATGGTGTCCTGATGAGACATAGCTAGAGCTTGATTAGTGTGGCAGCCTCTTACCTTCTTCAAGTACCTATCAAAGGTGCCTATAAAATGCTGCCAGGAGGACAGTGAGGTAGAGAAATTTCGATTCTGGACTACTGTTAGCGCTCTCATTACAGGTAAAGACAGCAGAAAAGGCAGAGGAATTCCTGCCAGACCCTCGCAACGCCTTGTAAAGGTGGGACACTCTTCAGCCCTGCGTCAGGAAGTCCCTTACCCATACACATTAATGAAGATTCAAGTAGAATGTCGGGACCTGAGGCGTCGGAGCGCGGCGAGAACACCCTTCATCCTCTCCCGTTTCAGCCACTCCTCATCCCCTTTCCTGGGCACTAGAACACTTCCCCCTTTTAATTCAATTTAATGCTCAATAAACACACTCTTGTCTGTGTTCAGCAGGTAAGCTACCTATTTTGACATCAGTGTAAATTGTATTAGTTTGGTAAACAGCTAGGCTAAAATGCTTCATTAGCACTGTTCTTTTAGTGACAACGGACTTTTCACAATGGGTTTTTAAGCGATAGCCATGATGTTCGACAAATTTGTTGCGAACAGATTTCCTGAAAGGCAAACCTACATGATTTAATTAGCAAATCAGTTCAAACAGATTAAAGATAAAAGCATAAATTAGTAAATAGTAAAAACTTACTTTTTATACAATTCTCTCAGATGGAATTCATAAAACAAACAAAAAAGTGTTACTCATACAACGTCCTCATGCTAAATTTTTAAGTATAAATGTGTCCAATTTTAAATGTGCAGTTTGGGCAAAAAAAAACAAAAAAACAAACAAAACCACCTTATTAGATCCAATCAAACACTAGCACACTTACCTCTTCTTTTCCATCCATCCCTGGCAAACACATTTGTTCTTCTTCTTCTTCTTCATCTGTGTCCTCTTCCTCCTCTTCTGTGTCCTCTTCATTTTCACTGCTGCCTTCACCATCCTGCTCACTGCAGTCCTAGCAGAACATGAACACAATTTTAATTTAATTAATGGCGGGGGAAAAAGGCCAAATAAACTGAACCATCAGCATTTTCATCACAAAGACGTGATACGTGTGAGTTTCATTGATGCTTCCACTCACACATACCCTTCCTGCTCACCTCCTCATCACTGCCCTCCTCTTCCTCCTCTGCTTCATCTGACTCGTCACTGTCCTCAAAAAACTTGGATTTGGCACTTCCTGGTGTGGGTGCTGCAGAAGAGGAACAGGAAGGACCTGCATCTGCTGTGGCTCCTGCTTTCTCACCCTCTGAGGGGTCTCTGGCTGCAGAGCTCCCTCCACAGGAGGCTGCTGCTCTCCTGCATGCCCTCATTTTGGAACCTGCAGCTGACTCCTCCAGCTTGGCTTTCCCATTGCTCTCTGTTTCAGATTTTCCGCATTCAGTCTCGCCGTTGATTGTGTTATCTGTGTGGGCGTTATCTTTCTCTTCTAGCTCTTTAGGGGTATCCTGTCCAAGTTTTTT
Source organism: Silurus aristotelis (assembly GCF_946808225.1). Classification (NCBI taxonomy): domain Eukaryota; kingdom Metazoa; phylum Chordata; class Actinopteri; order Siluriformes; family Siluridae; genus Silurus; species Silurus aristotelis. Next base: position 10,672,999 of record NC_139577.1, on the reverse strand, counting down.
GGCCGATTTACTCAGGTTCTGCCCGTAACGGACAAGCAGCTCCTCAATTGTCATTGTGGCCTCTTCGTGAAGAAGAGCTGTTTCCTCATTATCCACTGACAGGGGAGAACATACAAAGCACTATAAACTATGGCTTAGTGGTTAATGTAAAGGCTTTTTTTTAATAGCATTGTTCCTCACCATCATCTTCATCTGCTACTTTTTCTGGTGCTGCCTCCTCTTGTGGACGCCCAGCTATCTGAACAAGTTCCTTGATGACCTCCTCTGTGGTTATTTGGCTGTCTATAGCCAGGAAAGCATCTTCCAGGGCCTGCAAACCAAGCAATACGTCAGTACAGAGGATCAAGAGAAAAGGTGTTTTGAAGACTATTTGACGATATCTAGGTAATGGTCATCCATCTTTCAAGTACTAGAGACTCAGCCAGTAGAAGAACTTCCAACAGGATGTCTAAACATATTTAAAGAGTTTTTGGGGTCCAAAGTATTCATCCTGGGTGGCACAGGTGATTAGCAGAGTTGAGAAATAAAACAGAGAAATAAAACAATATTTTTCATATCATCGGTATAATGAATGAGACTTCGCTATGATTCTGCTCCTTTTTATTGTCAAGAGTTTGGCTAGAATTCCTTGCAAGGCACAACGAAGTGCAGAAGCTGAGATCTGTGTCTCACATCGGACTGTGCAATTCTGTTTAAACTAAATATATCACCAATTAACTGTTTGTAGATTCTAACTTGCAATTTCACCACCTTCAATAGTCTATATAATTTATTTCACACATTTATGTAAAAGATATTTAGGCTTGTTGCTAGTTTGTTTTGTCTCCAGCTTGGACTTGAACACAATTTCACTGATTTTGTTATTATATTGTTCACATTATGATTATTATGATTATTATTATAGAAAATCCTGACAATTACACATACTTAAGTGATCAAATGAAGCATTGAATTAATAGACATTTGTCAAGTCTGCTGAAATAAGCAGAACAGTTAAGTAGATCATATTTATAGAAAATGAAATATTACATTTAAAACAAACACACATCTGTATTAACAAATGCAAACTATTCAATTTTTCCATTTATCCATCAGCTACTAAATTTAATCAATGTATTGATAATTGCCTGCAGATTGTTTGTCCTGTTGTAATGAGTTGTAATAAAATGCATTTATGAGGTTGTAGAACCTCGCGTTTGTGAAGAACGACTCAAAAGTTTCAAGTCTCATTTTATTTTCCCAACTAGCGCTGTTCAGTGTGCTTTCAACACCTCAATGATAAATAAAAACACCTTTTTTTTTTCTTTTTCAAATTGTTTTAAAAATGTAAAGTGTTCAAATGTTGATGATCATAAATATTAATAATAAACAGTGTTGTTAAAAAAATTGCAAGCAACTGTTTTGCATTTCTTCCCCCTAACTGTACCAAAATGTAACCGAACCGTGACTTAAAAACCGAGATACGTACTGAACCATGAACTTTGTGTACAGTTACATCCTGAGCTCCCACACATTTTTACACTGCCATGGCCTTTATATTTATCCACTAATAAATAAATAGTGTGTGTGTGTGTGTATATATATATATTATATATATATATATAAATATAAAACATGCAGTACATATACTTGCACATTTATATGCACTTGTCAATTTGCACAATTGCTACTATTAGCTCTTCTTTCATTGCTGTGTAGTTCTATTATGCAAGTGCTGATTGTAGAACATAAGATTGCTTATTGAGAACATAATTATTTTATCACTTTAGGGTTGATATATGTATAGATCTGGCTCTGTCTGTCTTTCTAAATTCCCTGGACTTCATGTCACATAACTGCTGGTTAGCTGTAAAGGAGGATAGGTGTGTGTGTGTGTGTGTGTGTAAAGTTGCGTAATTGTGAGTGTTTGTGTGAAGTTTCCATCTGCTTACCTTTTGCAGTTTGCCATTTTTATATGCTTTCTGCTCTTTGATGATGTCTGGTAAATACTTGGAGCAGAACAAAGCAACTTCTTCACCTGGCGGTAAAGAGAAACTCAAGCCTTAAACTTAACACTTTTCTGTTGACCTCCAGTCTGATTAGTACAGTAGTTTACCTCCATGTCCATCATAAACGGCGAACATTGCCGTCTCGTCGTCCAGCTCTGGGATACAATTGTGAGCGTCCTGGAACAAAAGAAAGTAGGAAATGTTCGAGTTTAAAAGCGGCAGAAATCTGCTATGAACCCTGAAGAAAAAGCAGCATGCTAACGAGCTAATGGCGCGAAAATAACCTACACACTACATCTGCGTCCTGATCAGGAACAAACCTACACAGAACAGACCCCCAAACCACACAAAGAGCCGCTGCTTTATTCCACACCAACAAACTTTTTTCAGCCACCAAATACCGTCTATAAGAATTAAGTAGCTAAGCGACGTTTTTTTTTTTACCTCCATTGAAACTCGCCATCCCTGCATGGCCGCCAGTCCATAGCTCAGTTTTTGATTCCCTCCGTTGGCAGTGGTTTTCTCCGTATTGGGTTTAGACAGATACGCCCCCATGTTGTCTTTATCGTCGCGTTAGAGTTAAAGTGTTTATTAAAAAGCGAGGGTAAACCCCGTTACAGAGAGGAGAGAGAGAGAGAGAGAGAGAGAGAGAGAGAGAGAGAGACACACACACACACACCGAGTGAAAGGATTGAATAAGTCTCAGTAACGGGCCGTGTATCTGTGAACAGCGGACCTTCCACACATTTCACTCGGATCTGTGCTGCCTGCTTTCGCAAAGTAAAAAAAAACTTTGAAAGCTGGCTGTACAAGCCGTGTTGCTCGTTACCTCCCGGGTGCTTTTTAGCCGGCTAGCTGTCCGCTTGCTAACACCACAAATAACGCGCGGACTTATTATATCTCCCAACACACACACACTTTAGCGCACTCTCCCCCGGAACATGTGCGCAGTTCTGCAGTCGTCTAAACAGAACTCCAAGCGCGCTCCGGTTCAAAATCCGATGCAAATGAGCTCCGTCGCAAAATACGCCAGCGATCTAACACGTGTGAAAGCTAACATAATCAACAGCCCTCCAGGTCCATTTTACACAGCGCTGCCTCAGATCCTGCCCGGAAGCGGAAGCGAGAGCTTTTGCGCATGACACATAGCGGAGAGTCGCGCTCATGCACACGCTGTCTGCGTCACATATGCGCAGAAAGGCAAAATCTAAGATTTAAGACTTGATCGTAATATGTACAGGAAGCGTTCTGTTACACCATATGATTAACTGACTACTCTGTGGGTCCTCCAAGCAGCCTACATAATACATTTAATATATAAGGACAAAAGACACAAGACATGAATTACAAATGTGCAAACATATAATTACAAAAAAAGCGAACGCATGAAAGGTGTGCCTGTAAAAAGTGTGCAATGTAACATCATAGAAAGGAAAAGTCCTGCAAGAGTTTAAGTGGATCACTGTTAATATTCAGATCAATTCAAGTCAATTCAGTTTATTTGTAGGGCGCTTTTAACAATTGTCCCAAAGCAGCTTTTCAGAAGAGGTTATGACCCTAAGTGAACTTTTCCTTGCCATAGTCACCTGAGGCTTGCTTATCGGGGATAAATACACATTTTAATTATTTACATTTGGTTCGATAATTCTTACATTATGTAAAGCTGCAAGGAATAATAATAATAATAATAATAATAATAATAATAATAATAAGAGATGGACCATTCATATTTTATTTTTTATTTCATTGTATTTTTTAGTGTTGACCTTAAAAGTTAAAATTTAATTAATCCCGTTAGGGGGCGCCACAGCGGATCATCCGCATGTTTGATTTGGCACATGTTTTTACGCTGGATGCCCTTCATAACGCAACCCTACCCATTTATCCGGGCTTGGGACCGGCACTAAGAGTGGCATGGGTTGATTCCCTGACCGGGGATCGAACCCGGGCCGCAGCGGCGAGAGCGTCCACTAACCACTAGACCACCAGGGACCCTAAAAGTTAAAATTTAATTAAAATGCACATTTAAGTAAACATATAAAAGTAATAATAACGGTTTGTATAAATAAAAAGGTTAGAGATTATACAGTGGGGCAAAAAAGTATTTAGTCAGCCACCAATTGTGCAAGTTCTCACACTTAAAAAGATTAGAGAGGTACGGTGGCCGAGAAGTGCAAAACACATTAACAAATCCAAAAACAAATTAACAAATCCAAAACAAATTAACAAATCCAAAAACAAAACAACAAATCCGAAAACAAATTAACAAATTCAACAACAAATCCAAAAACACATTACCAAATCCGAAAACAAATTAACAAATTAGAAAACACTAACAAATCCAAAAACAAAATAACAAATCCGAAAACAAATTAACAAATTCAAAAACACATTAACAAATCCAAAAAACACAAGCCAGACAAACCGGAAAAGGTAGGTATAGTTTGTGAATGGAAACTTACAGATCATTGGACGAGACACTTGTCATTCAAGATATACAGGAAGTATGAAATCTTATAACTTTGTTTCTTGTACATGTGTAAAATTGTCCGTTTACTTTAAACTTTTTTATATTATTTGGATTAGTGCACCTTTAAATATAAAAAATAACAGAAATAAACATTGGCAAGCAAGGAGAAACTGGAATTAATCCAAAGATATTTTGAGGAAGGAAATTCATATGCAGTGATGTTGGAGATGCTGCAGTATATCATGACAAAAAGATCTAAGAAATTTTACGATTTGGCACATGTTTTACGCTGGATGACCTTCCTAACGCAACCCTCCCCATTTATCCGGGCTTGGGACCGGCACTGTTTGTGAAACTCTAATTGCTGGGTTTGGGACTGACCGGGAATCGAACCCGGGCCGCGGCGGTGAGAGCACCAAATCCTAACCACTAGACAACCAAGGAACCCAAACTATGATAAACAATAACAGAGACGACTTTCTTGTTAATGATATACTTCTGATGGGAAAATTTTATATACAAAATCGAAATACTTGAAACCAATGGTTTTTTTTGCATTTTATAATGAGTTTATTTCTTTCACAACAGCCCTAAAAGTGATTAGAAAAAAAATGCAATGAATCTTCTGTCCTTTATAGAAAAATATGATTTACAGAATAAACCATAGCCCTGTTTATTTTTTATCCTTTTTTACTTTAATTTGATGATTATTATTTTATATTGTATTTATGTATGTGTATATATTTGTATTTTTATGCACCTGTTCTGTGTATTGTAATGTAAATTGTACATGTTATTGCCATGTTGTTTGTATATGGTTAATTGCTTAATAAAAACATAAATAAATAAATAAATAAATAAATAAATAAATAAATAAATAAATAAAAGGGGGAAAAATGTTGTACTTCCTGTATATTTTGAATGACAGGTATCTCGTCCAATTATCGGTAAGTTTCCATTCGCAAACTATACCTACCTTTTCCGGTTTGTCTGACTTGTCGTTGTGTTTTTTGGATTTGTTAATGTGTTTTTGAATTTGTTAATTTGTTTTTGGATTTGTTCATTTGTTTTCGGATTTGTTAATGTGTTTTTGGATTTGTTTTTTGTTTTTGGATTTGTTAATTTGTTTTCGGATTTGTTAGTGTTTTTGCATTTGTTGTTTTGTTTTTGTATTTGTTAATTTGGTTTTGGATTTGTTAATGTGTTTTTGGATTTGTTGTTTTGTTTTTGGATTTGTTGTTTTGTTTTTGGATTTGTTGATTTGTTTTTGGATTTGTTGATTTGTTTTTGGATTTGTTGTTTTGTTTTTGGCTTTGTTAACTTGTTTTTGGATTTGTTAATGTGTTTTTGGATTTGTTAATGTGTTTTTGGATTTGTTGTTTAGTTTTTGGATTTGTTGTTTTGTTTTTGGATTTGTTAATTTGTTTTTAGATTTGTTGATTTGTTTTTAGATTTGTTGATTTGTTTTTGGATTTGTTGTTTTGTTTTTGGCTTTGTTAATTTGTTTTTGGATTTGGTCATTTGTTTTCGGATTTGTTAATGTGTTTGCACTTCTCGGCCACCATAGAGACGCCTGTAACTTTCATCATAGGTACACTTCAACTATGAGAGACAAAATGTGAAAGGAAAAAAAATCACATTGTCTGATTTTTAAAGAATTGATTAGCAAATGATAGTGGAAAATAAGTATTTGGTCACCTACAAAAAAAATCAAGATTTCTGGCTCTCACAGATCTGTAAATTCTCTGTCCTCCACTTGTTACCTGTATTAATGTGGCAAGTGTAATGGTGTCACACTAGATTATTGGAGTTACGATTGATCAGTGGTATTAAGGTGTGGCTTTTCTTTCTTTATTTTGAAATTTGTATTTGAGATCGCATGAGCGATGCAGGGTCATGTGGTCACAGGTATAATATGAAGTGCTGTCATGCAAGCTTTGTCACGTGTAAGCGCGAAGGGAGCGCTGACGTCATTTCCATGCGCCGTCTCTCTTTTGTGGACTGTGATAGCGGTGAGAGGTATGATTTATCAACACTTCGGGAAAAAGTTATAGAATAATGTTAAATATTAATCGGTTACAGGAATTTCTGTCTTAAACATGATTATTTGTTAATCTTTCTTTTGATTTACGGTTAGTAATTCAATTGATGAATGTTTTAATGTGTATAGTTATTTTTATAATTATTACGTGTAATGGCCGCCATTACAAGCGCGGTATTCTTACATTGAGTTAAAAGAATAATTTCATTGCTATAAATTTGATTGATTGAAGATGCATATTATTTTTAATGATCCATGAAAAGTTCCATGTATCTATGTATTTTCTGTTAAATGAATATACATTGAGAGAATATGTAATGATTGACAGGCACAGGCTAGACCAGAGATTCTCCATGTATTATCTGATGGTGTCTGTTGTTTCTATACAGTGATGAGAGAACACAGAATCTGGAAGTATATCGTATGACAATTGTACCAACGTGTGGAATTTTTTTTTATTCAAAAACCCTCACAACGCAGAGCGAACCCACTACATTAATGGCACCTGTTTGAACTCGTTATCAGTATAAAAGACACCTGTCCACAACCTCAAACAGTCAGACTCCAAACTCCACTATGGCCAAGACCAAAGAGCTGTCACAGGACACCAGAGACAAAATTGTAGACCTGCACCAGGCTGGGAAGTCCCTATCTGCAATAGGTAAGCAGCTTGGTGTAAAGAAATCAACTGTGGGAGCAATTATTAGAAAATGGAAGACATACAAAACCACTGATAATCTCCCTCGATCTGGGGCTCCACGCAAGATCTCACCCCGTGGGGTCAAAATGATCACAAGAACGGTGAGCAAAAATCCCAGAACCACACGGGGGGACCTAGTGAATGACCTGCAGAGAGCTGGGATCAAAGTAACAAAGGCTACCATCAGTAACATACTACGCCGCCAGGGATTCAAATCCTGCCGTGCCAGACGTGTCCCCCTGCTTAAGCCAGTACAGGTCCGGGCCCATCTGAAGATGATCCAGAAGAGGACTGGGAGAATGTCATATGGTCAAATGAAACCAAAATAGAACTTTTTGGTAAAAACTCAACTTGTCGTGTTTGTAGAAGAAAGAATGCTGAGTTGCATCCAAAGAGCAGAGGGAGTTGAAAATCTGTGTTGCCCAGTGGCAGCCCCAAAACATTACTGCTCTAGAGGAGATCTGCATGGAGACTTACAGAAAATGTTTGATCTCGGTCATTGCCCACAAAGGGTATATAACAAAGTCCTGAGAAGAACTTTTGTTATTGACCAAATACTTATTTTCCACTATAATTTGCAAATAAATTCTTAAAAAATCAGACAATTAGATTTTCTGGATTTCATTTTCTCATTTTGTCTCTCATAGATGAAGTGTACCTATAATGAAAATTACAGGCTGACTAAATACTTTTTATTTTTTTTTTATTTCATGTGCTTTTTATTTATTCTGAAAGGTGGAGGGAAGGAGGCCAGGGTGCCTCCAAATGTCTGGAACCGGCCCTGGTTGGAATAAATGTTTAGTGCCTATAAGTTTATCCCTAATAAGTGAGCCAGTGGTGACTGTGACAAGGACAACTCCCTGAGATGGCACGAGGAATAAATCTTGAAAGGAAACAGAGTAAAAAAGAAACCCATCCTCATCTGGGTGGTACCAAATGTCCATTTATTACAGTCATTGCTGAGGTGTGCAGTTCAGTGATAGGAACTTAAATGCAGAATCTTTCATGCAAAATGCAAACTGTGCTGGGTGTGACTATTTTCTTTGCTCTCCTGACAACTCCTGACAACTCTTTGGGCATGTCTCACTACCCCCTGTAGAGACTTATGTTCATTTGCTGTGCAACATCCAAACCAGACTGATGGAGCTTGGGAAAATACTCTTAATAGCACAACTGTAGGAGCTTCTAAAGATTCAGAATCGCATGCCGTTTCCTGAGCCTTGGAGCAATGAGAGCTACCAGGATAACAGATTGCAGAGTCTATTAAAAAAAAGTGATGTACAGTGGAACCCGGTTATGTCACCGGCCTAGGGGTTGCCAAAAAGCGTTGAGATAACCGATGATCGAGACAAAGGAAAACCAATATATTAACGTTCTTGAAATTTCTTTATGTACATGATGTGCGTTATTAAATAAAAACGTACATGCACGTGATTTTGGAGTTTTTTTTTACACAACAGCATTGCCGCAAATTTGTTTGATGAAGGCATGCTATAAAAATGTACATACATGTTTGTTAACAACAAAAGGCATATGTGCACCAACTAACAGCAGAGATTTACCAGTATACAATACAAACCACAGTCGATTTTCGATAATTTTTTTTTAGATTTTCCAACATTGCAAACACGCAGATCGCTCACAAAATCACAAAAAACGTGCGGGGTGTAGTTCGTTTTTACAAAAAGGTAACCAGTGTCAACATTAAATTCTTGAGTCATTTCACTCTGACACACAGCTCTGAAAAGTATCCTACACCTGTAGCATCTGTAAGGCTTGATTTTTCTTTGTTTTTTTGCGGCAGCACAGTGCCGTCTCACTACCGTATTTTCGCGTATATAAGACGCACCCTGGGTGAGGGGTATGTAAAACTTTCTATAAGACGCCTCATATACGCGAAAATACGGTAGAGATGGTGACGTGGCAAAAGCCAGCGATTGGTCATTGGAATCGAGATAACCAACGTTAAGTGGCAAATTTGCCCCCCTTGTGGTCGAGATATTAGGGTTTGGCGACATATAAGAATCGACATAACCGATGAGAAAATGCTAAGACAAAGCGAGAATTTGGCAGTTCCACTTCAAAAACGTCGACTTAATAGGGTTGGCGAGTTAACCGAGGTCGAGATAAGTGGGTTCGACTGTATTACAATCTGCAATAATATTACTACCATATTTTTAGCCATTTCTACATTACAGCTCTTTCCTCTCACTTTCTTTAACCTCTTTTACACTTTAGAACACATCATACCATAGTGAGTTGTATGTGTTACAGCGTGAAAGACCTATTATCATCAAAACTGTTCTTGTGATTTAGTGTTGGAAAACAATATACTGTGCTTGAAAAATTTCGAATCGTTTCTAAACATCAGCCAGGTTTGTTTTATTTATTTATTGCATAATTTTGCAAAATGGATAAGAGACAATAGATCATGGGTGATGGTAGCTTAGTTGTTAGTGTATTTAACTAAGGTGTTGGACTTTGGATCCAAAGGTCATGAGTTCTAGTCCCAGCCACATCAAGCTATCACTCGAGTGACTGTTGCCCAGGTGTGCCGTGCTCGATTTACTGTTTAAACAATTAACAGCTCCAATTTTCTACTCGGCTTCTCCTGTGAAGTCTGGCTTTGATATTAACACACACACACACACACAAAAAAATCAACCAGCATAAACAAGCATGAGAGATCAGAGAGCTGTCTATGGAAAAAAGCAATCCATTTAGAAGCTAATAAATTTGCACACGCATTTTGCATAGTCAACACAATTTTGAATTTCCTAAATAACGAAGAAAACACTGGATTACCAACATTCGGACATCAAACAGGTTGACCACAAAAAAACAGCAGTTGTTCACAAAATCATTATGAGAACTGAATGAAAACAACAATCATGTAACATTTCTAAAAATCTTCACAAACAAATGAGTAGAAATGTAAAGGCTGTTCCAAAAAAAAAAAAAAAAACACTCGAGCAGTATCAGATTCAGAAGACAGGTGGGAATTAATAAAGAAATATAGCTAAAAAGTGTGGAGAAAGAAAGGATCTGTTCATGATCCAAAAGATGGAGATCGTAATGGAGGTTGTGTTGTGGCTTACGGGTAATTTTATTGGTTCTAGTAATTTGTTCTATGTCCTGTTTGCTGTACAACGTTGCATGAGTTTTTGTTTTGTCTCATTCTCTGAATGTTTAATTGCATGCAAAATATTTGTTTAAATAATATTATAATAATATTTAATATTGCCTCACAATATTAAAACCTTTAATTACAGCAACAGTCACTATAGACATGCAAGGCATGTCTATATTTGCTACAGCCTTCTTGAAAAAATATACTTGTTTAAATCACTTTTGAAATTTTTCCATCTCACTTTTAACTTTGTGCTTTTTGTCTGTTGCCATGATTACATAGCATTTAGTAAATACCTTTTGTAGGTGTAGTCAAAGAACAAAGTTCTTGCAATTTAGCTAAATTTGCTGCCACCCTCAGGGGAAAGGAAACATTATCATAGATATACAGTGGGTACGGAAAGTTCTTTTGACCTCATGATTCTCATTTGCTCTGACATGCCTTGTGATCTGTAAGGTCTTATATAGACAGGTGTGTGGCTTTCCAAATCAAGTCCAATCAGTATAATCAAACACAGCTGGACTCAAATGAAGGTGTAGAACCATCTCAAGGATGATCAGAAGAAATTGATAGCGCCTGAGTTAAATATGAGTGTCACAGCAAAGGGTCTAAATACTTGGGACCATGTGATATTGCAGTTTTTCTTTTTTTAATAAATCTGCAAAAATGTCAACAATTCTGTGTTTTTCTGTCAATATGGGGTGCTATGTGTACATGAATGTGGAAAAGAAATTAACTTAAATGATTTTAGCAAATGGCTGCAATATAACAGATATTTATATATATATATATATATATATATATATATATATATATATATATATATATATATATATATATATATATTTGTGTGTGTTCAATTTTCCACTATCATCTTCTTCTTCTTTCGGCTTCTCCCATTAGGGGTCACTACAGCGGATCATCCCTCTCCATACCCCCCTGTCCTCTACACCAGCCTCTACTAACTCCAGCTCCAGCTCCACCTCCTGTATTTTACTCAATGCCACTGTCTCTAAACTATCCAACATAGCATGTCTCACCACAGTCCTATTATTAACTTTCCCTTTCACTCTTGCAGATACTTTTGTATCACAAATCATTCTGCCACTCTTCTTCACTCACTCCACCCTGCCTGCACTCTTTTCTTCAGTTCTCTAACACTCTCCATTACTTTGCACTGTTGACCCCAGGTACCTGAACTCCTCCACCTTTTCTCCCTGCAACCGCACCACTCCACTGCTCTCCCTCTCATTCACATGCATGTACTCTGTCTTAAGTCAAGTCAAGTATTTCTGTATTTCTATAGCACTTTTCACAACAGACATTGTCTCAAATCAGCTTTACAGAAATCAACAGTCAAGGTGAATGGTGTGCATTTATCCCTTAGATGTTATGAGGAAGAAACCTTGAGAGGAACCAGACTTAAAAGGGGAACCCATCCTCATTTGGGTGACATCAAGAGTGTGATCATAAATCTATCAACAATACAGAACACTGGAGAGTGAGAACTAACATGAGCACGGGCGTGTGTGACAAGTAATGTTCTTTCTACAGTCTTATACAGTCATTATGGTTATAAAACTAGGAGCTATTGAGCAATTCATAAAATAGCTCAGCATTTGTGATCATCACAGATCCAACACCAGCTTCTCCATGCCAGAGCCTTTAAACACTCCAGGAGGTCCAATGTCAAATCTCCACACATGAAGTGTGATCCAATTGGCACTGGTACGTCTCTAGATGGTACGGGATGTTTGCGAGTTCGGCATCTACTTTTTTAAAGGTCCATAATCTTCATGAGGTGGGACGTGACTGGAGCTGGCCAAACCTCAGGATAGGGAGAGAAAGAGAAGCAGTGGAGAGAAATTAGCGTAGCTGCTGTTCATGATATTAAGTTGATAATGTGCATATGATCAGATTTTCTAGAGCACAAGTTTATGATATGTGATGTATGTTATGTGTAGGCTTTACTAAAATACGTTTTAATCTATACGGTTTTATACTATACGTTTTTAATCTGCACTTAAACTGGAAGAGTGTGTCTGAACCCCGAACACTGTCAGGAAGACTATTCCACAGTTTAGGAGCTGAATGTGAGAATGCTCTACCGCCTATAGTGGACTTTGCTATTCTAGGAACTACTAAAGTTTTTTTATTTTTTTATTTAAGTTTTTTTACCAGATTTCTGAGATCTTAGGAAACGTGACGGATTTTAGCGTGTTAAAAGACTGGATAGATACATAGGAGCTAAACTATTTAGTGTTTAATAAGTAAGAAGTAGTAGTTTGTAGTCGATTAGAAACTTAATAGGTAGCCAGTTTAGGGACGATAAGATTGGGGTTATATGATCATATTTCCTTGACCTTGTGAGAACTCTGGCTGCCGCATTCTGAACTAACTGAAGCTTGTTTATTAATGATGCAGGACATCCACCTAGTAATGCATTACAATAGTCTTATCTGGAGGTCATGAACACATGGATGAGCTTCTCTGCATCAGATATAGATAACATTTTACTTAGCTTAGCAAAATTTCTAAGGTGAAAGAAGGCTGTTTTTGTTAACTCTCAGACCTTTTACCGTTGAACTAGTAGTTACAGAACATCCGTCTATATGCAGGTTGAAATGCTGGAGCTTCTCTGTACTGGTTTTTGGGCCGATGAGCAAAATCTCCGTCTTATCAGAATTTAATAGTAGAAAGTTATCGGTCATTCTTTTAATTTATTATTACACTCAGTTATCCGAGCTAATTGAGCTGTATCGTCTGGTTTTGATGAGATGTATAGCTGGGTATCATCAGCATAACAGTGGAAGCTAATTCCATGCCTAGTAATATCTCTATTCTAGTAATATTTTCTAAGGGAAGCATGTATATTGTGAAAAGCAGGGGTCCTAGAACTGAACGTTGTGGCACACCATAATTTACTAGCATTAACCTGGATAGCTTAATCTATATCTTAAACCAGCTTAATGCCTGTCCCTGAATGCCTTTGTAAGCGATCTAGGAGGAGATCATGATCTATAGTGTGAATGCAGTACTAAGATCTAGTAAAACTAAAAGCGAGATGAAGCCTTGGTCTAAAGCTAAAAACAGGTCATTAGTGATTTTAACTAGAGTAGTTTCTGTGTTATGATGGGGCCTAAAACCTGACTGAAACTCTTCAAAGATATTGTTCTCTTGTAAGTGGGGACATAACTGGGCAGCGACAATCTTTTCTAAAATCTTAGACATAAATGGGAGATTTAAAATGGGTCTGTGATTCGATAGCGTTATTGGATCCAAGTTAGGTTTCTTAATGAGGGGCTTAATAGCTGCTAACTTGAGGGATTTAGGGACATGACCTAAAGATAGTGAGGAGTTAAAAATATTGAAAAGAGGCTCACCAGCTGTATGTAACACTTCCTTCAATAGATTATTTGAAATGGGATCTAACTGACATGTTATTGATTTAGCTTTGGTAATAACATTATACAGCTCTTCCTGTCCTATACATGTAAAGCAGTGTAGTTGTGGAGTTGTAGGTAAGATTGTGTCAGGAGATGCTGTCAGAGGTTGGACTGCCACAATTGTTTTTCTAATGCTATCATTTTCTTTAGTGAAGAAATTCATAAAGTCCTCACTACTAAACTGTGATGGAACACATTTTTCAGATACATGATTTGTAGTTTTAGCTCCTGTACTAAAAAAGGAACCTGGGATTGTTTTTGTTGTTTTCTATGAGTTTGCTCAGGTGCTTAGCTCTAGCAGCTTTTAGCGCCTGTCTGTAGCTGAGCATACTGTCTTTATACGCAATTCTAAATACCTCCAATTTAGTTTTTCTCCATTTTCTCTCCAGATTACGGGCTGTTCTCTTGAGGGCATGTGTATGACTATTCTACCATGGTGCAGGTGTTTGTTCTCTAACCTTTTTTAACCAGATGGGGGCAACGGTGTCTAATGTGCTAGTGAGAATAAGGTCGATGTTGTTAACCATTTCATCAAGATTATTAGCAGTTATGGGTTTAGAGAGAAATTAAGATAAATCATGCAGGTTATTTATGAATCTGTCCTTAGTGGTTGGAAAAATAGTTCTACCAAGTCGATAACGTGGTGAAACACGGCTAATCTGCTCTACCGGTAGTGTGTACAGTATGAGGGAATGGTCTGTGATGTCATCACCCTGAGGTAAAATATCTGTATCAGTGACGTCTGCTCCGTGGGATATTATTAAGTCTAGTGTGTGGTTAAAACGATGAGTTAGTCTGGTGATATTTTGTTTAACCCTAAAAGAGTTTAATAAGTCCACAAATAATAATCCTAGGGCATCGTTTACATCATCTACATGAATATTAAAATCTCCTACAAGCAGCACTTTATCAAAATTGATCAAGAGGTCTGAAAGAAAATGAGCAAACTCTTGAAGCAAATCAGCGTAGGGCCCTGGGGGTCTGTACACGGTGGCCAGAGCTAAAGATAGTAGGGGTTTTCTATGTAAATTGTTGCTACACCACCCCCACGACCAGTCTGATGGGGCTCATGCTTATAAACATATCCTGATGGTGTAGACTTGTTTAGACCCATATAATCACCTGGTTTAATCGAGTGCATCGAGATTATTCTCTGTGATCATCTCATTTACAATGAGTGCTTTGGGGGCAAGTGATCTAATGTTTAACAGACCAAACTTTAGAACTTTTTTGTGCTTGCTTATCTGGCATTCTTTCAGTTTTAACTGCAATAAGATTATTTCTATATCTTGTGTATTAAATTCTTGGTTTTACTACACGAGGAATAGATATGGTTTCGATAAATTGGGCTGTGTGTGTACTTAAACTATTTGGTTTGTTGTATAAATGTTCTCATAGTCGTAGATTGCCTGATGTCTTACCAGTCAGATGTTGTGAAGTATCCTAGAGATGTTATCTGATAGCACTGCTGCTCCAACTGGGGTGCAGGCTATCAGGGTGGAAGAACCTAGGACGCTACCAGAAACAGTTCCAGTTGTTAACAAAGAGAAGTTTATGCTCTCGACACCATGACTGTAACCATTCATTTAGTGCAAAAAGTCTACTAAACTTCTCAATCCCTCGCTGGTAAGTGGGAAGGGGTCCTGACACTATGATCCTCATTGTGGGCGATGTGCTGTGTACCGTCTCCACCAGGATCCTGAAATACCTCTTTAAGATCTCCATTTGCCTTAGCCTGGTGTCGTTCGTTCCAGCATGAAGAACAACAGCTCTGAAGTTCTCGTTCAGGATCGCGGGTACCTGCGCAGTGACCTCGAGAACAGTAGCGTGGACATGCCGGATGATGGAATCTCCAAGAATCACAGTATTGCGTTCCGTCTCGCGGAGAGGGGTGAAGCGGTTCTTGGTCGAGATCTCGAAGGCTGGTGGTGGTGGCGGGGGAGACGTCCTCGACCGGGGCTTGGCTCGTGTCTTTCGCTGCTGCAGAATCCAGGGTCCGTGGTGCCCCGGTGCCAGAGTGAACGATACCTTGGCTGGCTGCGTTGTAGGTGCGCTGGGCCTGGGCAGGAAGACATGCAGAGTTGAGGTACTGGGAACATTAGGTTCAACCTGGGAATTTACCTGGGACAAGTGAGCGTCCGCCCGGGATGTTTTCAGCGCCGCATTCCGCTCTCACAGCTGGGCATGCTTTGCATGCGGCTCACGAATCTGTTTCTCCAAAGTCTCCATCTCCAACTCCACTGTTTGCAACTCGAACGAGTCCTCACCTGTGCTCAAAGGCAGACACACAACCGGCATAGTGCGAACAGACTTAAGATACAGAGATAAAAGTGAGAGGCAATGAATATAGTCAACACTAGTGATAGCTGAGTTAACTAACTACAGGCATAAGTCAGGAAGACAAAAACAATTACTCTAATTGACTTTCAATCCCCTTCTCTTCAGCGTGGTACCCCCACCTCTCCAGGCTCTTCTGCACCTGCTCCCTACTCGCACCACAAATCACAATATAATTCGCAAACATCATAGTCCATGGAGACTCCTGTCTGATCTCATCCGTCAACCTGTCCATCAACACTGCAAACAGGAAAGGGTTTAGAGCTGATCCTTGATGCAATCCAACCTCCACCTTAAACCAGTCTGTCATTCCTGCTGTCACACTGTCCTCATACATGTTCTGCACCACCCTCACATACTTCTCTGACACACCTGACTTCCTCATACAATACCACAACTCCTCTATCGGCACTGATGACATTTATCATTACCCCTTCTACTTACAGCTTCACGTTCATAACCCTATGAGACACTCTCTTCACCTCCAATACACTTTTATTGTACTCTTCCTTCAGAATCGCCCCTACACCATTTCTATTTCCATTCACACCATGAAAAAACAATTTAAACCCACCCCTAATTTTCCTGGCCTTACTCCCTTTCACTTGGTCTCCTGAACACACAACATATCTACCTTTCTCTTCTCCATCATATCAGCTATCTCTCTCCTACACTTCTCCTTTTCCTGCTGTCTCTGTAGATGTCTTCGTCCTCTCCTTCTCCTCCTTCAGCTCCTTCGGCAAACAGTAGCCCAATTTCCACCAGTACCCTTTTGGCTAACAATACCTGTGGCGGTCTTTGGTAACCTGGGCCTTGACCGATCCGGTATGTATTTCTGATTCGTCATCCGCATATTAGATTAAGCACATGTTTTACGCTGGATGCCCTTCCTAACGCAACCCCCTCCCCATTTATCCGACTTGGGACTGGCACTACAAATGCACAATCCAGCCCAGTATATCTAGTAGCATAATATATATTAGAAATTTTAAACTCAGTAAAATCTATGTGTTTGATTTGGCATCAGGTACAATTGTCCACAAACATTGGGGTTTACATTTAACAGTAGAAACTACCTGTATATAAGGTTGTTTGCACTATACACTGTTGAGCACAAAGTAAGCAGCAAGCTAAGTTACTGTAATTACATTTACAACTTGCTACTGTATATATTTTGAAATTTATTTGAACAGACTTTATACATATACTGTATGTATATGAAAGCATATTAAAAGACAGAAACAGTTTGCAGAAAACTGGCAATTGAAATTTAGGCCTGGTTTACACAACTATGTTAACACTTTCATGGTTAATGGTTACGCATGGCACACAGAAACATGCTAAAGTACAGTCCTCATATGAGCTTTTGAAATTATGCGGTGTGTCTTGGGAAAAGACCAAAGTTTGGTGGAGAGGTGAAACACTGAATGTTTCATGTCTGCTGTATAGATAGTTATATGATCAGATATATAATGGATATAATAATCGAAAAACTACAATCATGTTATAAATACACAATATGACTAAAAGGTTCTGGATATCTGACCGGCATCCCCACGTGTACTTACATGCTATTACACATGTTATAACAACCTCTAATCTGTTAGAAGACTTAGATTTGCCCTATATTTTGGAGCATGGTTGTGGGGATTTGTGTTCATTTCGCCTAAAGAGAGCGAGGGCAGGCACTGATGTGTGATGAGGAATCATGGGGTGTGGTCAGCATTCCATTTCATTCCAAAGGTGTTAAGTGGGGTTGAGGTCAGGGGTCTGTGCAAGGCCACACAGTTTGTTCACTCCAGACTTGGCAAACCATGTCTTTCTGAATAGAAATGCAGAAAACAGATGCATCAACTTGGCAACACACATGAAAGCTTGTCTACAGTATGTGCAAACACATTCACTAATTTGAGAAAACAGATTGCATGTGGAAACAAGTGAAGAAAACCCATTCAAGATAAGAAACACTGCAATAAGCCAAATATGTTGAAAATGTTTCCAAGGGATGTGTGACTAAATCACCTGTGTAGACAAAAAGGAAATAATAGAAGTTAACTTATCACTTTATTTAAAGTATTAATCTAACCATATAATCCTCTTTTGTTACTTTTTCTCTAACACAATTTAGCCATCTGAAAACAAATTTTATGAACGCAGTAAGAGTAATATACTGATTGTGTTTAGAGAAGTAAAGAAAAGAGTGATTTGTGATAGAAGGGTATCTGCAAGAGTGAAAGGGAAAGTTTATAGGACCGTGGTGAGACCTGAGATGTTGTATTGTTTAGAGACTGTGGCATTGAATAAAAGACAGGAGGTGGAACTGGAGGTAGCAGAACTGAATATGTTGAGGTTTGCGTTAAGAGTGACGAGGATAGACAGGGTTAGAAATGCGTTTATTAAAGGGACAGCGCATGAAGGACGTTTTGGAGACCAGGTGAAGGAGGCTCGATTGAGATGGTTTGGACATGTGCAGAGGAGGGACATCGGTAGGAGAATGCTGAGGATGGAGCCACCAGGAGGGAGCAAAAGAGGAAGACCAAGGAGGAGGTTTATGGATGTGGTAAGGAAAGACATGCAGGTAGTTGGTGTGAAAGATGCAGATCTAGAGGACAGAAGGGGAGTATGGAGACGGAAGAGCCGCTGTGGTGACCATTAATGGGAGCAGCCGAAAGAAGAAGAAAAATAAGTTAATTTATGTTGTCTTATGTAGATTCTAGGTCCTTAAGAAATGTCATTTCACTGTGTACTGTATAATGGTTATAAACCATTTATTTTGTGTTTTCTCCATTCGCACACGTTTTCAGCCTGCAGCCTGTGTGTTCTCACATTAGTGAATGCGTTTATGGTTTTGCAGCACTTAAAATAATTTTCTATATTTGACTCTGTCGGCCACCATACATTTTGCATTAGTGCTGTGATTACTCCATATATCCAGCAGCAGGCATTAAACTCTAACTCACTCCATGCTTGATTATGCAAGTGGATGGGAACGAATTATGTGGAAATTAAATTACAGAGCGCTAGTGGGCGCTCGAATACTAGTTGCAAATTTTTTTTATTGAACAACAGCTAGGGGGCTACTGCTTTATGTTTTTACTGCTTTAAAACTGGTCAAGCTGCACCAAACTGTAATAAAAACTCATCTTTGTTTCATGAACCCTTTGTTTTGTCTTGTTTAATGTTATTTATTCAGACTTAAAAAAAAAATAAATCATATTTCATGTATTTCAAAATGTGCACTCATGTTACTGGAATAGTGTGTTTTGAATAGTTTTGAATGAATATCCATATTCTTACCTGCATGTTAATGCTTGTAATTGCATTTTTACATAAATAATTCTACTGTTCTTCTAATTCTACCATTCTACTCAAATCTCTTGTAATGTTATGTAAATACAGATGAACCCAAGCAATGTAGTGGCATGTAAGAAGTAGTCCAGAATGCGCTGTCCTGCTTTTGAGCTTTTCAAAAAGCATGGCAGTACAGACGGCAGTGTGATCATCTTAAAAACCGTGAGCAGAAATCAACCATCACTGCCTTTCCAACAGATCGCCCAGAGAGGGTCATCCCCCAGTGCGGGCAGAAAAATGGGAGTCCTTGCTGTGATTGACGTTTCGAAAGGAGCCTGTCCAGATGGAGAGGTGTGAGAAAGTCTCTCTCAGCAATAGAGCCTAAGGGGGCATTGGGGGAAGCTGCTGAGTCACATGAGTCCCCTTTGTTTGGACTGGAGCAGCTGATATGTACAAACACACACACCGCTAGAGCGTGGGATCACTGTGGCACTCGCCCACCTAAACAAACAATGAGCAAAATGAGCGGTCATGTATGAAATTAAAGATAATAGCCTGACTATCCACTAGCTACTCGCGAGCAATAAAGTCACCTGAAGAAAACCCCTCTCTCAACCTCATCTCTTGGGATGACGAATTTGGGATTCAGGAT
Source organism: Silurus aristotelis (assembly GCF_946808225.1). NCBI lineage: Eukaryota > Metazoa > Chordata > Actinopteri > Siluriformes > Siluridae > Silurus > Silurus aristotelis. Next base: position 10,652,944 of record NC_139577.1, on the reverse strand, counting down.
GCGCAGAAATATATTTTGCATTAATCAGAAATTGCATAATAGAGACCCTATATAGTAGAACTTTAGTAGTAAAGTAGTAATAGTAGAGCTGATATTATTGGCAATTCCTAGAAGCCCCTACACTGATGGGATAAACATTTAATTAGGCCTTTTCCAGGCAAATGTGTGCCTTATTTCTCCAGAGCTGAAATGAAACATGTTTGCTTAATTTAGGGAGGGGGATTATGGGTGAAGGGATGCAGCCTCTTCTCTGTGTCCTACTCTCTCCCCTTTTTTTTTCTTGATGTGAACAACTGATGACCCGGGAATGCAAGATCCCCCGGGGATTAAGGCGTGCGTGAGTCTATGGGTATGGGACACTGCCATCTGCCACTGGGCACATTCATATCCTCGGCAGAAGGCTGCATCGTTTGTCGATTTAAATGGAGAACTTAACTTTCCCAGGACAGTATGACCCCAACAGCGCCACCTTAAAAGCAATACTGTCTGTGAAGAAGCAGGCCATGCAGAAAAATGAGGCGTATGTTAAGGCCTCCCCATTTCCAAGCCGATGATGGATCTTCCCACTTCACAATATGGCAGTGTAGCTATGGGCGGAGGGGCTGCACTGGAATTCTTGGGGGCTGGTGGTGCGGATATGGGTTAAAATGGTAGAATGCTAAAACTGCTCTGGATGGGGATGATCCGTGGTAACCATGGCAGTAATTGGGCTGTCAGGAGAGTATATCCATATCCAAATCCATATCAAATCTCAGCCAGTTAAGGAAGGTTTGAAAGTTTAATTAAAAAAAGAAATGCCTTGATGATGATATTTCACTGCACACATGCAAAGTGTGAATTATGGAGAGACTAGTACAAAAATCATAATAATAATAATAATAATAATCAGTGGTGAATAAAGTATACAAACCATGTAGTTGAGTTAAAGTAGAGATACAGTAGGTAAAATATTACTCCAATAAAAGTAAATGTGATCCCTTTAAACTTTCACTTGAGTAAAAGTACAAAAGAATTTGCCTTCAAATGTATTTAAGTATCCAAAGTACTATGACTGATTATGGCTATAATGCTATTAAGACTTTAATGTTACACTTAGCACACCAATATATTAATAGAATGAAATTAATAAGTCAAACACTGATTGATTTCTATTACAATTATCATGAGCCAACAACGTTATTTTCAATGACTTAAAAGAAAAAGTGCCAATCAGGCCACAGGTGTTGTGACAAGTTATAGTCAGGAGTTTCTTCCATCATTTATTCCTCTCTAAATGTTCTGCTTGCTGTAGAACTGATGCTAAACTGTTTGTTGGTGCTAAGTTGATACCACCAAGTGCCAAAACAATTTCAAAACAGTGGCTTCCTGTTTGCTTGACCAGTTAAGTTTTTATCCACTTATAAATAAAAAGGAACGCCTAATTTAACAAAATGTAGTTGAGTAAAAATAACTATCTGTGACTTTGAAATGTAGTGAAGTGAAAGTAAAAGTCTCCCCAAATGGTAAGTGCAATTACAAATAGAATTTTCCTCGTTACTGTCCACCACTGATAATAACCATAACAAACAAACAAATAAATTAATTTATTCATTAAAAATAATAATAAAACAAACTAACAATAAAAAGCTTCTATATAATACCCATAGAAACCAGCAAAAAGCTTGCCTGTGAAGACCCTTTTTATGCACTAAAGTGGAATCATGACACAAATGATAACCTATAAAGCTGAGCTCCAAATAATAATGTTTGTTTGGCAGTATTGTGTCTTTTATTCCTTAGTCCACAGCTCTTTCCCGCCTGGTGTAGCCGTTTAAATAACATAACAAATGAGTGTTTCTTTGTGAAAACTTTACCAAGAGGTGTGAGACCATTTGGGACAAGGAGAAAGTTTATGTGAACCAAGATTCCATCACCGGACTGTGAGACACATTCTGAAGAATTAGTTTGCTTTTTCACCTTGAAGTGTTGTTGCTGGTTGTGAAAAGTGGCGGGTGAGGCGTTTTTTTCTCCAGTCCAAGCAGCGACCCTCCATTTGCCACAAAAATCCATGTGGCTTTAGCTTATTTAAAAGACTTTGGTGACATCATTACGTCATTTAACAATATTCATATGTACCAAATCAACATAAAAAATATCACCATTTGAAATCTTATATGATTATGATAAGACCCGTCTAGCAATTGTATCTGTAAGGGGGAAGGATTTAAAAACACACATGGAGAATTTATGAGCGTTTAAAGGAACTATTTATTTTTATTTTCACCTCTGGTGATTTTTTTTGTCTTTTCTCATGCATTCCTCAACCAAGTTAACAGCAAAATTTACAAACTGTCCAAGTTTTTCTGTTTCTTTAAAAAAAAGATAGTTTGATTACATTTTTATGAAGTTAGATACACTGAAGGTTTTTACATTTTGTACTTTCATACCAAACACTGCATTATTTCGGGTTTACTCATTCCAGTGTAGACTATATGCAATGCCTTTAAATAAATAAACTTTGCAATGCAATTCAATTGCATTTTAATCATACAGCACTGTTAATCTTTAGTTATTTTTACAAAGTAGTTTTACCGAAAATCAGATATAGATTAACATGCCAGATGATGCAAACCAGAGGTAACAGTGGCAAGGAAAACTAATCTAATCTAGTCATTGCGAAAACATGAAACATTTTAAACTGTTTCTAACACTAGTTTTCCAAAAAACATGTAAGATTTAAAGTCATGAGATCAAATGCACCCTGTTCCACCACCAACGGCAATTGGCTAGGTTTCACTCTTTGCATAAGTGAAGGGCAAATATTTACGAAGGTAAAATTTAGCAGGCTAGGCGATTTATCTCTGATATAACGTCAAAGGGACAACGTGATTGATTTTTCTAACATTGGGTGAACAAACAAATATAATTCTGTTTAATTTTGTCATCTTCACTGGAGTGGACCATTTTCTTTTCATTAACTCGCATTTATAAAAGCTCATTATGTTCAAGGTCTAAGTGGTCCTTGAAGATGTCATGCTGCACAAATGTATTTGGACCTTTGGGTAAAAGTGTCCAACTACAATAAATGACTAAATAATGAACACGTGTTCAGAGCATTTGTGTGGGTGACTTAAACTGATTATTTAGCACCCAGTAGAACATATTTCCTGCGAATAGGCTCATTAAAAATACGTCGGTCCATTCCTCAGGACATAAAAGTAAAAGTATGTGAGGTATTGATAGGGAAAGGAAAAACAAGATAACAATCATGTTAAGCTGCTGATGTTAGTGATTTGTAATTAAAATTTCAGTATATCAAGGGATTGCTACTGTTTGAACTATTCAGCCAACAAGCGGCCTTAGCGTCTCCTCAGCTAGACTAGCAGGTAGGTGCTAATTCTAATCAAACCCCTGAAGAGTGCTCTTTGATCTGCAATAACTGCGCATGAAACACACACCTCATTTCCTCTGCTTCAGAGTCACATCTTCATTTTCATCTTAGCTTTCACACTAAACCCCATTAGACACAGGATGTAGCAAACTAGGGGGTACAGACACATAAATGGTAAGAGACATGTGGAAAGGCATTGGCCATCGATGTGCGAGCTTGCATTTCTGTTCCGGTCTATTTAGTCTTACTGTATCTCAGCAGTGCTGCTGGTGATGCCCTGCTCTTCATCTCCCACAACTTAGTTCCTTGTAATTCACACATGGTGACATCCATTGGCATGTGGGGCTCCAAGCTGCAGAGATCAATGCAAATGCAGAAAACCCTAATCCAAAAGATTGATTGATTGCTATAGTTCTTGAGTGTGACACTCGCACTAGTTTCTCACACTGAACTCTAAGGAGTGGGGAAGACCTTTACAAGCGCTGAAACATTTCCCATAACAACTGGTCTCTGTTATAATGAATTCAATCAGTGAACTTGTTCATGCTGCATGTTAGCTGAATGCCCTTCACACTGTGTTCATACTGTGCAAGTCCAAATATACACACAAAGGAGAATAGAACAATAGATTACTTTGCATCACTTTTTCACTTTTTGTTGTTTTTCTTTTCAGAATTCTGCATATTAGGCAGATTGGTTGACTGTAAAAAAAAAAACAACAGAAAAAAGAAAAAGAATGCAATTGCTGACACAAATGTCTTTTAGCTAATTTTGAATGACAAAGCTGTTTGCCCTCGGATGTGAACTGCTATCTGGACCAGGCCATGATCTTTTTCATTATCAGGTGGCGTATTGTTGTCTGCTGCACTTGTGTTTAACACCACCAAAACCCCATTTCCATCAATTCGACCCTATTCATGCACTCAACTTTAACACATGCCAAAAGGCACATGAGCCATGAAAGCCTGCTTAGTGGACCCCCTTTCTATGTCTTTACATGCCCCTGCACTCCCTATTGTACAACGTACATCCACGGTGTAAAATTAAATTACCTGTTACAAAGCATGCTATACACTGCAATCAGGGATGTCTTTCTTTTCCCACAGAGTGGCGTGAGGAGGGGTGTCATTTGGAGAAAGCAGACACCAGCTTGTGGGAAAGAGATATAATTCAATCACGTTACAAAATAGACAAGGCTGGTTTTGTTCGCTCATGGGGTGCTGTGTGGAATTCAAAGTAGCTGATATGTTCGGAAAAGAAAGAGCACAATGCAGATGGGGTGATAAGAGGTAACCCAATGGCTGGAAAATTGGATGAAAACAAAAAAGAAAAGAATCATAGCTTCAATGTAACTTTTTAAATATTTTTGCCTGTATTCGAAAGCATTATTAGTAGTTATGTACTCATTAGGCTGTAATAGTTATGTAACCAATTTGTCCTACAAGTACTAATTAATAAAACACAGTAAAACTAAATATACCATATCTATGCTTTAGGAAATCCTTAAATAGTTCAGCTGACTTCTGAGAATATCCCTGGTATTCTCGTATGTGAATTTCACTGTGTGTGTAAATCAGTTACAGACAGAGATAAGTAAGACAAGATAGGGTGTGACAGGGAGCTGTGAAATACAGAAGGCCATCATCAGGGAAAGACTTTGTTACTCCTTTCAGCATCAGCAGCTCCCAAATCCCTTATCAGTTTCATCCACTGCTCATTATTAGCTTAACATCTCAGGCGCTGCATGCTACAGTGTGCAGAGAAAAGGAGTTATCAGCATTGTAAGAGGTGGGGGACTACAAGCAGGATGGGAAGTTTTCTAAAAGCAGCTTTTAATCAGCTGATTGGAGATACCAGTGCCTACAAATGCTTCCTCTTTGACACGGTCTCAGGCTGCTCTTGTCTGCCAGACTTCTATTAACAGTCTTGTCTATGGCCTTTGTGTATTGGAATACCAAAATAGTCTCTTAATATAAGTTTCTCCCAAGGATGATAGGATTTTAGTTTTTCTCCTTCTCTTGCATTTGAAATTTTTATTACATTTTTCTCAAAATTAAAAGATTTAAAAAGTACTAGAGATGTACACCAGTAATTGCACATGAAATAAGACCGCTTGTCTCTGTTACTTACATGTAACTGTTCCCCAAGCCAGTGTGAAAGGGTGCCTATTTGGGCCATTCGCGTGTAGGAACTAAGCACAGGTTATTCACACTTTGCTGGTAAAAGGGGCTTAGGGGACATATCTTTACACTTGGGTTGGCGCCTTCTATAACAAGAGCCCTTTACCATAGTAACACTATAGATATTCGTAATTTATGTAGACAATATGAGCAGCAATAAGACTTCTAATAATTATAATTATAATTATAATAATTATTATCCACTTAAACCGGCTACACTCACACTACCCTGGCCAAAGTGGGTGTATTATCACCTTTCTGCTCAATTAGAGCCTCTATTAGAGCAACTTGCAGAACAACATGCAAGCTGGCGGCTCCTCTTCGGGGAGAGTGAAGAGTTGCAGGCCGCTGTTTGACACTGTTCTGTAAAAAGGAAAGCCCTTGTACTTATCAAAGAGAACCGTGCTGTGACACATACCTGCCTGCAGAGCAGGGAGTCCATTTAACTGCTCAATTAGTTTGCTCATCAGCAGGATATTGCTGCTGCTTTCTGACTGAAGTGACCACTAATTTTTTTGTTTTTTAAATAATTTCCATAAAAATAAAAATAAAACCAGAAAAGAATTAAAAATAATTCATGCTATACAACACTGTTGTAAGGTGTAGAGCAAGCGTAGAAGTGCTACGTCTTTTGAAGTGATGCCGACACAGACGTCTGCCAATTTCTGCAGCTGTAGTACAAGAGGTGTTTGCCTTTGTCTTTTTGCAAACACGTTGTTCTTGGTCCAAAAAAAAATTGTTGGGGAAATTTGCATGACAGTAGAGAAAATGGTTGAGCAGCTTTTGCTGATCCCCGCACTCACACGTCCTATTCTCACCTCTCACCATTCTCTCCAGTGTTGCTTAAGATCAAGGTAACACCTCTATTCAGTCCAGACCCATAGAGCTTGGCTTTGTGAAACATGGACAGCACTAATGTGGCATCAAAGCTATTTACTGCTTCTGAGCACAGGATCAAAGAGGGGCTCTTTAGGGGGAAAATGCTTTCTCAAGATTTATCGCAAAAAAGACCCAGGAGAGGGTTACCTGTGAGGCCCGGGCAATTCATGTAGATGCAGAACGGACACTTTAACACTCCCACTCCTCAGCCTTAACATGCATGTGACTGACATCAGATCAGAGGAAGTGCATGGTTTTTCCAGGTACCATCTGTGGGGCATTAGTGTAAACTTCTGCTGAATCAAGCATGGAGGGACTTGAACTTTCCAACTGAGAATTGAGGGACACCTGCAGGGGCTAGCTAAGCTATACAGGGCACTGAAGAAGACCTAAGCACTAGATTGGTTTTTTAAAATGCACTTTTAATTTGCTGTAATTGGAGACTGCTGAGATGGTTGTTGCTTGGTCCAGGAGGTGGTGACTCCTGAGCTAAGTACAAAACCATATGCTGTCTCACAGTTCTTCTACATGGCTGCTTAAGATGTGCTAAATGACCACAGGACCGCTGGACCCTCCACAGTTGCAGTAGGTTCCAGATGTCCCCTGAAATCCATGCACTAGTAACAAGTAATTTCCCAAATCATACTGAAAAAGAGCTAATGGTCCAGCAACTACAAGTACCACAAGTCTTTCCCAGATAAAACCTAAAGGTTCATTTAGAATTATTTATTCAGTTCAACCTTAGAAAACCAAAATCAAACAAAAATATTTGTATGTTAAAAATAATAGAGATCTGATATGAGATATCCAACAAAACCAACAAAAATGCATATATTTAGTTGAAATGACGGTGAGAAAATAGTAGCGGCTTTACTAGAAGACAATCTGGGCCATGAATTCTTGCCCTACAATTCTCTACAATCTTAGAAAGTAGAATCTTAAGTCAATATTTAAATAGCAATGCTTTATTTTTAACCAACAGGAATTGAGTCTGTGCACGAGTTGTCAGGAATAACGCAACCCAAATGTCATGGCACTGATGCGAGAGGGGCGGTGGCAAAAAGAGACGATAATAAGAGGCTGTTGAGGTTTTGACACCATTTTTCCCTTCTTGTTCCTTTTTTTATTGTCTTTTATTGTCCTGTTGGTTGCTTTTAGAGGCTCACAGTAAAATATATTTGGATCATCAGCAGCAACCTCTCTCAAATGTGGGGAAAAAATAAAACTGTTTTTGATATGCTGCTGTAGTAGGGCGTGGTAGACGGTGGTGGTGGGCTGAAGGGGGAGAAGGGGGGTGGGGGGATGGTTGGTTTGGCCACTGCATGCGATATGTGAGGTTTTCTCTCTCTCTCTCTCTCTCTCTCTCTCTCTCTCTCTCTCTCTCTCTCTCTCTCTCCCCCTTTTTGTTTTCTGAGACACCACTTTTTCAGCTGTGACTGGACTTACAGGCTCCAGAAAAACACAACTCAGCTAAATTTAATTCTAAGCTTGTGTGGGTATTCATGTTTGCTATTTTGGCAGTGTTTAAATCATTACTTGAAGAGGGGAGTGGGATTTTTCCTACCAGCAAAAGACACCCACGAGACAACCCTGAATTATTAAAGTATTAGAGTGAAGCTACTGAGCATGTCTGGATGAATGATCTTGGTTAAATAAATACAGATGTGTGTTTGTGTGTGTCAGTGGAAACATAAGGATGTTATATATATATATATATATATATATATATATATATATATATATATATATATATATATATATATATATATATATATATAAAACGATGATTCTGAAGTAAGGAATAAAATGTCCGAAAACATTTAATTGCTAAATTAACTACACTTACTTGTGTTGCATTTACTAATAAACTAAATATTCTTTTGTGTAATTGGCAGTATATTAAATAAGAAGACCCTGGAGTATCATCATTCTTTTATTAGAGATCCATAACACAATGCTTTGAGCTCACTTGTCTCATATGTACATATTTTCCATTTAAGAGGAAATTGTTGCCAACCACACACACTTGTGGCAGTGTATGTCAATCAGGGCTATTCTTTCAGTCAACCAAAGTTCAAGACAATTTACACTCTGAATTGGGAGACAGCATGGAGCAGTGAGCATCTGAGTCCCGCTTTCTGTCAATTTCACAATAACACTCATTATGGGCCACAACGAAGTAGAGTGGTGTAAATTCCTTAGTGCTGTGCAAACATCAGATTCAACCAAACAGTCTTTTCTATTAACAAGTTGGAATTCCTGGTCCACTTAACCCACATGCATATATAGGCATAGACTATGACAGCTACAGCCACAATGTACACAATATGCCCAAACTGAATAAACCAAAGGAATATCACATTACCCGAGTCTCTGGTAAAATTTTGTGAGAGATCTGAAATAAAAGCATGTACAAGTAAATGTGTAGAAATCATTACAATTTACAGTAACTCCTTAAACATAAAACATTTTCTATAGAACATGAACCATCAAGGTTTTTAGGTAAAATACCACCAAATGTAAAAGCCAGGAGCTAAAACCATTTCTGTGTATTGTTATGGACTGAAAGATAGTATTATGCTCTGAGTTTGTGATATGAAATATTACTGGTACTTTGCTTCTAGGTTACATTACAACATGGAACAGTGAAACTGATAACACATGTTTGTTGTCATGAGGCAGGGCTTAGAAGAGAAGCAAAAAAAAACAATGAAGCAAACTTCAACCAGGAATGGTCAACAAGCATTCTATTTGCCTGAGTGGAGCAGACAGGAAGTGCACTCCCTTCCCACTACATCCTTTCACATCTGACTTCCACTTCCACACACTCCCTAAATCCCCCACTTTGGCCGGTGGGAGCCTTTCTGATGAGGATGATTTGCCAATAAAGTTAGTAAATCATGAAACAAATGTCAAATGTGAGTGCTGCTGGCACCTAATGGTAAACACATCACCAATTTTTATTTGAACATGAATCTATTTATTAGTCCTGAACCCCACCATGTTGATCAGTATTGATGTTATGCACCTAGATATAATCAACTGACTCAACGCCTAGTGTCAAACGTCTATTAGCTGTATATTCTATTGTCTAGCAGCAGCTTTCAATGTCACTTTGAAGACTGACATATGGCTAACAGCTCCAATAAAGGAGCTCGGCTCCTTCAATCATTATCTTGTGTCTGTTGAACGAGAGTTGGGTAGAGTTGAGTTGAAAAGAAGCAGACAGGTTGCAAGCCTAGACTTTGGGATTGGATTTCCACAGTCGTTGGCTTCTTTTATTTTGGCTCTTTTGTCTAGCATTGCTGTTTCCCCTCATTTGTGGCCTGGATTTAACAGAAAAGTGGCAGTTATGAGCAAAGAAATCAGACACCACATCATCACCCTTAGAGCCATGTACAGTAGCCATACAAAGAGCCGGCTGCCGGGGCCTCTGTCCTCTGGGACGTCTGCCGTTGGTCTGCGCTCCTGGGAATCATTCAGATGTAAACAATGATGTCATGAACTCCTGAATAAACTCTGGAAAAAACAAGCTGTTAATATCAGACTATTAGAAGCAGATAGGAAAGTAATAATTAAACAAATACAAAAAATCTTGTATTTCAGATAAAAAAAAATTTCTTTTTAGATTACTCTTTAATTCAATTTCTCTTTAACTCAACCTTATTCATGTACTCTACATTGTGGAAGTTTGCATTTCATTCTCATGCTAATGTACACTGTAAATGAAGAAAAAAAAACAGTTTCTGACATAATGTTGCAGGCAAACTTTTGGAATCACTTGAAATTGAAGAAGCAAGATTGACACAATAACACAAGTCAACAGCAAATTGATGTGGCCCTCCTTTAGCTTCCTCTGCTGGTCAGAATTGTATGAAGCGTTTCTGAACAACACAAAGAGAGAAAAGAAGGAGAAAAAAAGAAGAGAAAAAAGTGGGAAGTTCCTGCGGGAAACGTTTCCAAGACCCGTTCACTGAATGGCCCAGTCTCCATGGCAACAGGATCACTTCATCAGTTAGGAGGGAACAGATGGCGGCTGTGCAACAGGCAGCATATGTTGCAATGAGCACAGGCCATTCCTACAGATGGAGGGTGTGGAGGAGGTCGCCTCTGAAACATAACCTGACATTTCCTCCTCATTTAGAGTTATATTGTTACGAATCACAAAGAAAGATTATCCTGCACCAGTAAATGGAATGGAAAAAAAGAAAAAAAAAAAAAAAACTCTTTTTAAAGGTAAAGGTAATAAGAACCTATGGCACATTTTCACTAGCTTCACTTAACCAGGCTGTGTGGAGAAGCTTTATTTTACCTCCTGGGTTGAGAATGAGGTGGATTGCTTGCTCTGACTGATATATGTCCTGTTCCCTGAGGAATAGTTCCATGAAATCTTTGAGGAGGTGGGGCTCACTTTTTGAATGTTGCATAGCTTCACACACAGCAACAAGTCAGTGAAGACTTGGGGTTTTAAGCAAGCTTTGTTTAGATTTGGAATGTTTAGATTTGTTAATATATTATTGTCAATATGTAGCTAAAAGTAAAGTAAAGTAGCTACTGACAAGTGTAGGTTAAAGTCACTGCTGGACTGAATGAATAAGGTCCTTCATCCTAAATGGTCAGCTACATGCTGTGATTGCATCCTGTCCCAATAGTTACTGTGCTAAAAAAAGGAGGTCTAGGATTTAGAGTGTAAGTAATATCAATAATAATATTTAGAGCAATATTAAGAAAGATGAAGAAATGATGTGAACAACATTATACTGCTATAAGGTAGCTAATTACATAATGAAACATTTTATTATAAAATGTAAATCTAAAGACATTAAGGGAAAAAAAAAGAAGAAAGATGCTTGAACTTGTTACAGTGTTGGCTCTGGATCTATCAAATGCCATAAATGTATATGTATATAAAAACCTCCATTGAGCAGAGTTTCTATAAGCAGAAAGGCCCTGTTGATAGGAGCAGTGAGAGGAGAATAGTTAGACCATTTCAAACTAACAGGAACACCATAGAGTCTCAAATAAACATTTGTTACAACCATGATGAGCAGCAAAGCATCTCATTATGCACAGCACCCTGAACAGTGAGGTCACAACAGAAAAAGACCACACTGGTCAAGTTCCGTTCCTGTCAGGAATCTGAGTCTAGTCAGTTTGCACAGAATTACTAAAACTGAAAAGTTTATGATTGAGAAATTACCAGATGTAACAATAACTGTTAACCTTATATTCCTGACATTGGCTTTTTAACAGGACTTTAAATCGATGTGTAACCAGTCACCACTCCTGTTCCATGTTGTGGATTTTAAGATTTTTTACTGCTTACCATGTTTTTAAAGAGAAGGTTTTTGGGTGTAGATGGTTATTTAAGTTACTGTAGGACTTTCTATGAGCTTTGGTGTTATCAATAAGTCATTTCTGCCTATACAGAGCATGCTCACTAGATGTTTTTTATGTCCTAAGTTTTGTGCAAAACTCCCGGGAGATCAGCAATTTCTGAAATACTCAGCCGGCCGGTGGTTAAACTTTTAATCATTACAGCAACATATACAATTAGCTGTTTTTAAGGATCCACTGTTTAGTATTTTGCATTTTTTTTATACAATTCACAATGTGTATTGCAACAGTCAAAAATGAAAGACATACTGGAATTAAATTAAATAAAAAAAAATGGCTTTGGCAGTCTTAATTACAATTTTATTTGTCTGAAAAGCATAAATACTGTATGTTTGAAAATATAATGATTTTGTACTGACTCAGTATTGCACATAAAAAAGTCTAACAAAATGAACATGCATATCATTGTATCACTGTATCATACCAAATAGAATATCGGTTAGGTCTATATGCTGCTAGATGTTTGCACTTGCTAACACAGCAGGTTTTGCTTTTCTCCCAATCCCATTTTAACCACTGTAATACACTGTATGTCCTTATATATTATATTTATATAAATATTTAAACAACTACAAACTTGGGACACTGAACAAATTGTGAATAAAAACAGAATGCAATGTTGTGGAAGTTTCAAATTTTTTATTCAGAATAAACATAGATGACATATCAAATGTTTAAACTGAAAAAAATTATAATTTAAATGGAAAAATAAGTTGATTATAAATTTCATGGCATCAACACATCTCGAAAAAAGTTGGGACAAAGCCATGTTTACCACTGTGTGGCATCCCCTCTTTTTTTTTTATAACAGTCTGCAAACGTCTGGGGACTGAGAAGACAAGTTGCTCAAGTTTAGGAATAGGAATGTTGTCCCATTCTTACAGGCTTCTAGTTGCTCAACTGTCTTAGGTCTTCTTTGTCGCATCTTCCTTTTTATGATGCACCAAATGTTTTCTATGGGTGAAAGATCTGGACTGCAGGCTGGCCATTTCACTACCCGGATCCTTCTTCTACACAGCCATGATGTTGTAATTGATGCAGTATGTGGTCTGGCATTGTCATGTTGGAAAATGCAAGGTCTTCCCTGAAAGAGACGACGTCTGGATGGGAGCATATGTTGTTCTAGAACTTGGATATACCTTTTAGCATTGATGGTGCCTTTCCAGATGTGTAAGCTGCCCATGCCACATGCACTCATGCAACCCCATACAATCAGAGATGCAGGCTTCTGAACTGAGCGCTGATAACAACTTGGATTGTCCTGATCCTCTTTAGTCCGGATGACATGGCGTCCCAGTTTTCCAAAAAGAACTTCAAATTTTGATTCGTCTGACCAGAGAAGAGTTTTCCACTTTGCCACAGTCCATTTTAAATGAGCCTTGGCCCAAAGAAAACACCTGCGCTTCTAGATCATGTTTAGATTTGGCTTCTTTTTTCACCTTTAGAGTTTTAGCCGGCAATGGCGAATGACACGGTGGATTGTGTTCACCGACAATGTTTTCTGGAAGTATTCCTGAGCCCATGTTGTAATTTCAATTACAGTAGCATTCCTGTTTGTAAGTGCCGTCTAAGGGCCCGAAGATCACAGGCATCCAGTATGGTTTTCCGGCCTTAACCCTTACACACAGAGATTGTTCCAGATTCTTTGAAATCATATTATGCACTGTAGATGATGATAACTTCAAACTCTTTGCTATTTTTCTCTGAGAAACTCCTTTCTGATTTTTCTCCACTATTTTTCGCCGCAGCATTAGGGGAATTGGTGATCCTCTGCCCATCTTGACTCTTTTCTTCTTTTGACCTAATAGGTTGCAAATTGATCCTCCAGCTGTTCCTTACATGTACATTTAACTTCTCCGGCCTCTTATTGCTACCTGTCCCAACTTTTTTGGAATGTGTAGCTTTTATGAAATCCAAAATGAGCCAATATTTGGCATGACATTACAAAATGTCTCACTTTCAACATTTGATATGTTATCTATATTATATTGTAAATAAAATATAAGTTTATGAGATTTTTGAATTATTGCATTCCTTTTTTATTCACAATTTGTACAGTGTCCCAACTTTTTTGGAATCAGGTTTGTACACTACTGATGAAAACCTCTCAATAAAGTACAGAGCAGCAGATCGATGGCCTCTGCTGAAGCCCAGGCCTGCTTATGATGCGAGCTAAACATAAAATAAGTGATTCTCACATAAAGCTTTTTGACAGCCGGAGTAACAGGCACTATCGAAACAGTCAACAATGAAGTTATTTTTTGCCCTTACTTGTCTCTTTTCCCCGGTTGTGTTTTGTGCAATTTTGAGAATCCACATACAATTATGGCAGAGGCAGAAATGAGACTACTTCCGGGGGTTTAACAGTGTTCTATTTATAGCTACGACCATAAATATCAGGGGCTCGATGTGTCCACAACAGTCCTGTATTTTTAGAGGTTTTGTAAAGTGACAGAAATATTCAAGATAATATGCAAAACTACCGCATTTCTATCCAATACTAAATATAAATGAGTATTTACGGCTCTTTCAAACACTAAAAAACGATTTTAAACGATGGAATGACTTTGTGTTTTGCTCAAGACTTTGGAAAGACATTATTATTATTATTATTATTATAGAAACAGATTGAAATATCTATAATTACACTTATTACATCAAGTAAACACTTCTATATCCTTAGGTTATTTGTAAACATCCTATTCGTACACTCTCTGTTGCATTTGTGAGATTCACCCGTTAACTGTCCATTGTAGGGGGCATGGTTTTAAGAATAAAGCCCCAAAGTATAAAGCCAGTAAATGCATTTGTGGCTTCTATCCCTCTATAAAGGAAACAGAGATGAGTATGTGCCAAAGTCTGGGTTCCTGTGGCAGACCCCACCCCACCCCAACTGCACAGAGCTTGCTGCACAACAAACGCTAAGATCCCCACTACAGCTCGAGCGATGACTACCTCTCACCACTGATCCCCCAGCACAAGATCCCCAACTCACGCCAACTCCAGCCACAACCCACTAGGCTGTGACCACAGCGCCATGGGCACAGAGTCTATATTTACCATAGGAGCACACACACACAAAACACACACACACGTGCGCACACACAAACTAAATCTGAAACGATAAAAAAAGATTACGGTTCTGGGTTGCTATATTTGAATCTGTACAAACTACAATTAAGCTGACGTTCTATTGTTGTATTGCTAAATTTGCCTTGTCCTTTCTGAAAAAGACACAAGCTCCATGCAAGGCCACCAGGAAATGATTCAAGAGAACGAAACAAGAATTGATCAGTATTTATTTAGGAAACACAGAAATCAACTGGTTGTGGTGGTAAAATAAAAAACTTTCAGCACCAAGAATGATCTCTTAGATACACAAACCTAATGGGAGGATCATATCATGCATTATCATCTTTATTAGCAAAGACTTCAATTACTTTCAATCCTAATTTTTTTAACCAAACTGCATAGCTTTTTGTTCTGTCCTATAATTTTACTGAGCCCCAACAATTTTCCTAAGCTTGTCCAAGGCGATCCAAAAATCTCTTTTGTCATGGATAAATCCATCGACTGAACTTCCTGCTATTCCAACATGCTTTACACATGCCAAGGTCAAGGAGTGTGTTTGTGTAGCTCTGTTTTTCATTCCAACATGGGCTTCGTTTTTCTGTAGATGGGAGGAAGAACTGTGCAACTTTCTCCATATCCTATTTCCTCTCAGCACTGTTTAAGAAATTCCAGCAGTGCCACTGTTTCATGGCCTCGTGAGCAGAGGGAAGAGCAGCCCAGGCTTGAGTAATAAGCTGCTGTCTAGTAATGATAATTTGGTAGACCATGTTAGACGGTGTTCTGGAATTATGATCACAAACTAGTCTCCACAAAGACTACGATGCCCCCATTCCTTCTTTAGTTAAATGAGATATCAGAGATATGAGATATAAATGAGATTTTACAAACCATGTAAAAGTAAATTATCAGTAAAATATTACTCCAGTAAAAGTACTTGCACTTGAGTAAAAGTACAAAAATATTTGCCTTTAAATGTTCTTAAGTATCCGATGTACTATATGACTACTAGTACTAGTTTATGTGAAAAGATTCTAATGAACACACAAATCTATTAATAGAATGATTTTAATAAGAAAACATTGATTGATATCTATTACAATTTTAATGAGCCCAAAACCTTGTTTTCAACTACTTAAAAAAAGAAAATCGGGCAAATCAGGCGACGGGTGTTGTGGTAAGTTCGAGTCAGGAGTTTCTTCCCTCATTTGTTCCTCTCTAAATGTTCTGCTTGCTGTTGAACTGATGATAAACTGTATGTTTGTGTTAAGTAGATATCACCAAGCGCCAATCAAAACAAGTTCAAAACAGAGCGCGTGCTCTACTTTGATTGGTGAATTGCTGCGGGCCTGATCAGTTAAGCTTTTATCCACTCATAAATAAAAAGAAACGACTGATTTTACAAAATGTAGTTCAAGAAAAATACAGTATTTGACTTTGAAATGTAGTGAAATGAAAGTAAAAGTCTTCCCAAATGGAAATACTTCAGTAAAGTACAGACAGAAAAAGTGTCTCAAGTGCAGTAACGAGTTACATTTACTTAATTACTGTCCACCACTAGGTTTGTGTCAGTTGATGATATAGTTAGTGGAGAACTAATATAGTTAGTGGACAGAAGTCATTTGTCTTCTTTTTTCTTCATCAAGCATGACTTTCACAGAAGTGATTAAACATTTATATTAATGAATTTCCAACCAAACATCAGGAAGCTAAAATTGCAGCAAAATTTTGCTGGGCTGTGTTGATTTAGGACCAGGATGAAGAAACATCTTTACACAAAAGAGAATCTTGTAGATTTAATCAATGCTCAGAACAGAAAATGTAAATAAGAATAAAATTGTTATCACACACCCCTCCCCCCCACTCCGTTTGTTGCCACTGTGCAAACAAATAACACATGTGCGAATAGCAAACGCAGGTGCTTAAAGAGCATCCCCTCACTGATAGTAAGCAGTGTGTGGAAGAGTGTACCACACCCTATTTACTCATTAAAGCCAGACAGTCAAACCCATAGTAGACAAAGCTCTATGAACAGTCAGCTGCATCAAAGTATGCTCAAGCAGACAAAAGAAACCAAGCATGTATGACGACCAAGAAGGCTTGAACTTCACCAGAATTAATGATCCCCGATTCCTCTTTAGGAGTCAAGGGAAAGCTGGAATTTAGCTTCGCTACTGAGGCCATCTGCAATGAAGAGCAAAAATAAATATAAAACTTTAAAACCTTTTAGAATGTGCAATTTCAGTGTGTGAATTTACCTTGGGGCAAGGTAACATCTTCTTTTGTAAAGACGTCTTGTTCTTGAACTTGGTCTAGAACCATGTCCTAGAGGTTAAAAAAAACAACATTGGAATTAGATTCTGTTAGATTTGACTGTACCTACTGATAAACACGCCAACACTACTGTTTCTAAGAGCGCCTTGCATGTACCTTGCATGTGGAAGGCTGGACCCCTGGGATGCTGTCTATAGTCCGGGGTGCTAAGGAATTGGGGTTCCCATTCTCGTTGAGACTCTCCATCCATGGGCCTCCCTGAGGAAATGACAGTATCTTTGAAACGTGATTTTAATTATGGGCCTCAGTCCTTAATTTACTAAGGAATAGAGAAATTGCGAATCACTGGAAACATAAACCATATAATTCTCCAAAGCCCAAACTCCACCACCACCTCCCCACAAGCCTGAGGCAGTGATTACCAGCTCAAATGCAGACATTAAATTAGAGACAGACTTTTTTTTTTCATACATATACTTGAATATCATATTTCGACTGACAGAATACACAATCTGAAGGGCAAAATAATCCCTTTCTAAGAAAAACAACTTGAACCAAACCAAAAACACCACTGAATATGCTCTTTTGTCTTGCAGGCAGTTGTATTATTATTATTATTATTATTATTATTATTAATATTATTATTATTATTAATATCAACTTCTTGTAGTTTCACCCAGGAAAGAATATTACTACAGTGACATTTTTAATCCATTTCAACATGTAAAGAAATGCAGCTGGATAAACATTACAGCTAGTGGTCGACCGTGGACGACGCTACAAATAAACAAACGGAATGCAGCAAACATGATACGGTGTTAGCATAAACGAAAACAAAGTCTCGTCGCAGAGACACGAGATGCGTTTCATGCGCTGTTCAACATCAATAGAAAAACCAGATGGAGACGATTTCACCACAAGGTCTCTTTTAATCCCGCTAAAAAGCCTCAGTATGCTGGATGCCAGTGAAAAGAAGCAGATCTCCAGGAGTTTTTTAACAGTCCCCATGTTATAATTTTGTTTTCTTGTTATGTTACTTTAAATAGCTCACATCCCATAAAAAAAATCTATTCTTGTTTTGACAAAGCAGCGGCCATATCTAAAGCCAGCTGCTGTGTATCATTAACTCTGGAGTGAAGCTGGAGTGTGTTATACATGAAAAAAGATTTTTGCCTGCAAGAGGCACCAGAATTGAATTACAGTACGGTACACACTCTGCGGTACATTCACGTATTCTTATTATGTGAGGATGGTCTAAAAATTTACTAATTCTAAACCTGCAAAATAGAAAAAACATCAATTCTACCATCTCTCTTTTTTTGCTTTATATTCTCTTTCATTCTCAGTTGTTAATTATTGGATTGTGTAATAATACACAGCCTCCCAATGTTCGGTTGATTTTTTGTTTCCATGATGCTGTGGTAGCTCAGAGGTTAAGGTTCTGTGCTGGTGAATGCTGCCTGCTACTGAGCTACTTTTGGGCCCTCAAGCAAGATCTTAAGTAACTTTAGATACCACACAAATAATTCACCTATAAAGTTTTTTTTTTGGGTGGTTGGAAATTCAGATTTACATGTGGATAAAATAAAAACATTAGTTGATCTTTTACCAGGAATTTGTCTGCCTGGAAAACTAAGGATAGTGTAGCCACGTCTTCCGCATGCTCCGAGAACCAGGTCTCGAAGTGTGACAAAGAGTGACATCCATGCAGGCTGGAAGGAAAACAACACATCAGTGTTAATGTCTAATGTTCGACTGCTTTACAAAAATTTTTTTTTTACAAAATTTTAATTCATTTTTAAATTTTTTTTTATTTTATATATATATATATATATATATATATATATATATATATATATATATATATATATAGAGAGAGAGAGAGAGAGAGAGAGAGAGAGAGAGAGAGAGAGAGAGAGAGAGAGAGAGAGAGAGAGTGTTACAGCCCATAAGACAAGCAAGCTAGGATTTGCTAAGAAAAGTGTACAATAGAAATTGTTTTCATAAAAACAAAATGATAACAGTGTTAAAATGATAAATTTCTTGCTGACTTATTCTGTTTGTTTGCAAGCCATGCTTTTAGTTTTTTTTTTCTAAGATCACCACAGAAACCTGTGTGTGCATGTGCTGTATCTAGTATCCACCAGAGGCTTGGCAGAGAAACAGCTACTAGTGTGGTTCGAGCAGTGTGTATAAGACATATGGACTGCTGACTGGGACTGACCCGACCCATCAAAGGGCATACTTAAGGCACTGGATAAACAATGTTACTCATTCACAGCCTTTGTCACAGTTATTGTTGAATACATCCAGTGTGGTCCAAAAGTCTGGGAGCATTAGTGGACATCTTTCGATTTTGAATTCTTTTCTAATTTTCTATAACAGATTTCTTGAAAAATTATGTAACTGACAACACATTGAGTGAAAAGTCAAATCTTTGAAGTGTTCACATGAAACTCAGAGCTTAGTATTTGGGGTTTCCTCTTTCTGCTTTAATGACACCGAACTTTATGGATTCCACAAGTTTAATTTAATTTAAGTTCATGATTAATTTTCAATGAGATCCATCAAAGTAGCTGAGCGCATGCAGGCAAAATCTAGAAAGTAAACATGACCAACATTACATAATTGATTACATTAATATAACGATCTAGATTACAATGTAGAATTTTGTATATTTATTGTTTAGTTTGAAATATTTTTAAAATGTTCTATCTATCTCTTACCCCCTTATAACACGTATTTCACAACTGATATTCATAAGAACACTTTCTTTCTACTCACATTGCCCTCTAGAAGCTCCTCCCTTGCACAATTAGAGTGTGCTTGTAGGTACTTTGAATGAAACAGCAAGCCATCAAAGATTTTCCAAGGCATGATCTCGTTCATTGCAAAAGGAAAACCACAGACACTATTGGCAGCAATCACATAGGTAAGGCCGCGGACAAAGAGGGAACCGAGATGAACAGCCCTTGGGTCCACCTGAGGAACCTGCAAAATTATATATTTTTAATTGCAATATTGTTCATAAAGAAAATAACACAAATCATATAGTAAAACCTTAAATCACACCAAAAACCATTTATTATATATTAGTCTGTGCAGAGGCTAGGCGAGATAACGGGTTGTGCTTGGGGGAGTGGGGGCAGATTGCCTGCCCGCCACTCACCTGGCTACCTCCCCCCTCAGTAATGGGAGATAAGAGAAGGAATGACTGATTAGCGCTTGTGTCACTAAAATGAAAGACTTGCCTACCACCTGCTCTCCACTCAAACACAGCTTAAACTAAAATAAACAAAAGTTGGTCAGTACATGAAGTCAAAAGCTTCAGCAGTGCTTGACAGCCCAAGAGTATATGCTACCAGTTAATATTACACTGACTGGGCAGGGTTTCCTTTCCTCCAAGAGTGCAATTCAAAGCATTTTTATTTGCATACTGTCTTATTATAATTTATGACCCCTTTCATTATTGTCATTATTGTACGTACTGAAAGCCAGATATTGTTTGGTTTGTTTTGATATAAAACAGTGTAAAAACAAATAATGAATATGTTTGGAAGCCTGCCAACAAATATCTAGGCAATGATTACCAATGGTAGCTTGCTGTTAGGCACAGAGACAGAGTGCAGAGCTTTACTTTTAAAGCAAAAGCAGCAGCTGTTCTACCAGCATTTGACCACAGAAACAATGAAGGCTGCCTGAGCCAGATGTCTGGGAAACTAAGGCAAGGCCTGGGGCAGAGATTAACAATAATGGCAACTCTTAACCTTGTGAGCAGATCGTTCACCTGTGCGATGATGCATCTGTGCCATTTCATGTCCTAAAACATTCATGTATAGTGAAGAATGATGAACAATAGAGTCCAGAATATGTGGGGAAAACTAAATGTGTCCATTTTCCATATGAAGCAACTGATGTTCTGTGCTGCCGGGATGAAAAATAAAACACTTTCCTAAAAGTTCTCCAAAACATAAACTGGCCTTAACGCCCTTGATTCCTGCCTAGTGTGTGTACTTGTGTTGCTTTCGGCACACAGAGGCATCCGTATGTGCGTGTGAGTGTGTGTGTGTGTGTGTGTGTGTATATATATTCACATTCCCTCACTGTCACAAAGCAGCACAGGGAGAGAGTTAGAGAGAGATTGAGGGGGGTATCAAGCAGCCCCAGGAGACTCTCCTGCCATCTGTCTGGCTCTTAAAGCTTGCTTCGTCTCTCCCCCTTCCTCCACCTCCTCCCCTGTGATCCCCCTTTCACATTTCAGGCAGATGTGACAGTGTTGCTCCCGATGGGACAAAACAATAGCGTGTGCAACAGGTGCTCCTGCCTCCCTCCGGCACATAGGAGGCAGGAGAGCTTCACACACTTTCATCTGGCCAGCGGCAAGCTGTCGCCACAGTGACTTAAACACACACACACACACACGCACACACACACACACACACACACACACACACACACACACACACGAGCTTGCCTGAGTCGCTCAGCAACTCAACACCTGCTACTTGTGCCCTAAAAACACATAGACCTAAACACATTCATTCACCACCCCGACATATAGCTGGAAATATACACTGCTCTATGTCTTTGTACTGAAACGTACAGACAGAAACAATGCTGACATGAGTGCAGCAAACAACCATCAAAGCACAACATAGAGAGACCTGCTAACTGCTAACAAATGCTTACAGAATCTTCCTCATGTTTTCCGTGAAAGTATATGAAGGAAAAAACTAATATAACTCTATAAACAACTTGTACAGCTGAGTGAGAAGATAGAAAAACCCCAAATTAGATTTGGATTTGGTTTCTTTTGGTCTCTGGGTTAAAAGCATGATCAGTTCTTGCAATGCCAATAGTGACTGTGTGTGCATTTGGAAGTAAGGGAAACTGGTACATGCGCCAATGCAGCAAATCAGCCAGTGGCTTCCTGAATATCTCTTCTGAGATGTTTATTAGCCCCACATTTTCACTGGAGAGAGAAAGTTCTTCAATATGGCTGCCCCAAAACCATGGGCGCCCATGAAGGCAAAGTCTTAAATAGTGTGTGTAGTAGGTTTAAATGAGGGAAGGAGCTGAAATAGGCCTGTGGTCAACAGCAGGGACGTCTCGGAGCCTGTCACCAGAGCGTTGCTCTCAGGTTCAGACCACAATTAGAGCACTTTTTGAGAGGAATGTCGCAAAGCGACCAAAAACGATCCCTCCCCCTAAACCTAAACCCCCCAAGTTTCTTTTTTACTTTTTACTCCCAAATAATGAGAGAATCCAATACATCATTCAAGATGACTCTGCTGTTTTGGGGAAAGAAAAAAAAACTTGTGAAGTGTTGGTTTGGCAGGACAGAGAATTATTACCCTGTGTTGTAGCACTAAGGAAATCAGCCTCCAGTCTCCTTGAGAATACATGATACAAATGTGCTTTAATCATTTACCAACACCCAAAACACTGCACTGTTTTTGTTTATGTGGAGACTTTGAGTTGACACACACACACACACACACACACACACACACACACACACACACACACAAAGTGCACATGGCTGGAGGGCACCTTTGGAAAAGACTGCATATTGACACTAATGATGAAGGAAAGACCCAACTGTAGACCAATTTTAACACTTTCATGGCACAGACCAACTGGAGAACAGGCCTCCTACCCTTCATTAAGCTGCCTGTAAGTTTCAAAGAAGAGAAAATACATATACGGCTTACCCTTGTATGCTGGAGGTCTGTGTAAGACTTGTATCTGATACAGACTGCTTGGCTTAGATATGCATCTATGTCTTCTACGGAAAAGTGTTTAGCCTAAAATAAGAACAAATATTCCTCTTTAGTTTTCAAGCGGTGAAAGTTATTATCTAGTGTACAAAACAAACGTTTGGAAGATAGAACATAAAGAAAAGGCTTTTTCATAACACAGAAACATGTTATGTAAACCAGCAAGCCAGACTGAATAATCAGTTTATGTCTTTTCAAGTAGCAAACATTACTTAGGACAATTAAATTTAAAATATACAACAGCCAGATATAACACACCTGAACTGCTATGTATGTTACAAGACAGATCACAGCTACCAAAGGAGTGTCGAAAGATTTCAGATCTTCAGCAAAGTCCTGTAGGTCAAAAACAGCTAAAAAAGTGGACACTCTGACACTTTTCACCTCGGCGTCATTCCCAAACCACAGAGTCGTGAGGTCAGGAGTTCCCTCTGTTAATTGAACAATACAGATAGTGAATAATGGAACGGCTTCAGGAAGGACCGTGTGCTAGGAAAAAAATAAACAATGTTATCCACATTAGGTGCTATCATTTATATTTTAACCAATTTTAGCCTTCTTCTTAATAATCTGAATTACTTTTTCAGACTAGGGATGTCAAGTCAAGTCAAGTTTATTTCTATAGCGCTTTTCACAACAGACATTGTCTCAAAGCAGCTTTACAGAAGTGAAGGTAAATGGTGTGCATTTATCCCTGATGAGCAAGGAAAAACTCTCTTAGATGTGCACCTGGATAACTGAGGCTGACGCGATTCGCGATCGATTGCGATCCTGATGCATAGCAGTGACACGATACATTAAAGATATATATGAAGCAGCTACAAATGTGATGTGATACTCCCTCCCCATTACGATGCAGCTCATTCCGATTTTGATTCGATTTAACACAATGCGATGCAATTTAAAAAACATGATTTTATTAAATTCAATATGGTACACTTTTATTTCTTCGGTTTGAAAAGACAAACCAGATGTTTTTTCCCTGTTCTGTCTCTAGAAAGATTAACAGCTCTACCTGCCATGTTAATCTGTATTCTAAGTGACTCTCAGGACACGTCTCGGTCTCCGAAGTGTTGTGATATGTCATATTCACGTAGCAGCAGTGATGCGCTTAAGAAACAGTTTAGCGAGGGGAAAATCAATCTACATATCAAATATTGGTCAAAAATTATTGCCCACTTTCTAAATAATACTAATACTAATAATTAAATTATTTTTTTTTTTACTGATGCAAATATGTTCAAAACGATGCATCACAATACTAATGACAACTTGTATCGGGTCCACGCTTTTTTAAATTAATGCATCACATCGTTAACTTTTATGATGCACCGATGCGAATCGCATTTTACAATTTTACAACCCGTTTAACAGACCCACAAAATAATTTCTGAGCCATGAATTACATGCTCAACTGCAAAAATATTCAGGCACCACTAAATCGTTTAGTGCACTATATTCTATTTTAAACTAAATAACAAGCACGCAGTATTTATTATGTGGACTTGTTACATAAAATTTTTTCTTGCACATTATTACACATTTAGCTCTGTCTCACTGTACTGTATGCACACTTTAGGTAGTCCTGTGCATAGATCTGTATGTTCTAGTTTTATGTCAACTAGTGTTTATTTTTGATGTTTTATGTAGCTGTTCTGTTGCTGTCAATGTACAGTGGCGTGAAAAATTGTTTGCCCCTTCCTGATTTCTTTTTTTTTCGCATGTTTTTTTCACACTTTTATGTTTCATATTATAAACTAATTTAAATACAATTAAAAGATAACACAATTAATCACAACATGCAGTTTTTAAATAAAGGTTTTTATTATTGAGAGAAAACAAAATCCAAAACTACATGGCCCTTTGTGAAAAAGTGTTTGCCCCTAAACCTAATAACTGGTTGGGCAACAACTTAGTAGCAACAACTGCAATCAATTGTTTGCGATAATTTGCAATGAGTCTGTTACAGCGCTGTGAAGGAATTTTGGTTCACTCATCTATGCAGAATTGTAGTAATTCAGCCACATTGGAAGGTCGAGCATGAACCGCCTTTTTAATGTCATGCCACAGCATCTCAATATGATTCAGGTCAGGATTTGACTTCAGACATTCAGAGGTGGACTTGCTGGTGTGTTTTGGATCATTGTCCTGCTGCAGAACCCAAATTCGCTTCAGCTTGAGGTCACGAACAGATGGCTGGACATTCTCCTTCAGGATGTTTTGGTAAACAGCAGAATTCATGGTTCCATTTATCACAGCAAGTCTTCCAGGTCCTGAAGCAGCAAAACAGACCATCACAATACCACCATATTAAACTGCTGGTATGATGTTCTTTTTCTGAAATGTGGTGTTACTTTTACACCAGGCGTAATGGGACATACACCTTCCAAAAATCTCAACTTTTGTCTCGTCAGGCCACCGAGTATTTTCCCAAAAGTCTTGGGCATCATCAAGATGTTTTCTGGCAAAACTGAGACAAACCTTTATGTTCATTTTGCTCTGCAGCGGGTTTCTTTTGGTCTACTTCACTTTATCAGGCGGGTCCTATTTAAGAGATTTCTTGATTGTAAACAGGTGTGGCGGTAATCAAGCCTGGGTGTGGCTAGAGAAATTGATGTGATAAACCACAGTTTTAACAGAGGGGCAAACACTTTTTCACACAAGGCCATGTAGTTTTGGATCTTGTTTTCCCTCAATAATAAAAACCTTCGATTTAAAAACTGCATGTTGTGATCACTTGTGTTATCTGTTACTAATATTTAAATTAGCTTAATTATCTGAAACATTAAAGTGTGACAAACAAACAAAATAATAAGAAATCAGGACTTCTTGACTTTACTAAATGGGGTATACAAACATCTTCATGTATTCTATACTAGAAGAAAAACTGTCATTGGGAACACTATTAACCTTTCAATGTTGATATGTCAATACCCATAAACATAAAGCAACATCTGATTGTCTTAAAAACAGTCAGAGAGCATGAAGGGAGCAGAGCTTTACTCCTGAGATTCACACATTTGAACTTTTATAAGATATGTATAGCAGTAACTCATTTGAAAGCAGTATAAAGTGACTTATAGTAACTATTAGAGAGGATGCAACTGCAAAGTGATTGTTATGGGTCTTTTGATCAATGCCTTAATGTCTGGGATAACACTGTCCCGGGTTGATTTTTTTATTGATCAAACTGGGGGTGTAGGGGGCTTGGCAGAACACATGTCAGTCAGTAATGCTCACAGATTTTAGGATGAAAAATATATACAGCACCTGGAAGGGCTAGAGGCTTTGGATACACTTGTTTTGGTTCTTTAAGTGGATTTCTGGGAAAAACAAACCATTCCTTCACAGAAGAACCTACACGAGAGATGAAGAAGGAAAAAGATTAAAAGTAAATAATATTCAGTAGACAAGCTCAAAATAAAGAAAAATCTAAAGTGTTTAAACTGATTAGTGGTGCAGTATGGAGCACCCTGCCTTTCTATTCCAGGGTACCTGATTTAACCCTGAGCTCAGCTTACTGTTTGAGTTACTCTTGGGTTTTCTTCCATTTGACAAAAAAAAATAAAAATAAAAATGTCTATGCAAAACTGAATGACTGTGTATGTGTTTGTGTAACGTGAATTGTTGCTACTTGTTACATATAAAGTAAAGTAACTGATGATTAATCTTGAAAGCAAATTTAATATGTTTAACATAAAAAGGAGAAACTGACTAGGCAGGAGAATACTGTAGATATGTTCTCGGAGTGGTTGATATAAAATGGCCTGTGGTGGCAGTCCAAGTTCTTCGTCTTCCAGTGTATTGCTGCATTCAACCACCCCATCGTGTAGGACGTTATAGCTAAGGAAACACTCTGCTCGTATGTGCTTCTCTTTTGCTGCCTGCAGGATAAAAAACAATTACTTTAAATGTCATTTATACACTGATTTTTAATTAATGAAGTGTTCAGATATACGTATAATACCTGCAATATGTCTTTTTTGAGGTACTTCTCCATCACACACACCAGCTCTGGGTAAGGTAGGCTTTGATCTAACCAAGGTGATGTTTGTCCTGGGAGAAGATATGACTGGATTCCCTTTTCAACAATCTTCTTATCGACTATGGATAAAGGTAGTGAGGAAATGCTACATGTTTCATCACTGTTTGGATGATGGCTTTTTATGAACTGAGCTACTGCGTGGACCTTGCCACCCTGGTGTTTTTTCCCATACAAGGTCAAGGCATTATTATGAAGATTCTGTAGGTGATGCTCCGGCACAACATCGTTACCCAGAATGCATGCCAGCAAAGGAAGATCAGACTTTGAAAGCTTCAGGATGTGACAGAGCTTTTCTCTGGAGTACTGCACCGTTGTCATGTTTTCTAAACTGAGTTTAGCAATGGACAGATATGGCACTGTATTATAAATGACAAAGTCTGTATCCTGACCAAGGATACCGATGCAGTTGTTACAGAGGGCGTATTCAGCGATCTCATAGTCCCCCTCACGAACTGAGCAGTATGTTTCTTGACCAAGAGATTTAAGTGCAAACCTGGAGAAGGTGGCCAGTCCTGAGGGAATGCAAAACATTTCCCTTCCTGGTTGCTGTTGGCGACTCTTAATGTAGTTAAATACTTTGGCTATGTCCTGGTTGACTCTCAGGCGTCTTTTCACCCATTCTGCTCTCTTCTTTTCCTCTATTGTCCCATCAAAAAAGAAGACCAATCTTAAGCCTATCACTTTGAATGCCTCCACGAATTTTTGTAGAGAATGCATGTACTCTTTCCACTGGCCACCATGAACCCAGGCTTGACACTGATACCAGTATCTCAAACAGGCCAGTCCATCCACCACTATGATAGGCATGAGGTCAGGATGGGCTGCAGCATGAGCTGCAGCTAACTGTCTCAAGTCCACATGTATGCATGTATCAGGGTAACAAGCCTCCATAAAGTACTGCAAGCCTTTTACCCCCATGTCTGCACACAGATTTAGAACCTAACAGAAAAATAATTTGTGGATATTAATTTCAAAGCAATAAATCACCAAAAGACTCATATGACTCAAAAGACAATATGAACACATTTTTCATCTATGACTACCAATCGATAATTTACATCCTGTATTTCTTTTATTTAGTCAGATGTACATTTCAATTCACAACAGTTTTACTTAATGAAACATGCAAACCTTAGTCAGGCCTAGTCATTCTGACTTTAGGTTTTGCAACTTTGAATATTGGTTCTGGAGCAAACAGGTTACATACGTAGACAGAATATTACTGAACACATTTGAAAACAAGCCTATTATTTGTATATCTATGTAAAAAAAATACCTCACTAAAATGTATGTATGTATCTATTTTATTCTAATTCGTTTTAAAGGGGTCCCAGGCTGCTTTAAGTAAATGCACATTTTCGCAAAATGTTTTGTAGAAATATTGTAAAGGATGCAGAGTATACTGTAGTTAAAACAACCCATAAATTATCATAAAAACTGCATAATAACTGTGCCACATGCAGACCGTTTAACATTACTGCATTGATTTAGGGATGTCAAACAATTCAAATATTTAATTGCGATTAGTCACACAGTCGTCATTAGAGTTAACTTGTGATTAATCACAACTTAATCGCACATTTCTATCTGTTCTAAGTGTACCTTAAATTAATACTTTTAAATTTGTTACAATCAACATGGTCATGGACAAATATGGATGCTTTATGCAAATGTATGTTTATTATTAGTGAAATTGTATTATATTATATATTATATCACTTCATTTAATGTTGTATTATATTCAACATTAAATGAAGACAAAATATTTTGTAAATGTTTTAAAGCAATTATGGGGTTTTAAATTACGTAAATCATCAGGACAACAAAGGGAACTTATGCTATGTTTCCCCAAGGATGGTTTTAATTACCAGGTGTGTGCATCATGGCGAATGTTTTGAGGCAAGTAAAACAAATGTTAAGTGATTATAACCTATTTATATCTGAATAAAGAAAGAGCATCATGAATAAATGATGCGTTAAAGGTTTTATGATGGGTTGAAATGATGGGTTGAAGGTTTTAATTTCGTCTCTCATATATTATATTTATTTATAGTTTTAATAAAAATGGTCAAACAGAAATGCGCGCTACATTAATCCCATGTTACAGTTTTTCTCAGTTGCTTTGGAGCATTTTTCAGATCAGAAATGAAATTCTCAAAACTACTTGGGGGGTATAGAGATGGATGATCTGCTGTGGCGACCCCTAATGGGAGCAGCCGAAAGAAGAAGAAGAAGAAGAAGAAGAAGAAGAAGAAGAAGAAGAAGAAGAAGAAGAAGACTTGTTCAGCCTCCACATCATTTAGTCACTTGTGCTCACCATAAAAACATTTTTGTTGCTTTAATCAAATTTTGAATGCTTTTGTAAATTAATTTAATGGATTGTGTACAATTGTCTACTGTTTCCTACAATATCAGTTGCTTTTGTCATGTTGATAAAAATATATTATACTGGTTTCACCTAAATAGTCTTAACCACGAAACATCTCAGCATCAGTTCATTGCATAAGTCATTGAATGCAAAATGGTTAAACCAGTTTGTCATCATCTGTCATCTAACATTTCTATTAAACTTTTTTGTAAATGGGACTTGAATTGATGAATTGTGCAGATGAATCTTGAATGTAACTAATGAAGGAGTGTAAACGGCATCAGATCAAACATTGATCAACTAATTCTCTAAAACAGGTCAAAGGTTGTGAACCATCAACTGGAGAGTGTATACAGTAAACAAAGAATTATAACAGTATATATACAGTACAGTAAAAGTGTGAATCTTGTCTGGTGTCTTGCAATCAATATAAATCAAATATGCAATCAAATAAATGAATTTGTGCTGCTGAAATTCACAGATGCCAAACAAAAGGAAGTCCAATCCATAGTTTATATCAAGAAACCCTGAAACTGTGCGCCATCATACTGACAACATAAAAAAACATTTTGATGATTTTGTTTGTGAACAATGACAAAGGGACTTTTCATTGTGATGGGAATAATATGTTAATTGACACAAATACTTAATTTTCAGAGATTAAGTAAGTATTTTGAGAACAGTAAAGGCTTTTGCAAGAAATTTAATGTTTTGTGCTGTTTGTACAAATTGTTTTGAGAATGCACTTACTGTTTTGCAAATATTAAGGATGACTCGAGAAATGCTCCAAACATAAATGTTAGTTAACGCGTTAATTTTGACAACCCTAGTGTTAATATTATTTGTTATTTGATATGCACATTCTACTAGAAATCCATGGGCGAGGCAATATAATACGGGGAATATGTGCCACTAGATCAGTTTTTAAAATTTAGTTTTGCCTAATCTAGTTAGCTGTTACATAGAGTAGGTTTTCGTAATAAATCACATGCAACCTTTTCCAATCAGAGAATCCACACCCACGATTCGCAGCAGCGTAAAGCGCACACTACATTACTGTATATGTATATGTATATGTATATGTGTATATATATATATATATATATATATATATATATATATATATATATATATATATATATATATATATATATACTGTATGGGTCCAATTTCTGCCTAAAAAAATAAGCATGGATACATACAGCTAATAACCTTAAGCACAATAAAGCGAATTGAAATAAACTTAATGGCAAACAAACTGTAACACTGCCTTCCATGCGGTGATCAGCACAATGTTTACAAAACTGCATAAACTTCCGGAAAACAGAACAAATCCCTTCTGCCTTAAAGGCGCAGTACATCAAAACTGCAAGTCACATGGTTCTCTCTCTCTCTCTCTCTCTCTCTCTCTCTCTCTCTCTCTCTCTCTCTCTCTCTCTCTCTCTCTCTCTCTCTCTTAGTATCTTTTCCTCACATACAGGTTTAACAAAAACCCAGCAATTCATCTAAAAAATTTAGAATACTTCATAAGACCAATAAACAAAAATGTCTGTGAATTGTTGGCCTTCTGGAAAGTATGTTCATTTTCTGTATATGTACTCAATACTTGGTAGGGGCTCCTTTTGCTTTTATTACTGGCTAAATGCGGCATGGCATGGAGGTGATCAGTCTGTGGCACTGCTGAGGTGGTATGGAAGCCCAGGTTTCTTTGACAGTGGCCTTCAGCTCATTTGCATTTTTAGGTCTCTTGTTTCTCATTTTCCACATGGATTCTCTATGGGGTTCAGGTCTGGTGAGTTTGATGGCCAGTCAAGCAAACCAACACTATGGTCGTTTAACCAACTGTTGGTGCTTTTGGCAGTGTGGGCAGGTGGCAATTTCTGCTGGAAAATGAAATCAGCATCTTTAAAAAGCTGGTCAGCAGAAGGAAGCATGAAGTGCTCTAAAATTTCTTGGTAAACGAGTGCAGGGACCAACACCAGCAGATGACATTGCACACCAAATTATCACAGACTGTGGAAACTTAACACTGGACTTTAAACAACTATGAGCTTCTCCACCCTTTCTCCAGACTCTAGGACCTTCTTCTTCTCTTTAGCCCAGGTAAGATGCCTCTGACGTTGTCTGTGGTTCAGGAGTGCCTTAACAAGAGGAATATGACAACTGTAGACAAATTCCTTGACACGTCTGTGTGTGGTGGCTCTTGATGCCTTGAACTCAGCCTCAGTCCATACCTTGTGATGTTCACCCAAATTCTTTAATCGGATTTGCTTGACAAGCCTGTGAAGGCTGCAGTTCTCTCGGTTGGTTATGCATCTTTTTCTTCCACACTTTTTTCTTCCAATCAACTTTCTGTTAACATGCTTGGATACAGCACTCTGTGAACAGCAGCTTCTTTGGCAATGAATGTTTGTGTATTACCCTCCTTGTGAAGGGTGTCAATGATTGTCTTCTGGACAACTGTCAGATCAGCAGTTATTTCCATGATTGTCTACTAGTGAACCAAACTGAGAGACCATTTTGAAGGCTCAGAAGGCTCACCTTTCCGGTGTTTTGAGTTGATTGGATGATTGGCATTTCACCATATTCAATTTTTTTGAGAATTGGTGGGTTTTTGTTAAATACAACCCAAAATCATCACAATTAAAAGAACCATAGACTTAAAACTACTTCATTTTGTGTGCACTGAATTTATTTAATACACGAGTTTCACAATTTGAGTTGAACTACTGAAATAAATGAACTTTTACACGATATTCTAATTTATTAAGATGCACCTGTATAATTATACACGATAGATAGATAGATAGATAGATAGATAGATAGATAGATAGATAGATAGATAGATAGATAGATAGATAGATAGATAGATAGATAGATAGATAGATAGATAGATAGAGTACTTTATCAATCCCAAAGGGAAATTATAAAGCAGCAAGTACAAGCAACATACATTTAGAAGAAAAGAATCGCTTGGCTCAGTTAAATAATAAAAATGAGAAAAAGGGTAAAATATCATTTTAAAAGAAAAAAATTATAAGCCAATGATTACATCTGATAATTGCACCCTAAGGAGTAGCAAAAACGTTGCAAAATTATAATATACAATACATATTAAACATAATGATTGTATATACAGGAGAGAGCTTGAATACCTGATAATGAGAATACAAATACTACTAACATACATAAAAGTGAAGAGAAATTAAATATGATATATACATATCGAGGTTTGTGCAGACAGACGACTTTTGCATTGTGTTTACCCGTTGTTTGGAGTGTATGGGTAACATAAATAATGTAATGCATACAGGGAAACGAGCAGACAGTTAATCAATAAATTCCCTTCTTTAATTGATTTAAAAGCTGTCACTTAGAGGTTGATGGAAATAGATTTCCTAACCAGTGAAGAAGCATCCTAAAAGAAACACTTTAATCATCAGGATTACTGGTTATTATCCAATGCTTCTGTAATTGTTTTAATCTTCGTCTTATTATTTCACCATCAGTTGCATCAATGAATATGAACATTTAAAAAAAATCGTGTGGGTTTTTTTTTTAATCAGCTTTCTGAAGTTTTGAAATATAATATAGTTTTCATGCTACATGGACTACATGTCTAGGAGCAAAGTCTATTGATTTATTTCACTGTATATAATCACCTATAGCGAACAGTTTGTTCCTCTGTGGGCATATCGATTTTTTTTTTCCTTTCTTATTTGATGTCTCTCAAATGAACAAAACCCACCCTGGGGAAAGGGGGCAGATGTTCTTTAAGGAGCATCGGCACGCGACTCTCCTCAGCCGAAGAATTCAACCCGCACGCGCGCGCGTACAGGCACACGCGCGCACGCACGCACTCTAAACCTCGTCGTAAGAGGCAGGGCAATGCAAGGACTACCTGCTAGTTTGCAGCAGCTGGCAAAAAACAAGAAAAAAAAAAAAGAATCGGACTTAAGATACAAAGACGTGCCTGGAATCAGTACTAATCTGTTAATCTTGTCGCTGGACTGTTAGCGCACAATGAGAAACACGCAGAGACCACAGATGGTCGTTTGCCATTAGTTTAGACCTGGGTGCTGGATGGTTTCATCCGTTCTAGTTACTTCTTATCAATCATATGCGCAGGCCCGAGCCACGCGACTGGCCCTTTGTTATTGTAATGGGCGTGCGACTTCTGCTGCGTCACGTCGCTGCCGCTTGTGTCCTCTCTCAAATAAAACATCAATCCGACACCAGAGCAGACGTTCATGCTCTGGCATCCTCGAGGAATCAAGTGTGCGTTTGTGTGTCAATGCATCACATAAATACAGTTCACTGCTCACACATCAGGATAACTTCCCTCGTGCTTGATAAGAAGTGGTTTCAGACTGATCGATAGGCAGCAGGTCTGCCATTAAAGTCACATCCCTATTTGTTAGAATGCATTCGATTTCCCACGGGCCACGCTCGCTTTCAGTTTCACTACCCATATGGCCAGTTGCCTGCCATTCACGGCTTCTTTGCCATGCTTCCGGGACAATTTCGAGGAAGACTCAGTGCTGTGTGCAGGAACAGTGTAGACATGCAGTTGAAATGTGGGGATGAAGAAGAAGGAGTGGGGGGAGAGAGAGAGAGAGAGAGAGAGAGAGAGAGAGAGAGAGAGAGAGAGAGAGAGAGAGAGAGAGAGAGAACCACGCCATTTGGTTGGGAGCAGATGGTTGGCTTTGGAGGGGGGTGGGTGGTGAGGTGGGGGGGTTTGGTGCTGAGCGCGTCTAAAGGCGTGTCGTGGCCTTCAGAGAGAATCCCCAAAGGGCTCCCCTTGTATTCAAAATCAATGAAAATTAAAGCGCAGAGAAAAGATGAATAGTCGAACCTCGAGTCCCGGGCTTTGTTTGGCACAGCTACTGGTGGGCAGGAGTTAAAGTACAACAGCCCCCTATAGAAACACTTAAGTTAAACAGTCTCTCCATAGTCCAGCTCCCAAAAGGAGAGAGAGGAGGAGAAAGAAGCGAGGCTTTCTGCTTGATTTAACCAAGACAGAATCACGTGGCATAAATTATTCTTGAAAAGAATAAAACGAAGTGGGCATAAATCCAAGAAGTTTCACTTCACCTTTCAGTTACGCTTTGCTGTACTAATCGCGAAATGTGTCAAACGTCCGGATAAAGAATTGTCCTATGTGATGTGATGAGATGAGATGAGATCGGAGATGTTTGGGAATGTGTTCACTGCTCAGCTCCAGGATGTATAGATCGATTTATCCGGAATAAAGCTTGCATCGTCATTTCTGTAAACATGCTTGGTTTGGCATCACCTGGGCTACAGCTTTAGAAGAGTTTTTGTGAAGGACAAGCACTAGTTGATAAGAATCATCAATTTAAAATCCCAAATTTATACTGTTACCCTCACCAAAAAGTATTTACATGATTAGCGAATACTTCTTTCATACAAGGAGATATACTGTATATATGTACACACCTAACTGTTTGCTTTTAAAAACACAGGCACTGAAAGTGTTGCTAAGTCACTGATCGGCCGAGTAAAGAAAATATATTCAAATGGAGTTGCATTCCTGCAGGATATTCGTTTCAATTAACGCTTTAATGAAGACCATTCCCCCTCTCTCTCTCTCTCTCTCTCTCTCTCTCTCTCTCTCTGTCACACACACACACACACACACACACACACACACACACACACACACACACACACACACACAGAGAGGATTGAGCGTGCGCATGCGCACAACAGCAGGCGAGGAGGACCGCTGTAATTTATTTATTAATCACAGTGAAACGAATGTTTAATTTTGTCGTTGTTGTTGTTTTTGTTGTTGTTGAGTGAATACATTGACATTACAGGGGGTGATTATTCAGGCGATGTTTTTGCTCATAGTGGTCCTCTCTCTCTCTCTCTCTCTCTCTCTCTCTCTCTCTCTCTCTCTCTCTCTCTCTCTCTCTCTCTCTCTCTCTCCACTACATTGTGCGGGGAGCAGGTGCTGGCCGCATTACCATACAGCTGAGAGAACAAAGAACAAACTTATTATTCTTCCCTCACACAATAACAAAGTGCTTTAATGACAGCCACGCGAGCGACACACACCCACAAGACTTTACTGCCCACAACAAGTTAAAATATAAACTTTAGGGTGCACTCTGCACATCTAACATCTAACTAGCAAAAAAAGATCTCTGATTTTACATAGATTCTAGATTTAATATGTTTGCTCGGAAAAATGTTGCTTATATTTTACTTATTCAAGTAAATAAATATAACCCACATTTTCCCTTAAATTAACTGAAAACTGCAGTTTGTTGCTAAACCTTCACTGGTTTTGGCAACAGGTGTAAAACGATTCAAAATCTAAGTGTGACCCTTTAAAATAGACTATTATTTATCCTCTTCAAATCAACGATGGAATAATCAAGACAAATCGCGCCTTCAGCATCTACTGACCAAATCCAATTCTACTTAATGTTCTGTTAATAAAACGCTTGAATGACATTTTCAGTGAACAATGGTGAGATCCCACATTTGGAGACCAGGGATGCCTTTGAATACCGGTTTTCTGTTCAGTCTTTGCTTTTTGCACGGTTTTCAAGGAGGCTGAGCAGTGGCCACATGGATATGTGATGTAATTTAAAGGTTTGTGCCGGATGTGTAGGATTCTTGAGGTTGAATTTTTTCCTATATGTAAATGAGAGATCCCCCCCACATTTCCACACACACACACACACACACACACACACACACACACACACACACACACACACACACACACACACACACTCCTTCTTACAAAGGGGAGAGGTTGCACATTTTACAGCTCAGTGACCATTTGGCGATCTGTGTGTGTGTGTGTGTGTGTGTGTGTGTGTGTGTGTGTGTGTGTGTGTGTGTGTGTGTGTGTGTGTGCGTGGGGGGTGGGGGGGGGGTGGTTGGGTGGAAAAGTGTCCCTTTGTGACAACTCGAGCCAGATTGGGGAGTAGCTCTGATTTGCATCTCATTACCCTAGAAGGCGCACTCTGTATATAACAGGCAGCGGGCGGACTGGGAGATCAGAGACACACACACACACTGACACTCGCACACACACACACACACACACACACACTCTCTGTCCAATGGAATCAAGAGCGTCGGAGTAAAAGCGTTTGGACCTGTACAAATCAGAGCAAAGTAAACAGACCAGACCTGGTGCCTGTCTCTGCTGCGCCTTCACGAGGAAAGGACAAGTGAAGAGGACGCACAGACAATTTGGAGTTATCACTCTTTTTTCCCCTCCTGTGACATATTGGATTTACTTGTCTGTTTTTGCAAGACATGACCTGTAAAAGAAGATAAAACGATTTTTTTTCTTAGTGCATGAACGCATTACAAAAATAATTCACATCTTCAACTTGTGTTAGTTTGAGTTTGCATGACTCGTTGAACGAGCAGACCCGTGGACGTGTAACATCTCGTTGAAGATCTTTACCACCATGGGGCGACTTATGATAACTGCCATCCTTTGTGCCATTCTAAGCCAGGTAATGAAGAATGTGTCTCTGGCCTTTGGTCAAGCTGAGCCGAACTGATTTTTCTAAACTTGTATTTTTGCTGATTAATTGCATGTCTATATTTTTTTCTTCTCAGGTTTTATGCTCGGGGGTTTTTGAGTTGAAGTTGCAAGAGTTTCTCAATAAGAAAGGAATAACGGCCAACACGAACTGCTGTAAAGAAGAACACGGGTCAGCAATTCATCAGTGCGAATGCAAAACCTTCTTTAGGATTTGCCTCAAGCATTACCAGGCGAACGTGTCCCCGGAGCCTCCGTGCACATACGGCGGAATTACTACTCCCGTTCTCGGATCAAACTCGTTCCAAGTTCCTGAGAGTGTTTCAGACAACACCTTCACCAACCCAGTCCGCTTCCAGTTTGGATTCACGTGGCCGGTGAGTAGATGCAGATTTTTTACTGCTGATGTTTTTGTGCATGTTTAATAGCACTAATGTGACTAAAGCATCATTGGTGTGTTCGTGTGAAGAAAATTCATTGGTTCATTTACAACACTTACACTGCTGAAGGCATGAAAATGTCAGATCCTATAGGGATGCTATATTATTGTCAACTCAGCGTAAAATTCCGAAAGCTTTCATTTGCCTGCGCTGAAGGAAGTGTGAACTTGGGGGTAACAGAGAGTGAACTCGAGAGTTATCACACCTCCGTTTTATCCTCCGCTTCCGTTAAACACACCAAGATTCCGACTGCGAGTGTGTGTCCTGTTCCAGCAGCGTATCCGAGCCATTCTTTACATCTAACGTGATTTTTTTTCTCACCTTACAGGGCACGTTTTCACTGATTATTGAGGCATTTCATACAGAGTCTACTGAAGATCTAGCAACAGGTAAGATTTTTTTTTTTTTTAAAAAAAAAAAACAAAATTCCCGTTCTTATAATTTGTTGGGGAAAAAAACGATCTGATAGATAATTTTCTGTTAAAGAAAACCCAGAACGTCTGATCAGTCGTGTGACCACCCAGAGGCACTTGACGGTCGGTGAAGAATGGTCCCAAGATCTACAAGTGGCTGGAAGGACAGAGCTGAAGTACTCGTACAGATTTGTGTGTGATGAGCATTACTACGGAGAGGGCTGCTCAGTCTTCTGCCGTCCGCGGGACGACGCCTTCGGCCACTTCACGTGCGGAGAGCGCGGAGAAATCATCTGCAACTCCGGGTGGAAAGGCCACTACTGCACAGAGTGTAAGTAGTTTTAGGAGCTATCGTTTTAGAAGACTGATTTATTTATTGTCTCTGAGGGCAATGCATGCTGTAGTGATTAATAATAGATCGTGTACAGTGATGTGCCTCTGTGCGGAAGTGTTTCGAGCAGCACGCACAGTCATTCAAAACAGAGCCGTTAGCTAAATAATGGCACGCGTGCCATGGACTAAAGTCGTCCCCTGATTGGATGCTTGGCAGAGGGCTCGCCGCTGATTGGCTGAATGGTGTCCTGTATTGTTAGAAGCGGGCAGCTGCTGAGTGAGAGAAGACAATACAGCAGCTGTCCTGCACTAGCAGCGTGTCCACCAGCTGTCCACCCTTATCTCTGCGACATTATGTGGAGGGGGCTGTATGAACAAAGTGAAAAAAGGGAACTTCTGACCCACCGGTAGAAGAAAAGGAGGCTTTTGTTTGTAAATCTTTTGTAGGAGTGTGAGTGTGTTAAGCAGGTTTTTTTTCCCAGGGTGATGACAGGAGCATGTTTTTTCTTCTAGACACCTACTCATGGGGCAACTAGCCCAGAGCAGAATGAATGACTGAATTTGTTTTGGGAAATTGTTGGCAAATGCGCCTAAATAAGAGTTCAAGCTTCAAAGATTTTATAATTTGCCACAATTAATGTATACATTTCCTTCTCTCTGTAGCAATCTGTCTACCGGGATGCGACGAGGAGCATGGATTTTGTGACAAACCCGGGGAATGCAAGTAAGCATACTAGTTTTTAGCATTAAAAATAGAGAACTGTTTAGTTATACAAGAGGATGGATTCTAATCTGTTTTGCGTGTTGCTTTAGATGCCGGGTCGGCTTCAGTGGAAAATACTGTGACGACTGTATCCGCTACCCGGGTTGCTTACATGGGACCTGCCAGCAACCATGGCAGTGCAACTGTCAAGAAGGATGGGGTGGCCTCTTCTGCAACCAAGGTTAATCTTGTTTAAAAGTCTTTCCATCACTGCATTTATGCATCATCAATGTGACATACCTGGTACCTTTTGCAGAGTTGAACTGAAGGAGTAAAACGTTTGCGTTGTGTTTCAGATCTTAATTACTGCACACACCACAAACCATGCCAGAATGGAGCCACTTGCACTAATACCGGTCAAGGCAGCTACACATGCACCTGTAAGCCTGGTTTTACAGGGGCAAGCTGTGAAATTCAGGTTAATGAGTGCTCTGGAAGCCCCTGCAGAAATGGAGGAAGCTGCACTGTAAGTAATTTTGTGTTAATAGGTTAACTTTGACCAAAAAGACAATTTAACACCTATCCACTGAGATTTTCAAACCTTGAACCCCATTTTTCTTAATTTCTTTTCTCATAATTCCCTTAATTCTCCCAATTTCACAGGATCTTGAGAACACATATAGCTGCACCTGTCCTCCTGGTTTCTATGGAAGAAACTGTGAACTAAGTGCCATGACATGTGCTGATGGACCCTGTTTCAACGGTGGACGGTGTGCTGACAATCCTGATGGAGGATACTTCTGTCAGTGTCCCATGGGCTATGCCGGCTTTAATTGTGAAAAGAAGATTGATCATTGCAGCTCAAATCCATGCTCAAATGGTAAACTAATACTAAATGTGATTTTAAATTATATAAAAAAAAATATATATATATATATATATATATATATATATATATTTTTTTTTGTTATGGAACATTTAATCCGATTATCTAATATCTGCTATTTCATATTTTTTTAGGTGCCCAATGTCTCGATCTTGTGGACTCCTATCTCTGCCAATGTCCAGAGGGTTACACAGGCACCAACTGTGATGACAGTACTGATGAATGTGCTGGCTACCCGTGTCAGAATGGAGGAACATGCCATGATGGAGTCAACGATTACACCTGTACTTGCCCACCTGGATACATTGGCAAGAACTGCAGTCTGCCGGTCAATAAGTGTGCACATAACCCTTGCCACAATGGAGCTACTTGTCATGAAAGGGATAATCGCTATGTGTGTGCCTGCGTTCCTGGGTATGGAGGACGTAATTGCCAATTCTTGCTGCCTGAAAACACTCAAGGACAGCCGTTTGTAGAGGGAGCCGATAAAAGGTACTCTGAAGACGAGGAGGACAACTTATTTCCATGGACAGCAGTCTGCGCTGGGATTATTTTGGTGCTTTTGCTCCTGCTTGGGTGCGCAATTTTGATTGTGTACATCCGCATAAAACTGCAGCAGAGAAGCCAGCAAGCTGATACTCACATTGAAAGTGAAACCATGAACAACTTGACCAACAACCGCAGTCGAGAGAAGGACCTGACCGTAAGCATTATTGGCACAACGCAGGTAAAGAATACCAACAAGAAGGTGGACTTTCAGAGTGACGCCACAGGTGTTGAAAAGAAGGGATACAAGTCTCGCTATTCATTAGTGGATTACAATCTTGTTCATGAGCACAAGCAGGAGGACTTTGGAAAAGAAGACTTGGAGAAAAACGATGTGAAATGCGATGCTCTTGAATCAGACTCCGAAGAAAAACACAGAAAACATTTAAAAAGGTGAATAATCCTGAAATATATATATAATTGTGATTAACTGGATTCTCTCTGTTCTTGGGTTTTTTGTAATATCCGTAACATTTTATTTTTATTTTTTAATTTTAGTGAGACATCAGAGAAAAGTTCTGAAGCTGCCTGCAAAGACACAAAGTACCAGTCTGTCTTTGTAATATCAGATGAAAAGGATGAATGTATTATTGCAACTGAGGTGAGTTTATTTCTAAGAAACCCACATACCACCTACGAATATGTAAGTCTGGTCTTGTATTGCATCTTGCAACTAAAAAAAAACTAATTTCCTTATTTTTAACTGTTTTGCAGGTATAATTCCACAATAGAGCTGTAGCTCGTTTTGCTCTACAGGAGGTTTTACTCCAGTATATGCTGCTCAAACCAGAGGGAAGGTTTCCTTCATGTGACTGCTGCTGTGGGTCTTATGTTAATGGTGAAGTTCAGAATGAGCTGGTTCTCAACTGAAATAAGCACAGTGACTGCAGAAAAAGGATGTTGAGCCATACTGGCTCGCACTCTCAAAGTTTATTTTCCCAGGAATGTGTCAGTTGGACTTGTTGCATTTCCTGTAGGGATTTCTTTTTACCTCATTGCACTATGGAGGGTTTCTTAAAAATGTATTTAACATTCAAACATAATTACTGCATATAAGTATGCACTGACTGCAGTGTCTATCTCAGACCCGTTACACAGGTCAGGAGAGGAAAAACACCGCCATCAAAACTGCTCAGTTACCATGATTTTTAAGCTGTAATTTTTTTTTGTTTTATTATTTAAATGCTATTTGTGATTATTTCTTCTTTTGGGGTTTTTTTTGTAAAGTTTACCCAAATATAATTTAAACTTTTTCTCATTTTGCAAATTTGTATATTGTATATAAGGCACTTTGGGTCATAGTGACTGTTTTCCAACAGTAATGTATTTAATTGTGTTTGTTAAAACTTACGGGAATTGTTTTATAAGTGTTGTTCATGAAGAAAATCACCGTAATATTTTTCCAAATAAATCCTGTATGAAATATTTCCAAATGACAAAGTCTGGTGTGAATAATTATTTCTTTAGTAAATAATGGTTAAAAATTGAGATAATTATAAGAATTTAAAATTTTTATATATAATATCACTTTACAGCACGATTGATATTCCAACTGATCTCACTAATTCTTGTCATTTAATTTTTAAATCTATGATTGAAACTTGGTTCCAAAGCCCATTTGCACAAAACAAACTTTATTTAGAAATTATTTGGCAAGTCCTGACCTACACAAAGCCCTGACCTCAATCTAAAGAACGTCTTTAGGATGATTTTGTATGCTTACTTCGCCCCAGTTTTCCTTACTCCACATCAGCTCATGACCTCATTAAGATTCTTCTGGCTAAATGAGCAAATCCCACAGTCATGCTTCAGATCAAGTTATCATAACACTAAAGTGGGACTAAATCTGAAATGGGATGTTCAACAGTCAAATACAGGTGTGATGTCAGAACACAAAAAGTTTATCATTTTTAGAAAATGTATGTAATGTTGAAAACAGTCCAGTGTTGATTCATACAAATAATAATTAAAGTGTTCTGATAACCTAGATGTGGATTTTCTGATTTTCTGAGTACTCTTGATTTCGTACACAATTCTCTTAAAGCTGTTTAATTTACTAATAGACAATTATAGGACAGAACATTATATTATTCTTTACAGGATTTACACAGAAACAAAATGACTGACAGAAAAGTCAGTTAAAATAGTAATTAAGTAATAGCTAAATACAGTTTACCAAGGTCTTCAGTTTAACTCATCAAACAACTGAAAAGTTAATGTGCACTCTTTTATAAGGATATAATTAAATATTATGAGAACATGAACTGATAACTTAGCAGAAAGATGTTCCAAAAAAACAGAAGGTAATGTTATTTTATAGCAGATCATGCATAAAGTACACATAGTGTATATTAAAAAATACACATTGTGTATATTACATTGTTGAAATAAAAAGGCATTATATTATTTTATTATTTATTTACATTTATTTTCATTTCAACCACATATAGTTGACACAGTACACAGTGAAATATACCAACCTTTCTCCAGAACCCTTGTGCTGCATAAAAACAATGTAGAGCTACATTACATCACACAACATAGAGCTACATACAGAACACAGAGCTAAGGACTAAAGTATGTTGTCCTAGCCACATAAAGTGCATCATGTGCAACCCAGTGCAAACAGTACAAGACAAAAAACAGTGCAAACAGACAATACAAGACAGTCTAAGTAAGATACACAAAAACACAATATTCTGCTGCCAGTAAACCTAGTATGTTATACAGTACATTGTGCAAAAGAGAACTTAAAAAAACATACTTATTTGAAAGTGGTGGCTTGCTTGTAGTGGCTAAATGTTAAATCGTCTTCATTTACAACAACGTACATCCTAAATTGGCTTTATAATTTTGAGTGACTGGTATTTAGATGAATATAAACCAGTTCTCTATTGATTTTGGTCAAAATGTTACACATTGTGGGGCAGGATATTCTTTTTCCAACTTAGTTTTGTATCAATCTTATTGCACCTAGTGAGCAAAAATGAGAATCTGATAAAAAAAACAATCACTAACAGAGTCCAATTGTGTCATTGTCTGCTCTGTCCTCACAATAGAAATGTTTTGTTTACATGTGGCAGGAGGCAGCACAGTTAATGATATTATGCATTCTGTGCTCATGTTTGCAGTTTGCACACTGTCACAATAGTGACAGAAACTGAACTGAATACAACTGGATTAAATTTTTTCAATCAATTTGAGGACAACAACCTTTTAAATATATTTGTTCTAATCCTAGTCTTGATTCTATTCCAGACCAGAATTGATGTAATTAGTTTACACTGTTTACACAATTTTACACTGTTATCTAGCTAGCTATACAGTATATACTACCTACCTACTTTTATGTCTTTCAACTGCAAACATCTGCAAAAAGAAACCATACTAATTACACCAGTTGTCTAGAAAATTCTACATTTGTTACATTTTAATAAAGCCATGATCTGGAAAAGAACACATATTTACACAAAATTTTGACAAATGAGGCAACTTATAGTGAGATAGCACTGTTATATCAGTGATGTTCATTTGTGTGTGGCTTTTCATTTGTGCTGGCTTTAAACAACTTTCTGTTCTCTCATTGAATAATTGTGCACATAGTTTGTTCAAGTTTATCCAAATCTTGTTGCCTTTCAGCTACCTAGTAAGGGTTGCTCAAAAATCACAAGATAGTAGGCTATAACGAGTGTAAATTCTAACTTAGTTTGATGTTATGTTGTTATTTATTCTATGAACTGCTTATTTCAACTGCCTATGCATTTTTGGGGGAGATTGCAGATGAAACAGTGACTTGTGAAGTGACTTCAGAAGTGTGACTCACAGGAGCTAAAGATGAACAGATGTGAAGCATTCCTTCAAAGTCTTAAATGCCTGAATGGCAGATTGAGACCAGGGAAGTTTTGTGAGGTCTTCCCTTAGGGAGTAAAGCAAAAGAGAGGGTGAAGGGTGGTCCACTTCCCCACTGAACTAATGACCTAGGCTACTACTGCATTTGACTCAAGGTTGCAAACTGTAATTATTCACCTCCAATGAAAAAAGGCAAAGAAAATAAATTCCTTGAAATTCCTACTTGGAATTGGGATAGTCTTCTTAACTATAGGCTCATTCTCTGTTTATGGAATGATGTCCAATAAACATGGCAGGAAACATTACAAAGCATTACAAATAAACATTCAATGAACTACAGAAGAACATAGCTTTAATTACAGAATTAAAGTATCTCAATCAATATCCAGACATATCCATTTGTTAGCTTGAATGCAATGCAATACTTTTGATTGTTTGAGGAGGAAAATATGCATGATATAATAAGGTCATAATGCTTACATAAAAAATATGCT
Organism: Silurus aristotelis; assembly: GCF_946808225.1. Taxonomy (NCBI): domain Eukaryota; kingdom Metazoa; phylum Chordata; class Actinopteri; order Siluriformes; family Siluridae; genus Silurus; species Silurus aristotelis. The sequence continues at coordinate 10,608,378 of NC_139577.1, read as the reverse complement.
CCAGAATTTAAATATCATGCATGCTCATTAACTATATGATGATAAGATTACTGATGAAAACCTGAAAAACAAAAAGGGCAATTTGAAGCCAATATGACCTCTAAAAACGATTGGTGTGGTCTTTTGCCCCTCTGAAACACATACTTACACAAATAACACTGTAGGCATTGCAAACATTTAGTTTTGTGAATTAAGGCAGCTTCTACTTTGGCAGCTTTAACCCTATAATGTTAATAACTTAAGTTAATAAAACTCGTAGCTTTGACAGAAATTCAAATAAATTCTTTGCTAGAACAGTTAAATACTCCAACTCCAAATTGACAAAAGAAATTTGTTGTATCAATAAATTATTTCCTATTACATAGCCCTAAATTTTAATTGCTGTTAAAATAACCACAATATGATTAAAGTAGATATAGTGTGATTTAATTAGATATGGTGCGCTAGTTGGCTTCATTGTTCTACAGTCATTTTGATCTCTAGATTACATTCTTGAAAGCTTGTCCATTCACTAATGTTTTTCTTGGAGTAAATAAATTTTTACATAAATAAACTTTATTATTCTTAGCAATTATTCAAAATTTATGTTTAAAACATGCACAGGATATTTTTGTATATTAGACCTCAATGCTGCTTTCAAACTATTAAACTACTCATTCCGTGTATTACCTATTACCTTTTCAAGATCTTTTTCTTTCAAGATCTTTCCTCCTTGTTTGCAATGACATTAATTGGTCCATTTTTGCCCTTTTTGTCTCTTATTGCTATAAATGTTTTATATAATTTGGAAACACATTTCACTGGCTTGTTAGTGAGATCTTAACTTTTTTTGCAATCTTTGGCACAACAAGAATATAAGATCAGTTGAAAACAATTGTCTTTCTTCAGCTAATAGCCATTTACTTTTTCTTTTCTGACATTCCCAGACCTGGAAATGTTGTGCATGCCTTCGTTTCATCATGGCTATATTATTGTGATTTACGGTTCACCTGTGTATGTCACTCATCCCTGGTTTGCCTTAAGCTAATTTAGAATGTTGCAGAAAGGATGTTGACTGACCAAAGTGGGATCATACATCTTCTGCACCGACCTCGATTAATAGGTTCAAAGTTTTAATTTAATGTTATTATCCTACACTTGTGTTCTTCACAAAAACAGCTGCAATAGCTTGGCCACAGTCTCAATGTTCTACTGTTCTCTAACCTTCATTGAAATGTAAAAGAAAAAAAATTCCCACATAAAACAAATAATACACCACATAAAGAAAATTTGAGTGAATTTCAAGTCATGCAAAAGAGGGATCTTGACTGGAGCCCCAGGTCCAGCTAATAAGAAGCACCTACATAACTTGATGCTGCTACCACCTGCTAACACCAGGTGTTTTGTCATTGTTCCAAACTTATGCCTAAAAAGTTTCAAATATTTTGTGCCAAATGCTTAGGCAAATTGTAGGCAAGCTTAGAGATTTTTTTGTATGTGGGAAAGGGCATGCATTATCGACTCTATATATACCAGATATGTGAAAAAAATATGTCAATGTGTGCTGGAAGGATTTGCAGAGGAAGAATTTCAATGTATACATTTGCAATGTATAACAGACTTCAATACATATTCCCATACATATACAGTGCATTATACAAAGTATTCACAGCACTTCACTTTTTCCACATTTTGTTATGTTACAGCCTTATTCCAAAATAGATTAAAATGACTGAAAGAAGTGTGTTTGAAATCTTTGCCAATTTTTTTACAAATAAAAAAGGAAAAAAAAATCACATACATCACATACATCACATAATGGATGTTGGCTGTTGGTCATTATATATATATATATATATATATATATATATATATATATATATATATATATATATATATATATATATATATATATATATATATATACACACACACACACACACACACACACACACACACACACACACACACACACACACACACACACACACACACACACACACACACACACACACAGGGGATCAAAATTAGAGAACAATTTATAAACAACTGAACAATTCTGAAATAATGTCATCTTCACTGCTCAACAGTTGAGGGAGTTTTTGTCCTATCTATACCATGCTACCAGAACACCTTTTCCACAAAATAACTAAGGCATTTCCAAATAAAACATTATTTTGCAGAAAACACACCGATCAAAATTAGAGAACAACAATGACTGTAGCATGGAAAAAGATTACAACAATATTTTCTGAAGGTTACAACAGATGTTACAACAGATGTAACAGAAGGTTTCAGATACCTCCCAGTTATTGGTGTAATCTGGTACCTGGTGCTAAATTCCTTGATTATCTGTCAACCCCTATTTAACTGAATATATGATTACATGCACATTATCAATGTGCTGTTAATATCATGAACAGCAGCTACGCTAATTCCTCTCCACTGCTTCTCTTTCTCTCCCCATCCCGAGGCATCCTGAGGTTTGGCCAGCTCCAGTCACGTCCCACCTCGTGAAGATTATGGACCTATGGATGATCATGGAGAAGTAGATGCCGAGTGTTTAAAGGTCCTGGCATGGAGAAGCTGATGCTGGATCTATGATGATCACAAATTGTTCTGTATTGTTGAAAGATTTATGACCAAACTTTTGATGTCACCCATATGAGGATGGGTTCCCCTTTGAGTCTGGTTCCTCTCAAGGTTTCTTCCTCATATCATCTAAGGGAGTTTTTCCTTGCCACTGTCGCCACGGCTTGCTCATCAGGGACAAACGCACACCATTCACCTTCACTGTTGTTTTCTGTAAAGCTGCTTTGAGACAATGTCTGTTGTGAAAAGCGCTATACAAATAAACTTGACTTGACTTGACTTGACTTGTCAGCCTAACTTCCAGTTTCACTGACTCTGCAAGATGGTGGGCCGTTCTAAAGTGACTGTAAGCCTCGGGCAGCAGGCTGTCCAGATGAAGGCCAAAGGTATGACCCTATCAGCCATAGCAAGACAAGTTGGTCGTTCCAAATCTGTGATTTAAAAAATATTTAATCTTTACAACATCACAAACTCATTCAAGTCTGCCAAGAAGGCTGGTCGTCCACGGAAGACAAATAAAAGAGAGGACAGGATACTGCGGAGGATCTCAATGGGCAATTGTTTCCACACTGCAGCTGGAATTGCTCACCAGTTCAGCGCTGAACAGGGTAAGGATCTGTCTCGTCATACAGTGTCTCAACGTTTAAGAGCATTTGAATTGAAAGCCAACTCTGCAGTGACCAAACCTCTCATTAGCAGAAAGAATCAAAAGGCTAGACTAAGCTTTGCTGAGGAGCATGTTGTGTGGACAGAGGAGAACTGGTCCAAAGTTCACTTCAGTGATAAAAGCAAGTTTAATTTATTTGGGTCCGATGGGAAGCATTATGTTCGGCGACAAACTGGAGAAAGACTGAACCCAAAGTGTGTAAAGAAGTCAGTGAAAAGTGAAGGAAAAAGTGTCATGGTTTGGGGCATGTTTTCTGCAGCAGGAGTTGGGCTTCTTATACAGCTACATGGCAGATTGAATGCAAATGTTTATCAAAACCTTCTTCAACAACATATGGTTCCTTCCCTGCGTTCATCACCCAATCAGCCCGCAGTGTTCATGCAGGACAACGCTCCATGTCACACAGCAAAACGGGTAAAGCAGTTCCTTGAGAGACATAATAAATCACAATATATGATTTTTAAACTATTTATTTGTATGATACAGCTGCAAATAAGTATTTGAACACCTAAGAAAGTCAATGTTAATATTTGGTACAGTAGCCTTTGTTTGCAATTACAGAGGTCAAACGTTTCCTGTAGTTTTTCACCAGGTTTGCAAACACTGCAGGAGGAATTTTGGCCCACTCCTCCACACAGATCTTCTCTAGATCAGTCAGGTTTCTGGCCTGTCACTGAGAAACACAGAGTTTGAGCTCCCTCCAAAGATTCTCTATTGAGTTTAGGTCTGGAGACTGGCTAGGCCATGCCAGAACCTTGATATGCTTCTTACAGAGCCACTCCTTGGTTATCCTGGCTGTGTGCTTCAGGTCATTGTCATGTTGGAAGACCCAGCCTCGACCCATCTTCAATGCTCTAACTGAGGGAAGGAGGTTGTTCCCCAATATCTCGCAATACATGGCCCCGGTCATCCTCTCCTTAATACAGTGCAGTCGCCCTGTCCCATGTGCAGAAAAACACCCCCAAAGCATGATGCTACCACCCCCATGCTTCACAGTAGGGATGGTGTTCTTGGGATGGTACTCATCATTCTTCTTCCTCCAAACACGTTTAGTGGAATTATTACCCAAAAGTTCTATTTTGGTTTTATCTGACCACATGACTTTCTCCCATGACTCCTCTGGATCATCCAAATGGTCATTGGCAAACTTAAGACATGCCTGGACATGTGCTGGTTTAAGCAGGGGAACCTTCCGTGCCATGCATGATTTCAAACCATGATGTCTTAGTGTATTACCAACAGTAACCTTGAAAACGGTGGTCCCAGCTCTTTTCAGGTCATTGACCAGCTCCTCCCGTGTAGTTCTGGGCTGATTTCTCACCTTCCTTAGGATCATTGAGACCCCACGAGGTGAGATCTTGCATGGAGCCCCAGTCCGAGGGAGATTGAGTCATGTTTAGCTTCTTCCATTTTCTAATGATTGCTCCAACAGTGGACCTTTTTTCACCAAGCTGCTTGGCAATTTCCCCGTAGCCCTTTCCACCCTTGTGGAGGTGTAAAATTTTGTCTCTAGTGTCTTTGGACAGCTCTTTGGTCTTGGCCATGTTAGTAGTTGGATTCTTACTGATTGTATGGGGTGGACAGGTGTCTTTATGCAGCTAACAACCTCAAACAGGTGATTTAATTTAGGATAATAAATGTAGTGGAGGTGGACATTTTAAAGGCAGACTAACAGGTCTTTGTGGGTCAGAATTCTAGCTGATAGACAGGTGTTCAAATACTTATTTGCAGCTGTATCATACAAATAAATAGTTTAAAAATCATACATTGTGATTTCTGGATTTTTTTTTTTTAAGATTATGTCTCTCACAGTGGACATGCACCTACGATGACAATTTCAGACCCCTCCATGATTTCTAAGTGGGAGAACTTGCAAAATAGCAGATTGTTCAAATACTTATTTTCCTCACTGTATATATACACAAAATGTACTGTTACACTATTGCATTTACTATACAATTTCAGTATACTATTATATATTGTAATAAAATGTAACAGGTATCTGTCATGTAAGAAGTGGGAAGCGAATGCAAGTTCAGACCATTTATTTAATTTAAAAATAAAAGCAGAAAATACCATTAACTAAATCGTGACAATAAATGACAACAAGGTTGAATCTAATGTAATATAATTTATTTTAATGTGCTAATTATGGGTAAAAAGAAACATTCTCTGACTATGGGTATTGTAATGGTGTGACTCAAAGCATAAGCATAACATAGCCCCACATCTAACGCATACACCCCTCAAAACACAACAATTCCCACCTGGAAGTGGTACTGGGAAACACAAAAAGATGTCTTCTGTTCTGTGCTGGTCAACAGAAGCAATAACAATTTCAAAGCACCAGAGGGGGAAGAGGGTTCAGAGTGAAACCAGAACGGGATATGAGATTCTATAGTTTGCTAGGTGCAAATGTTCATGGCCAATGGTGAATAATAAACAAATAAAAAGCAGAGACATATTTTGTTTAATTTGGACTAAATAGAGCTGAAACCACACTGAAAACCTGCACCCTTCTTTCACCTTAGAAATATCTCTAAGTTAAGAAAAATGTTATCTATATCCGATGCACAGAAGCTCGTCCATGCGTTCATGACCTCCAGAATAGACTATTGTAATGCATTACTAGGTGGATGTCCTGCAAACTATTACTTCTCACTTATAAAGCACTAAATGGTTTGGCTCCCATGTATCTATCCAGTCTTTTAACACGCTACAATCCACCACGATCCCTGAGATCTCAAAACTCTAGTAGTTACTAGAATAGACTTCTAGTAGTTCCTAGAATAGCAAATTCCACTAAAGGCGGTAGAGCATTTTCACATTTAGCTCCTAAACTCTGGAATAGTCTTCCTGACAGTGATCGGGGCTCAGACACACTCACCCAGTTTAAGTGCAGATTAAAAACATATCTTTTTAGCAAAGCCTACACATAACACACATCACATCATAACCTTGTGCTCCAGAACATCTGATCACATGCACATTATCAACTTGTGCTGTTAATATCATGAACAGCAGCTATGCTAATTTCTCTCCACTGCTTCTCTTTCTCACCCCATCCCGAGACACCCTAAAGTTTGCCCAGCTCCAGTCACGTCCCACCTCATGAAGATTACGGACCTTTGAAGAAGTAGATGCCGAACTCGCAAACATCCCGAACCATCTAGAGACGTACCAGTGCCAATTGGATCCCACTACATGTGTGGAGTTTTGACATTGGACCTCCTGAAGTGTTTAAAGGCTCTGGCATGGAGAAGCTGATGCTGGATCTGTGATGATCACAAATGCTGAGCTCATAAAACTAGGAGCTACTAACCATATAGACTGTATAAGACTGCAGAAAGAACATCACTTATAATCTTATACTCCAGTGGTCATGTTAGTTCTCACTCTCCAGTGTTCTGTACTGTTGAAAGATTTATGATCACACTCTTGATGTCACCCAAATGAGGATAGGTTCCCCCTTTTGAGTCTGGTTCCTCTCAAGGTTTCTTCCTCATAACATCTAAGGGAGTTTTTCCTTGCCACAGTCACCACGGCTTGCTCATCAGGGATAAATGCACACCATTCACCTTAACTGTTGATTTTTGTAAATCTGCTTTGAGACAATGTCTGTTGTGAAAAGCGCTATACAAATAAACTTGACTTGACTTGACTTGACCTTTAGCAGAGTCCAGAACAGACCTTTTCGTTGGGTGAAGGCTTGCTCATCAGGAACAAATAAGAAAAGAACATTATCACCACAGTATCTGTGTAAAGCTGCTTTGAGACAAGGTTCATTGTTAAAAGCGCTATTCAAATAAAAATTAATTGAATCAAAAAGGCTACCTGAGAGTTTTTTCAAAATCCAAACACTATCTGTAAAAGAGAAAACATAACAGTAATTAACAATGTTCTGCAATAGTATTTAATTATGCAATTGAACAGCAAGGCTTTTTTTGTTCATTGAGGGTATTGAAGAATGTTAAGATGGTTGGAAAGTTATCTCAAACAATTACTTTAAATACATTTAAGCTGAATGAATTCTTAATAGCTGTATGAGTTCTATAGAAGCAGGGGCCTGTTAATACACTGGTTTGTGAATAGAGGGCAGGAAAGTGATTGGTAAGGATCCCACACCTGTGTGAAATTTGACTAAACAATATTCTGTGTTTTGTGTGAAGAAGCAAGGGTAAATTGGGGAAAGACTAGTACCATAATGCCATTCTTGGTCAGGGTCTGACTCTCTCTCTCTCTATCTCTCTCTCTCTCTCTCTCTCTCTCTCTCTCTCTCTCTCTCTATATATATATATATATATATATATATATATATATATATATATATATATATATATATATATATATATTCCTTCTCCATTCCTCAGGCACTTCCTCCTTACTAATCCTATCCACTTCCTTTTTCACCAACTCCACACCACTCAACCTTCTCTCTCTCATTTTCCTCATTTTTCAGCTGCTGATAATACTCCCTCCACCTTCTCAACACACTCTCCTCACTAGTCAACACATTTCCATCTCCATCCTTTATTGCTCTAACCTGCAGCACATCCTTCCCAGCTCGGTCTCTCTGCCTGGCCTCTCATACAGCTCCTCATATGCCTTTTCCTTGGCTTTCGCCACATCCCTCTTTACCTGCTGCCGCATCTCTTTGTACTCCTGCCCACTTTTCTCATCACTCTGTCGATCCCACTTCTGTTTTGCTAACCTCTTTCCACCACAACGTCTCTTTGTCTACCTTTTCAATTTCCAGATGTCACACCAAGTACTTTTCTAGCTGCCTCCCTCATCAGTCCTGCAGTAGTTACCCAATCATCCAGCACCTCTTCACCACCACAGAGCCCCGGTCTGACCTCTTCCCTGAACCTCACACTACACTCTTCCTCCTTCAGTTTCCACCATCTAATTCTTCTCTTAGTCCTCACACTCCTCCTCTTCTTCTTCACCTCCAAAACCATCCTACAGACCACCATCCGATACACTGTCCCCCGCCAACACCTTACAGTCTCCAATCTCCTTCAGGTTGCATCTCCTACATAGAACATAGTCCACCTGTGTGCACCTTCCTCCACTCGTATACGTCCATACCCTATGATCCTCCTTCTTCTTAAAATACGTATTCGCCATTTCCATCCTTTTAGCAAAATCTACCACCATCTGCTCTTCCACATTCCTCTCCCTAAAACCATACCTACCGATCACCTCTGTTCCCTTCACCTACATGCCCATTAAAGTCTGCCCCAATCACCAATCATTCATTCCTAGGTACACCATCTACCACTTCATCTAATTCACTCCAGAATCTTTCCTTCTCCTCCATCTCACAGCCCACTTGTGGAGCATAGGCACTGATGACATTTATCATCATCCCTTCAACTTCCAGCTTCACGTTCATCACCCTATCAGAAACTTTCTTCACCTCCACTACACTCTTACTGTACTCTTCCTTCAGGATCACCCCTACACCATTTCTCTTTCCATCCACACCATGATAGAACAGTTTGAACCCACCTCCAATGTTCCTGGCCTTACTCCCTTTCCACTTGGTTTCCTGAACACACAACATATCTACCTTTCTCCTCTCCATCATATCAGCTACCTCTCTCCCTTTACTCGTCATAGTACCAACATTTAAAGTACCAACCCGAACCTCCACTCTCCTACACTTCTCCTTTCCCTGCCATCTCTGTAGACGTCTTCCTCCTCTCCTTCCCCTCCTTCGGTCAACAGTAGCAAAATTTCCACTAGTACCCAGTTGGCCAACGATACCTGTGGCGGTCGTTGTTAACCCGGGCCTCGACCGATCCGGTATGAAATTCTTATTTGTGATCCGCATATTCGATTTGGCACATGTTTTATGCTGGATGCCCTTCCTAACGCAACCCTCCCCATTTATCCGGGCTTGGGACCGGCACTTAAAGTGGCTGGGGTTGGTTCCCTGACCGGGGGTCGAACCCGGGCCGCAACGGTGAGAGCGCCGCATCCTAACCACTAGACCACCAGGGAACCAACTGCTCAAGCTGTATAAATTAGATAATTGTCAGGCTGGATGAGTTCGTCTGCCAAAGACCATAAATGTAAAATGTAAATGTATTGATGCTCTGAAGATAAAATTTCTATTAAATACAATTTCTTGATAAGAAAGACAAAATCAGACATCATTTTTCCATAATGGTAAATTATTGACACTATCTGACAAGTGTACATTAAACTAAATTCAATTCTCTAACTTGCTGAAAGCAAATTCAGTCTTTCAAACCTTTTATGCTTCTTCTTCTTCTTCTTCTTCTTTTGGCTGCTCCCATTAGGGGTCGCCACAGCGGAACATACCCCCCTGTCCTCTACATCTGCCTCTTTCAAACCAACTACCTGCATATCTTCCCTCACCACATCCATAAACCTCCTCCTTATCCTTCCTCTTTACCTCCTTCCTGGTAGCTCCATCCTCAGCATTCTCCTACCAATATACCCCATGTCCCTCCTCTGCACATGTCCAAACCATCTCAATCTCGCCTCCCTCACCTTGTCTCCAAAATGTCCTACATGTGCTGTCCCTCTAATAAAGTAATTTCTAATCCTGTCCATCCTCGTCACTCCCAGGGAAAACCTCAACATCTTCAGCTCTGCTACCTCTACCTCCAACTCCTGTCTTTTAGTCAATGCCACTGTCTCTAAACCATACAACATCACAGGTCTCACCACAGTCCTATAAACTTTTTTTTTCACTCTTGCAGATACCCTTCTATCACAAATCATTCCTGCCACTCCTCTTCACCCACTCCTCCCTATCTTTTTTCTTCAATTCTCTAAGACATTTCCCATTACTTTGCATGTTGATCCCAGGTACTTAAACTCCTCCACCTTCACCACCTCTTCTTCTTGCAACCGCATGTCATCTGGTCCAACCGACTTTCCACTCGTTATGCTAGTAATCACTGCTCTCACTTCGTCCTTACTAATCCTATGCACTTCCTTCTTCACCATCTCTACCCCTTACAAGCATTTCTCTCTCTCATTTTCCTTATTCATCAGCTGCTAAAAATACCACCTCCATCTTTTCAACACACTCTCCTCACTAGTCAACACATTTCCATCAGCATCCCTTTTTGCTCTAACTTGCAGCACATCCTTCCCAGCTAGGTCTCTCTGCCTGGCCATTTCTTTTCTCTTTCCTTAGTGTCCAACTTCTCATTCAGCCTTATGCCATATGCCTTTTTCTTAAGCTTTTGCCACATCCCTCTTTACCTCTTACCTAATCTACCAGCTTCTGCCCTTTCACATTCCTCTCCTTAAGGCCATACCTACCCATCACCTCTTCATCACCTCTGTTTCCTCCACCAACATGGTCATTGACGTCTGCTCCAATCACCAATCTTTCTTTCCTAGGTACACCTTCTACCACCTCATCTAACTTAGTCCAGAATTTTTTCTTCTCCTCCATCTCACAACCCACTTAATCATCACCCCTTCAACTTCCAGCTTCACATTCATCACTCTATCAGAAACTCTCTTCACCTCCACTACACGCTTATTGTACTCTTCCTTAAGTATCACCCCTACACCATTTCTCTTTCCATCCACACCATGATAGAACAGTTTAAACCCACCTCCAATATTCCTGGCCTTACTCCCTTTCCACTTGGTCTCCTTAACACACAACATATCTAACAGAGCATATCATAACAGAGCTACCTCTCCCACTTTACCAGTCATAGTACCAACATTTAAAGTAACCTCCTAACCTCCACTCTCCTACACTTCTCCTTTTCCTGCTGTCTCTGTAGATATCTTCCTCCTCTCCTTCTCCTCCTTGAGCCAACAGTAGCCCAATTTCCTTGAGTGGTGTATTATAGCGTTCTGATCTCAGTCCTATTGAACACCCTAACCCTAACCCTCACCCTACATCACTACCTGACTTTACTCACAACCGTATTGCTAAATCAACCACATTGTGTTGTCTTGAAAGGGGAGTTAAACTTTAGGTATTTGGTTTGCATACGTATGTTATTTAATATTCTCAGGTTTCATTTGTAAAATATCATTGGATGATGTCACTTCCTGTTTGATCCCTTTCTGCTAGTTTTCCGGTTCGGCATGTAAAACAAGAAGAGAGTTTTGCTCTCGTTAATTATTATTGCTTCAGCTTTAAACCACAGAGACGCAATGCTGTGAGTTGATTTTTCTCTTTTTAGATAGGAAATGTGATGTCTGATCAGTTGTTGTAAACTGTTGTTTGCTATGTGTGTACAAGCAATGCTAGTAGCTCTTATAATTGCTACAAGGGAGTTGATGTTAGTTACTTATAATGGCGTGTTTATCAAGACATAGGCTCTGAATGTTTTAATGTTTTATTCAATATTTTATGTAATGTTTTATTACAGTTTTCACCACATGTTAATGAGGAGGTCACAGTAAACAGTCAACCTTACTATGACTCTGTCTTCAATGGCTACTTGGTTTATCTTGGTGTTTAGTCAGAGTTCCAACACTGTATGAGAACACTATACACATATTTAACATCTTTAGCATCAAGTGTATTAATCTAGGGGCATTACCATCTCACTTCTGTCGGAAAACACAATGTGCAATATTATATATATATATATATATATATATATATATATATATATATATATATATATATATATATATATATATATATATATATATATATATATAATTTTTTTTAATTTTATTTTTTTTATTAATCTTTATTTCAATTAGAAGTCTATTTCATGTAAATACTGTGTAAACATTTGGTGACTGAAGCTGACTCTGAGAAATGCTCATGAATTCCAGAGTACATGTACCTGTGCAAATGGCAATAAACTTGAAACTTGAATATAGTATATCAGTGTGTAAATAGCATACGTATACTAAGGAAGCTGGTGTTGTCTCTGTAGTTTGTTAAAAAATTAATGGCAGTTTTTAGTGCTGGTTGAGTCTAACTATCAAGTAAACTTTGATAATCTATTAAATGGTTCTTTTAATAATAAATAATAAAAAATATTTAAGACAGCTAACTAATGAAGACATTTAATCTGGTAGATTTTGTAGCCAACAGTTGTTCCTACTCTCATGCAAACTATGATGCAAAAAATTTGCATTCTACAATCTCTTCACAACAGAACAATCTTTGTTCCTAAAAATGAGACATGGTATTTTATTCCATAAATAATGAAGAATTCATTGCAGTACCATAAAGGACATTTTCTAGACCAAAATTCTACCACAAATACACGCAGACACACACACACACACACACACACACACACACACACACACACACACAAACAGAAAAGTAAATGAACAGAAGAGAAATCCAAATTCAATCAATATTTTGTGTGACCACCCTTTGCCTGCTAAACGGCAGGCAAGGTTTTTCCTATGGCAGGAAGGTTTTTCCTATAGCAGGAAGGTTGTTCCCAACATCTTGAAGAACTAAAAACAGAACTTCTGTGGATTTAATCTGCCTCACATCACACTGTCTCTCAATGTAATCACAGATAGACTCGATAAGGTTAAGATCAGGGCTTTGTAAGGGGCACAAATATCACTCCCAGGACTTCCTGTTCTTCTCTACGGTGAAGATTGTGAACTATGACATTTGCTGTATGTTTAGGGTCATTGTCCTGCTGCAGAATATGTTTGGGGCCAATCAGATGCCTCCCTGATGGTACTGTATGATGGAGAATTATCTGCCTGCATTTCTCAGCATTAGGAAACCAATAATCCTCCAACTCCATCTGCAGAAATGCAGCTCCAAACTTGTTTTGTTGCTACAGCCTAATATTTCAAATATTCCAAATATTGCTAATATTTTTTAACTAATCAGCCCAGACCACTTGCTGCCATTTTTCTGCCCCCAGTTGTTATTTTTTTGTACAAAGTTGAGTCTTTTAGCCTTGTTTCCATGTCAGAGGTATAGAATGGCTTTTTGGCCTAAATTTTCCTCAGTTTTTTTGTCCATCAAGAGCACTTCTGGCCAGACTTCTCCAAACAGTAAATGGATGTACCTGGGGCACACTGGTTTCCTCCAGTTCTTTGCTGATGGCACTGCTGGACATCTTCTGATGTCAAGGAGAAGTAAGCATGATGTTTTTTCATCCGCTCCTTGTTTGACCACTAGGTTTAAGCTCCCCAATGTCGCCTGGTTCTTTGTGTTTCTTAAAAAAATAGCTTAAAGAACACATCTTGAAACCTCAATTTGCTTTGAAATATTTGCCTGGAAGAGACATTGGTGATGCAGTAGAAATACCTTGTATCTTGTTGTGCTCAGTCTTGCCATGGTGTATAAACTTTGACACGTCTTCCACACCTTCACATTAGTAGCAGAGTTTGGCTGTTTCTCATCCAGTTTGAAGCTCCTTCACAGCTGTTTCTGTTTCAGTTAATGTCTGTGTTTCAACCTACATATGACATTAATACTTGCCTGCTTGGTATAATTGGGTAATCATACACCTGACTTAGATCCTACAAAATCCCTTTGTGCAAGTGTACAGTGTGTGCAAAAGTAAAAATTGAAAGCTAAACAGTGATCACACCAAATATTGGGTTGATTAAGACTTTCATTATCTTCATTCAGTTAAAATATTTTAATTGCTAAAAATAAATTAGCACTTTTATAAAGTATATTAAAACCCTTTTTTAAAGCATTACCCAAGTCTAGTTTAGGATAGACATTCCTTATTCCAACAGACTTAATTCCTCGCCAATCGCTCAAACATTTCCTAGCATGGGAATAAATCTAAAGATCCAACTTGTTTGATAGCTGCCTGTCACAATACAAACTGACTCTTGCCAAGAGTTTAGTGTTTTTAGTTGGCATTGAAGTCTTCCAAGATCTTTTTTTTTTTTTTTGGAACTGATTCTCGAACAGTTTGGGAAAAGGATGGGGTATATCCTGCTTAATCCTTTTGCTTCATTAAAATTGTAATGGTGCTTTTTTAGGCACTAAATAATCTGTTAAAAAAAAGAAATATTTTGATAATATTGTAATATTGTGCATTGTCTGTGTGGTAACAGTCTGTGCACTGTGCTGCATTTCTTTTAATTACCTAAACATTTAGTTTTAATGTACACAAGAATTTTAAACATCTAACTCTTCAGTTCACAACACAGTGAGACTCCTGGCCATGGCATATGGCTTATCCATTGCCACATTTTTGAGCCAAATGGTCACAGATTATTGATGCAGGAGAACGCAGTGGTTACATCTCAACTAATTTTAGGTCCACTTGCTAAACTAAACATATCAACATCATGTGTAAATTGCATTATCGATAATTAGCAAAAGTTGAAAATTACTAGACAGGTACAAAGAGGATTTTACAGAACCTTTAATTTTTATGTTCTTTGACACTACTCAGGACAGACCACCCGGACAGAAGGTGATAGTGCACCTCAGGACCTGGAGATCATCAATCAATCTCAAAGTCTTGAAGGGTGACCTAAAGACCTCTGGACTAAAGGAAGTCCTTCTCCATAAATAAACCCAGTTTCCTCTTTGTTTTCCAAACACTTGTAAGAGTTGACACTTGCCACTCATAAAAAAGGTAACACCAGCATTCACTCAGGCAATTTAACTGAAAAGCCTTGCCAGTTGTCTTGCCAAACTGTCTAGTGTTAAAAACTGAGCAAAAACACTTTCTCTAAATCTCCACATGAGAAAAAGTCAAATTTCAGGTAAAATGTATTAAAGCATTTTCAGTTTTCATTACATTTGTATATACATTACACATACCAGATATTTAGTAAAGCAACTGTATATAGTTACTGTACTTGTGATAGGTTTCTTAATAGATTTTTTTCAATTCAGCTTAGTGACAATTATTTATGCCAATATGATTAAAAATAAACATGGAAATAATTTTATCATTCAATTTAGGTACACATCTTTTGTTGTGGCAAAACTACTTACCTAATACGTAGTTTCAAATATAAATGTTAATAATATTGAAAATTATAAAAGTTTTTAAATGTTATTTTTAATACAATAGATTAGGCACTTTCTCCCCATCCATGAAACTACATAAAAAAAATAAACATAGTTTGCTATAAATAGCATGCTATTTAGGTGCAATTTCATTTGAGATTACTATGCACACATTTGTGATGTACTATGTTGACTTTAAGGTCCAGAGTTAGTAGCTTTGAAGAGAACATCTAATAAAGTTTAATCTTAAAACCTGTTTCATCTACAAAACCTTTGGTGTGAAATCTGTGGAAAGTGAATCTGGGAATAATTGTCCTTTGTCTCATTGGCACTCCGATTATCTTTGGAATAAATAAAACACATCAAATATTATATGCAGGTTATATGCATATAATATGCAGAATTGTTACAGATTTTACGAATTTCACAGCTTTGTGAAATCTGACATTGTACATTGCATTATAGGAGAAAGAAAGTGGCACAATGGTACTGTCTATAAGTTTAATTGACACCATATATGGTCACCACCTCTTTATGCCATTATGACATTTCACGAATGTGTGCATGCACCTAATATCACTAATTGGAATCATTTTACCAATCATATGAGATTATCCTAGTAACAATTTCAAAAGTTGGGTGGCTCTTTCAAAAGGGGGGTGATCACGTTAGACAGTAATGAGAGTGTGGCAATGTGTCTTTAGGCATGGCAGTAACTTCCTCTGCATCGTGGGAACTGCCTGTAGAAGACAATGATCGAATTCACAATGGTGCATACAAAGGCCACCTTTGGGAGAAACCATATCCCACAGCATGCTGGGAATGGGGAGCAATAGCAGCAGATGTTGGAAGGACTATAAGGCAACAGATGCCCCCAAAGCAAGTATTCAGTAAGAGCCAAGCACACATCTCTAAGTCCAGCATAAAAGAGAAGGCGAATGTGAAGGAGGAATAAAAGCACACCCAAATAATAGCAGAAGACTTGCTTCTTAAAGGAGAGAGAGAAGTAAATAGTGTGGAAATTCATGTTCATGTACTTACAACCATGTCTTATTGTGTAAGCTCTCTGTGAACATCTCCTGATGAAGACCTTTCTAAAGCCTTTCCTTCTGGCACAATGGTGTTAGACATATCTTTGATGGTTGAAACTTTCTCCAAAAAAAAATAGAAAACTGGAGCAAAATTTCTGCAGACATCGAGTGCAAATAAAAAATTAAACAAAGGGTTTTTTTAATATAGTGTTGCTTCTAGACATTTAATTTTTAATTAGTTTGTTGCACTGCTGCAAGTTTTTTTTTAATTAGTGTTGTTTCCACTTAATAGAAAATTGTGAAAAATGAAGATGTATCAGTTCACACAGAGACAAACGCACAGCTTGTGACACTGTCTAATTCCGGGTCATTTTCAATTGGCCTCTGTGACATTTCTGTACAAATAATTTGTCTCAGATTAAAGAAAATGATACCGGGAAATCCACACAACAATGACATTAATGAGGACCGCATCAATCAGTCCACCAGTGCACCAAATGTCAATATGTGGACATAACATTTGTTTTCAGTGATTTCAATGGGCTTAATCCACCCTCAAAAGTCTATAATAATAGAACACACTTAAAAAAACACTGTAAAAAAATGAAGCTGTCAGACATTGATAAATGCATCTTATTCTTTATGTGTTTGTATTCTTGTGGCCTGTGTGAACTGAGCTCACCCAGGGCACTGCATGCAGCTGCTGGCCATAATGCTAGTGGTCGTTGCAGGTCATATGCTGAATATGAAGGACCATTGGTGACCTGTAAAGGTCACAGCACAGAACATGTTCAATCCCAAGTAAACACTGCTTACCAAAGAGAGCCAACAGTCTTCCCAAATAGCTTCCTTGTATGAACATATCTAAAGTTGGAGCGCACACTGATTTTTATAATAAAGCCATAATAATAAGGGAAAGTAGAGCGATTTACAATTGGCTGAAGATAAGGAAAAGGGGTGTGGACTTTTTAAAACATCATCAAGTGTGATGTGTGGGAATGGACGAGCGGACTGACGGCTGATTAATGACCTCGAACACTGAATACTCCATTCTCTTCACATGATAATCAATTTCAATAGTGGACGAAAAAGTTGGACCATCGTAGCTTTTCCTACAATGAGTAGCAATCCTTCAGTGTTCAGGACAAAGGAACGAAACTTATGTCTTCCTGCAGTGTGTGTAAGGAATAGTATTTTAATTTTTCTAGAAAACATCATCATAGCCCTAAACCTCTTTGCTCAAATTCTGCTAAATGTATGTCCATGTGTGGCAAAAAACATTATTACCTTTCCTTAGTCCGCAGATTTACAATTAAAACAAACGGTTTAATCAAAGTGTGAATGATTTAATTGTCCTTACCACAAATAAAAAGCAGTTTTCTAACATCTAAACACTGAATGAAATATCTTATCTGGTGCAGTGTATTTGTAATACATGTTCTACTGAAATGAACCGAATAGATTATTGGTGCATCATCTTCATTTTCAAACTTGTCCCCTTCCCCCTCCAGTGAATGTGATGATGAGACCTCTCTGGTCCTGGCTCTGACTACAGACTGGCTGCTTTGCAATGGAAGCCACAGGTCTACAGGCTGCTTCACAACATTAATGGACAGATGGTGAACACCACCTATTAATGCAGTGACTAGCACTACTCAATCCTTGCCTTAGTAACTGCTGGCTTGTTTTGGCATCCTCATTCTCATCTCCCAGTAGACACACGGCTGTCCCTCGCCAAGCACTTCAGCAATATGTAAATAACCAGATAGAGAGAGCTTGCTTTCATCTGAATATGAATGGATTGAGAGAAGGCGGCACAGAGGGGGAAAAAGAAAAGAAAAACAAGGGTGACAAGGACCAAGCGTCATCCATGCCAACTTTTTGTTATGAAAGAAAGAAGCAAAAGAGACATAATCAACCGAATAAAACAATGTTTACTACAAACATTATGCCTTGCTTTATTGTATTTTTAGTGACTGTCGGAGACTTTCTTTTTAGAAACATTATTAAATTCTTTTTAGTGACTGTCAGAGACTTTTCAAAAAAGCTGCTTAAAAAATCAATCTACAGCACTGATAGTATAAAAACATTTTTACACAGAACTAAGAGAAACACAATTTAATCTGACTTACTATTACCTAGCTTATATAGTACTATATTACTATTACCTTAATTATAAAGCACTATATTGCTATTATGTATATTATAAAGTACAATAATTATATTACCTATATTATAGAGTACTTTATTACTATTATCTATATTATACAGTATAGTACTATATTACTACGTACTATTATCCTACGAGGAAATTATTGGGTAGTTGGAGGTTAATTAATTGCCAGTAAAAAGCAATTATTTATTTCTATCTAGGTGGCTAGCTAAATAATGCTACTGAGTTACTATAGAATTCAGTACAGCTTGCCAAAGTGCACATTAAATAAATTAATAAATAAATAAAATCAAACCTAAAAAAAACAAGACAGAGGAACAGGATAATAGTAGCCATCATGGTGGCAACATTATTACCTCACAGTTTCATTATACCTTATATTGCCCATGGGTGTATAATACAGGGAGTGAAAGATGTGTATAATATATTATAAATATTCTAATAAAATGTGAAATAATTATAGTAGTTTGATTTAATTCTCCCCTACGAGGGAAATATCAAGGTCCGTGACGTCGGAGTGACGTGGGGCCGTCTTCCCGTGGGCTCACCACCTGCAGGAGGGACCGTAAGGGACGGTGCTGTGAGGATTGGGCAGCAGTCGAAGGCGGGGGCCTGCTTAGACTGCTGCCCCCGCGACCCGAACTACGGATAAGCGATGAAATGAAATGAATGAATGAATGAATGAATGATTTAATTCTTATTTAAACAACCATTTAACAAGTAAAAAGCATGGCTTTACATGGTATTTTTTTATTGGTTTTATAAATGAAGAAGTGAAGAAGAGCGTGATATTGTGAAGAAAAGAGCTAGAACATAAAATCATTTGACAAGCTATTGCCATTTATATAGGTAACATTTCAGCTTCTTTACTTGGTGTCTTTCACCATCACCCTCACTGTCCTGCCATTATGAAATATCCCTACCTCTCTCTCCAAAATGTCCATTCTACTGCCCCTTCCTCTGTAGCTTCCTGCACCATATCATCCCTTCCAGACCCTGACTCCTTTTCCTCTCTACCACTGCCACTCACATTCCTCTTCTCCTATTTCTCATCTATGGACCTCCTCTGCCCTCTATCTTTTAAACCCAAGACATGTTCTCCACCTGATCCTAGCCTGGCTAGGATTGAATATCAGATTGAATCAAAAACAGCAGAGAAAATACTACGGGAAAATCAATAAATACTGATCTCAACTCATCCTTTTTGTGTTCTGACACATTTTCATCATCAAACGAAGAGCTACTGCTAATCATCTTGTCCACCTTCCAGTTGGATTCCAACCCTTCTTCAATACTCCAGACGATCTTCCTCATCTTTATCTCTTCTTTATAGTATAATTATATCTGGTCATGAACCAATTGCATTTAATCACTCTGTATAACCGGGTCATATCAACTGGCATGAAGGGAATCCACATCTACTACCAGCAGACTTTGCGCTGGCTGCCATGATACTCAGCACTTTGTCTTCCCTTTCCTCCTTTTTAACAGCTTTTTTTGTGAGGCCTTATGTGAGTTTTCATGCCACTTATATGTGGATGACACTTAACTTCCTCTGCTTTTGTCCATCAATCACTCAAGCTTTTTCACGGATCTAAGTATATCTTGCAGACATCTTTTGAATGCCGGCTGAAACTTGATCCCAACAAAACTGCTGTTTCTCTCTGGAGACAACCCCATGCATCCCCATGTCAGGATCTTATAATCTACCTGAAAAACTCTCAGATCTTACCATCTGTTGCTACACACAAACTTGGGGTCAATTTAAAAAATCAACTGTCCATATTCTCTTTCATTGCTAGGTTAACAATAATTATGCTTGTTTCTCTTTTACAACATCAGAAAGATTCATCCATTTTAAGCCACACAGGCCGCTCTGGTGTTTGTTCATTTCAAGTCTGCAACCTACGTCTGCCTTTAAAAGCCACTTGACCATTGCATCTGAACAGGAATGTAAAAAGTATTTCTCATACAGTACCCCATTGCAACATTTCCTCCACTAGCTCAGATTGAAAACACTGCTACTTTAAAGCATTTATCAGTGCATTTATCACTGCCCTCACTGATCCCAAGTGATCCCATCATTTCTTAGGGTAAAATGAATGCATGAATCCAAGTGCTTTAATGAACGTCCCTGAAATATCTCAATGCTGGCTCTCTTCCAACAGTGATTAGAGACCTACCTCTTCAAGGCGTGTTTTTTTTTTCCATATGTACACTTAGTTCTATACCTAGCGAACCTGTATGAGAACATATTTATTGATAATGACCTCAAATAATTTTTCTGTAAATCCCTGTGGAAAATAGTGTCTGTCAAATGAAATAAATGGAAACGTCTACATTTCCAGCATTTGGCATACACCCTAAACCAAAATGACTTACATTTATTGTGTCAGTAGTTGTTAGTATTTAACAAGTTTGTACTGTCAGATGTTTTTGACTATCTGTATTTTTACTATCATACTACATACAAATAAGAATAAAAATGTATTCAAATGTATACATAAATGTATACATACAAGAATATTAGGCTGTATTCACAACTTTTAATGAAGAACTTTATTCCATTGTGATATTTTTCTGTGGTATTTCATATATAAAATATATAAAATATTTATATTGAAGAAAAAAAAATCTAATTCTTTACCAAGTATGCAGCTGACAGCGGTTTGAGACATTTTTTTGAGTAAAAATACTGGTTGTCTTGTATGTAGGACAAATAAATGAATAAGACAATGTTGATTTTATAAACTGCATTTGTTAATGGATTTGTTCATCTTATCTGAACTGATCAAAATTCAACCGGCAAAGCATTCTGGAGCATGCTGGCTGATGGAAGAACCAAAAGAAAACAGAAAAATTTCCTCTTGTGGTAGAATAACAGAGAGTTGCTGATTAAGATAACTTTGCTGAAGAGCAACAGCAGACACAGAGTAATACTGCAGCAGGAAACTGTGCTGCTTCCTCCCCTGTTTTCCAGAAAGACATCAAAACATATGAGAAATACATATTTGAATTAACTAGTGCCATTATTAGTTACTGTTCTGCACAGGCATTTTCTAGAATGCTTAGCATAATTAGAAAAATAGAATAGAAAATATTTACTTTCCTTTATTTCAGAAGGTTAGCAAACGTATTTAACAGAGCTCTCATTCAGACGTGCTCAGACACTATTTACTGTGAATACTGTAAATCTGTCTGCAGTGTGCTTTGGGCCAAAATGCTCTACATGATGACACAAAGCAAAAGTGTCAGAGCATCAGAGCAGATCAAGAAAATGCGTTCTCTACTTCAAGATTTGTACTCTGCCTGCTGTCAAGAAGGATAAACATTAAAGCAATCGCAGGTCTAACGAGTCCCACTAAAAGGCCTTAGTTCCGGCCTGGCCACAAAATGGGCACCCGAGCTGGGTCGAGCATGCTCTGGAGGGGGTACAGCATGCCTGCATTTGTCATTTATGAGATTTAATTTGTCCAAGAATAAGAGCGAGTCAGAGGTCAGTCAGTTGGAGAGCTGACCTGCTGACAGGTTGACCATTCATGGTAGGCTAATGAGAGAGCTCGTCCAAGTGAACGGAACAAAGACAGACGGATTACACTGACTCATTTTGTTGACTGGAATCAATAACACCAGCCACTCTGGCTTTAATTTTTCTCTAATGATCAGCCGGCAGCCTGGCAGAAGTCTATTCACTAAACACTGCACACATGCTTTAATCAGCGCACGTCATACACGCTCTGCTTTTTGGTCAGGCACCAATAATTTTGTGGCTTGTTTCACTTAGCTTAGCTTCAGGGTGAGGCACAGCATTCATTTACACTTGGTATCAAGAGAGTGAGATATGCTCGATCATCGGATACATTCAAATGCATAGCTCGTTTGAAAATGATCTCTATGTGCTGATGAGCTTTGAGGAAAGTGAGTGAGCAAAGTTAGTGAGGAAGTGTATCAGAACCTAGAGGAAGCCGTCACCAGTATCCGCCCTCTATCTACTGCAAAGGGAAGGGGAAAAAGAAACACTAAAGTAAACAGAGCCTCTACCATAAAGCGACTGACAGAACTTGACACAATGCAGAGAGTATTTACTTTTTTGTCCTTGTACGTTGATGGATTGTTATTTTCTTTGATGACGTCATAATGTATTTGTCTGCGTAACTCTCTGAGGCTAATAAAGACATGTTGAAAAAAAGGAAAAATAATAATAACATACAGCTAAAATTATTTGGCCATTTATTTGGCTCTTTTTGTTCTAACTGTATATTCCAGCCCGCTTCACAGCAGGCTGGGCTCCAGCCATCTGAGTAGAGTGTCAGAGAAGAGAAAAAAGCTCCCAATTGTGAGGCAGATTTCTTTCCAGCACCACTTCCAGAACCACAAGCACATGCTAATCACCAAGATGCTGTTAAATCATCTTTTTGTAGCAAATACCATAAATTAATTAATAGCATCATATTTATACATTTAATAATTACATTAAATACCCATAGTTTTTATTAAATTTACACATGTCGTAGTTGCTTGTAGTGGTTGCAACAATTTACCAGACAGTGACATTGCACTTACTGCATACAAATCTGTAATTGCCTCTAATTTTGATATTAAATCATCATTACATGAAAATTACTCAACTATAAACATGAATTATACCCAGTGTCACTGGGATGATGCCCATGATTTGTGGTATCTTTAGAATCTAATTCCTGGAAATGTGCACGTTCAGATTGTACCTGCGTGTACTGAAATGTGGAGTGGGAGTGGATACAAGTGCAGAAATTGTAATAAAAATGTACTAACCGAAACAAATACATATTGTAAAATAACAAGAAACGCGATAAATGTAATGAAACACGACAAAATGTATCCTGAACAGTGCCTATAAGTAGTGCTAATTATCTGTGAACATGAAACAGACTCACAGACTTAATTATTTCTTTTATTACAGTTGGCACATAAAATGGCATAAAATATTTGGCAACAAAATAATCATTTACTTCAAGAATGTTTCTCTTAATTATGTTTAGAACTCGTGTGACTAGTTACATTTTCTTTTCAATCTTACTCACTTTAACCACTGAGCTACCACCTCTTCTAGGTAGCGGTATATACCCTAGGTTTCAACTAAACAATATAATAATTCTCCTGCGAAGTTTTTGTTACAGCCCAGTTTGGATTGACATTTCTACTGAGCACACAGGTCAGGCAAAATAAACCAGTCCAGATACAATAATACTGACACAATATAATACAGATACAATTTAATCTCATTACTTGCTATAATTTAACAGGATGTCCTGGCATCAAAATAAAGCTCAACATCTATTAATTATAGTTTGCTAATGCAATCATATATATTTTGCTGGTTAAGTGCATTAATGTTGAACCACAGAGCATCATGTTTCCGAGCTTGATCTTGGTTACTGTCTGTGCATGTTCTTCTAGCATCAAGTGTAATTCATCAGAGATTTATGTGAACTCATGACTCTACATTGCCCTAGGTGTGACAGAGTATCTGTTTACTCAGAAACTCTCCCACACAGTTCTTTTTATTCACACATGATCAGGCTCCTATCTACTTGATTGGAGGGGGAGACTCAAAAACCCAAAACATTTTTGACTAAATAAATATCAAATCGCTGTTAACAAAATGTCTTCTTGGTGCAAACCTTAGTTACTGGTGATTCTTTGAGCAGTTTTTCTGACAGCCATGGATATTTGCCTTCGGTGGGGTCTATAACAAAAATGATCATACAACTGCTCAGTTGCCTTCTGGACAATATATGGACAAAGAATTACATCTGCATTCAAAGACAGGTATTAAGCTGGTTTAAATTCTACCTGTCTGATCATACCACTTTGTAGATTTAAATAAAGAACTATCCAGGTTAATGCAAGTAAATTATGGGGTGCCATAAGGTTCAGTTCTAGGACCCCTGCTTTTCACAATATACATGCATCCCTTTGATATATACCTTACCTTACCTTTCCAATTCATCCCAAAACTATTTAGTAAGGTAAGGTAAGGTAAGGTAAGGACCTTACCTTACCTTACTAAATAGTTTTGGGATGAATTGTAACAATGACTGCACCCCAGGCCTTCTTACCTCATCTACATCTGTACCTCACTTTAGTAACACCTTTGTCGCTGTGGCTGAATGAGCACAAATCTTCCTAAGCACACTCCAGAATTTAGTGAAACATCCTCACAGAAGAATAGAGGATATTTTAATAGTAAATGGGGACTAAATGTGGAATGGGATGTTCAAAAAGTACATATGAATCTTGTGCTCAGGTGTCCACAAACCTTTGTCCAAATATTTGTCAATTATAATAATTTACACAACATTAGTCAAATCCCAGCCAAAACTGTGTGTAATATCTGTGTTTGAGAATCTGACCTGTCTGGCTTTTTCCCTTTTATGCTTTTACTAACAGTGACATTGCCTCTGCTTATCAAAGGGCGGAACTTCCTGTAGAATATTAGGTGTTATGTACTACTCTATTCATATTTCCAGAAGTGGCGAATCTCAAGTACTGTTTTTTTGTCCTGACCCATATGCGCACACTCTCCTCAAAGCTACACAAATGTTGGTCAGGCAAACAGCTCAGTTGGAGGTCCTGACCAGATTATTAGTCAGGAACAAGACAGTTTCCTTGGAATCTGTGCCCATTTCCTATTTGACAGCGCAAAGAATGAGCCTTTCCTTACTCTAGCCATTTCCCTCCCATATCCTGATTCCACCCTTTCCATACAAGTTTGTTACAAACTTAACTGTTTAAACACCCAAAAGGAAGTCACAAGGAAACAGCAGCCCAGTCCTAGGGGCCCAGTTGTCTCTGTCTGCTTCTGTATTCTGTCTAGTCATCGCTTTTAAAACTTTTCAGACAATTAATTGCTACCCAGGGAGCTCATGATGCCAGTTTCTGCTTTTGTAGGCTATGCAAGGACATTTAAAGAGCAACATAGTGCTGTTTGTGGTGTTTCAAACAAACAGGTGATGAAATTACACATTCTTTTTATGTGTGTCAAATAAATTCATTATGAAATCTGAGAGCTTACTTTTCAGATTACTTCAGTGCTGCTGAAGAAATGTCTAAATGCTGCAGAGGATGTGACACTATGCACTAAATAACTAATGCTAATGTAATCCTTCTCAAGCTATTCAACGTTAACTTTGGCGAGAATTTAAAAGCTGCATGATGATTTATGCAAAAGTCTGTAAATGTTTCAGACAAATAAATCTCTGAAATGTGCAACTGAAATTTGTGACAGCTAAACAGAGAGGGAAACAATCCTTCATGACTTTGCACAAGAAGTACAAAGAACCATGCGAAACAAAAATGCACTGTGATTAAAGTTTCTTCTTATTATCCGAATGCTGGCACAAACACAAGAACATACAAAAACAGATGAGTCGAGTTGGCTAAGTGAGGCATTCTGGGATAGGATCTTTTGGAGTGTGTCCCACACCCTGGTCAGCTCTGTGGGTTTATAAAGTGAAAAGTTTAATGAAGTAGTGAAGCGAGGGAACACTGGGGACAGTTCTCTGTGCACAGATGGCCCTTTGTATCTCCTGACACCTGCCAGCTGCCCGGCCTTCAGAATGATGGCGCTGGAGGGGGGGAGCAGGGACACCCTCTCTTCTAAGCTGCCTACAGTGGCTGGGGTTGACCTCTTGACCCTCTGTGTCAGACAGGGCCAGCGAATGTTTTCTCTCTTCCCAGTGGGTCTCTAACTCTTGTCTGTGGTCCCTTACAATTGCTGCAGTGATCTGGGACTCTGCCACTTATGGTCAAGCTGTCTAATTCTGCTGGAGATTAGATGGCCAGGGTCCCTGTGTTCACCATGAACTTGTTTAAGCAGGTTCAAAAAACAAAAAAAACAAAACACAGGATTGTTGCACTGATACACATCTGCCAAAATATGCATGTGTTTATATTAACAATAAAACAGTTGGAATATGAAGGAGATAAATAATGTTTACAAACTAAGCTGAGTGGGTTTTATGGAATGTGATATATATATATATATAGTGGTTAAATTTATAAAACATCGATCCTGATTAAATTCCACAAATAAAACTTATAAACACAGTTGTACCAAGTGTGGTAGCAATCTTTCTAATCCTTATGCTCTTTGCTTTTAAACGTAAGATTAGTCAGAATGTGTGAACAGTTGCGCATCCATTATCTTCTTTTATTAAAAAAATAAATAAATAGAAATATGTTGCAAGGTAAAAAACTGCTCCAATCCTAAACTAAACTACTTACATAATAGCGTCTAATAAACAATACAAAATCAAATTGGAGCTTCATTTACAACAAAAGTATACATTCAGAAATATTGCAATATTTAACTAAGCATTAAATTCACTTACTAAGTTGCATCTAATAAAGGGTAAACAATAAATAACTTACTTCTATGTTTGGCTCTTACACCAAGCATAGTATAAAAGACTGCTGTTTTCAATACCATGCCGCTTGATTATCTCATGATGCATCTTTTCAGAAGGGGACAACTTAGCTGGCTTTATCATTATAAAACATCTTATCTTTTACAATTAATAGCAAAGAAAATTTGCCACCTTCTCTGATAATTTTACTTGCATAATATTAAGAAAATTATGTATTTTTGACTAATTTGAATGGACAAAACTCCCTAAATGAGTGCTGATATTTAGTAGAATACGTTTAACACATTGTATCACTCTGCTCATAAAACATAAGTACACTGACACATTACACTTATTACAAGCTGTCAGTCAGTCTGTGTTTTGGCAGGTCAAGACACAACACTCTATTATTTCCACTATTTTCATTTTTTTGGGTAAAAATTAGCAAAATATTTCTCAATACTTCTATTACTAGTAGTATTACTTATACGTCTTTCTTCATACTTTAATTCTATTTGTATAGTTATTTTAACAATAGACATTGCCACAGAGCAGCTTTACAAATATGAATTGATACATAATATACATTTAAAATGATAAAAATCTATTCATATATGTACATATGTGTGTATACATACTGAGCAAGTCAGAGGCAATGGTGGAAAAAACCCTCCATGAGATAATATAAGATGTTTTAAGGAACCAAAGTCTAAAAGGACACCATCATCATTTGGCTGACACAATGTATAGTGCGATTATGTATAATTCCCTTCTATATCTGTGTACTATATATGCATTCTGTAACCAGAAAATTTATTACAGTCTTTTCAAGAAGTCTATTTTGTTGAACTGTGAAAATTATAGTTGTACGCCATCATAGTTAAACTGTATGTATTAATTGTGGTCAAAAAGCCATTTTAATAGATGTGTCTCCAATATTTTTTTTTTTATTCAAAAAAAAAAAAAGAAATATAAATTTCTGTTTATTACTAACAGACAGACTTTACTAAGAAGAATTTACATTCATTTATCCCTGCAAAGATCAGAAAAAAAGACCACTAGTGTTGGACCTCTGATATAGAAAGCTGGGTGAATGGTTGTGACAATTTTTTTCCCATAGTCTACATATTAAAATGTGTAATGTGATGACTGATTCCTTTACGTGACAGATATATCTATTGAGTCTTTTGTGTTTTTCAAAATATTGTTGACTCCTATAAATGGTGGTATATCACATCAACAGCATGATATGTTCTGAAAGCCATGCCATAATTTATCAAGACTATGTCTGACATGTTTAAGCTATGTCCCTAAGCTGAGATTGAGGAAGATGGATTGCTCTTTTCTTAGAAAATTGGATAATTGGAGGTTGAAATTGACTGCTTTGCCAAGTGCTGAGCCTTGAGTTTTTGGTTAAGGGGGAAGCTAAGTTGAACAAAGCAGGAATATACAATGTTTCGAAAAGAAGTGCTTATAAGAAGAGAATGCCCTTGTAGACAGATACTAGTGCTGGACAAATAAATATCATCTTATTATTACGTTTATATTAGGTGTGTAAGACTTTTGTCATGGTGTGACACAGAACACCAGAGTTAGATTTCTACCTTCCTTAAAAACCCTCTGGCCAAAATCATCTGCTTCCAGTTTGCCTGTTCAGTCCATAAAACATTAATCATTTTGGATTAATAATTGGAGATGGAAATGTGTTGACTATGAAAAGTGTGTTGAGGACGTGGAGGGTGTGGAGATGGTAAAGCAGGATGTGGATAGGATTAGTAAAGAGGAAGTGAGAGCAGCTATTAAGAGTATGAAGAGTGGAAAGTCTGTTGGATCAGGTGACATACCGGTAGAAGCATGTAGATGCTTAGTAGAGATGGCAGTGGAGTTTTTAACAAGATTGTTTAACCAGATTCTGGAACTTAAGAGAATGTCTGAGGAATGGAGAATGAGTGTGCTGGTACCAATTTTTAATAATAATAAGGGAGATGTGCAGATTATGGGAATGAGTATGAGTTATGGGAAAGGGTAGTGGAATCCAGGCTGAGGGAAGAGGTGACCAGAGGTGTGGTATCGTATGAGGATTCAGGTGTGGCAGAGAAGTAAGTTAGGGTGGTGCGGGACATGTATGAGGTGGAGTGGGTGGAGAAGAGTGGCAGGAGTGATTTGTGATAGAAGGGTATCTGCAAGGAGTGAAAGGGAAAGTTTATGGGACTGTGGTAAGACCTGCTATGTTGTACGGTTTAGAGACAGTGGCATTGACTAAAAGGCAGGAGGTGGAACTGGAGGTAGCAGAGTTAAAGATGCTGAGATTTTTTTATTTGGAGTGATGAGGATGGACAGGATTAGAAATAGGGTTTTTTAGAGGGACAGCGCATGTAGGACGTTTTGGAGACAAGGTGAGGGAGGCCAGATTGAGATCGTGTGGACATTTGCATAGAAGGGACATGGGGTATATCGATAGGAGAATTCTGAGGATGGAGCCACCAGGAAAGAGGTAAAGATAAAGGCCAAGGAGGAGGTTTATGGATGTGGTGAGGGAAGACATGCAGGTAGTTGGTTTGAAAGAGGCAGATGTAGAGGACAGAGTAGTATGGAGACAGATGATCCACTGTGGCGACCCCTAATGGGAGCAGCCAAAAGGTGAAGAAGAAGAAGAAGTAGAAGAAGCTCTGGATAAGGGGGTCAATGTAACATCAATGCACAGATGAGAGAATATTGCATTTTAAGGAATGTCCTTCATAAACTAAATTATTTAAATGTTTTGGTTTAACAAAACTTTTTTCTGCCATCACATGAGCTGCAAAAATGTATTAAATGTTACTACCTGAATGCTCTAAACGCTGATGAATGCTTATTTATTTATTTATTTATTTATTTATTTATTTATTTATTTATTTATTTATTCTTTCTCCTTATCACTGGCTTCTTTTTCTATAACCTTATGCTGCCAAAACTTTGCCAAATGTTTTATAAACACGTCTAAATAGAGGGAGAAGAATGAGCTTAGTGGTTAGGATGTGGGGAAGATGTGAGTTCATATGCTAGCACCTCCGTGCTGCCATGCCAGAGCCTTGAGCAAGGCCCTTAACCCTCAACTGCTCACTTATATAAATAAGATAAGGTATATTGCTCTGGATAAGGGCTTCTGCCAAATGCCATAAATGTAAATATAATGTAAACACTTTATGTATAATGCAAACATTTGCTTTAATTTAATTTTCTAAGGCATATACTTGGAACATTTCTTTGACTGATTCTGACTGTGACACACTGGTAAGCACATTCAGTTAAAGAACTTCAGGAAGAACCTCAAACCACCTGAACAGTACACCAACAATGATGGAACTGTAATGAGTGGACATTCGGTGCCACCCACATGAAGACGGGTTCCCTTTTGAGTCTGGTTTCTCTGAAGGTTTCATCTTCATACCATCCCAGGGATTTTTTCCTTGCCACACTCACCACTGGCTCACTCATTAGGGATAAAATTATAGTTATAAAAAACAAACTTATATTCACTTAATATCTACATTCTTCTATACAACATTATTATGTCGAAAATTCAAAATGTGACATTGACTGGGTGAGAAAATCACATTTTAGTTGTTACCACAGCATCTGATAAACTGGCTATATGTTTTCTGCAGGAAAATCTAGTCAAAAGCTAGTTTTCATATCCTTTTGATGAAATATATTTATTATTTTTCAATGTTGAGGGATAAAATATGTTATAAGCAAGGGGAAAAATCTATTTTGGCAAAACCAGATTTTTTCATTAGTTTGGCTGCAAAACACAGTACCTGACTTTACTAACAACCTTACAGCTGAATGAGCGCACATTTCCAGAAGCACACTCCATAATCTTGTGGAACATTTCTTACAGGAGAGTGGAGGATTTTATAACAGCAAATGCTGACTACATGTGGAATGTGGGGTTCATAAAGCACATGCAAATCTTATGGTTAGGTGTCCACAATATTTTGTCCATATAGTGTATATCCTGCTCAGGGTTGTGGTACAGCCTATCCCAGAACACAACCTGAAATGGACACCAATCTATTGCTTGGCAAATCCACCTAAAGGCAAGATTTTTTTGTAAGGCAAAATCATGCATCGGGGTTTGACTACTGACATAATTCATTGTTAACTTATCATTCTTTATGAAATACAATAGAATATTTTTCACAGGTTCTGAGACATGCATGGTTATATTTGCTTAATTTAAATACAGCTCAGTCCATGAAAAAAAACTTCACATTCTTTTTCTGGAAACACTGCAGGATACCTTTCAGACCAGTGTATTGCTGAGAAACTGACTGAAGCAGATACCAATAATTCTATTACAGCCCTGCTTTGAATGAATCTTAAGATTCTGTTGATTGACTCTATTCACTGTCTCACTGAGGAACCTCATAGTCACTTGATTTGATTTAACCCTGCACACAAGCAGAGACCACTCAATCAATCAGGCTACTTGTAAATGTAATCAATTAAACGGCATTTGAATTTATTTGAATAAATAAAGGTTTAGCAGAACAGATGTCTTTGAATACGTATGCTCTTGTCATGGTTATTTCTTTTTTCTTCTTCTTCTTTCTTTATATAGATTTTTATTATTTTAAGGGTCTCACATTAAAAGGAACCACAACATTTATATATATATATATATATATATATATATATATATATATATATATATATATATATATATATATATATATATATATATATATATAAACTGAATAAATAATAGTCAGTGGTGGACAAATTATGTAGTGAATTACTCCAGTAAAAGTGCTCCCTTTAAACTTTCACTTGAGTAAATTGAGTGAATATTATAGCTATAATGTTCTATCATAATTTTTTTCCACAGACTGTTGCTTAATCAACTCTTTATGAGAAAAGACTCACTCTTAGCACACTATCTATTACAGTTTTTCTCAGTTGCTTTGGAGCATTTCTCAAATCATCTTTAATATTTTAATCCAGTAAGAGCATTCTTAAAACAATGTGTAAAAACAGCACAATACATTGGATTTCTAGCAAAATCCTGTAGTTTTCTTAAAATACTCAAAATTAAGTATTTGTGTCAATTTACATTTCATTCACATCAGAATTGATAACAAACAAGATTGTCAAAATGTTATTCATGTTGTTATTATGATGGCACACAGTTTTAGTATTTCTTGAAATAAACTACAGCTTGGATTACAGTGATTAAAAGTTGAATTTCTTCTGTATGGCATCTATGAATTTCAGCAGCACAAAGGTATTTATTTTAATGCATATTTGATTTATATTGATTGCAAGAGACAGGATTCACACTTGTATTGAACTGTAATAGTGTGCATTCATTTCTTGGTTGTTCAGAAATCCATTTTCAGAAATTGTAATTCTGTGTTTTTCTTTGTTGCCAATTGATGGATCACAAGATTCACCTTTGACTTATTTCAGAGAACTAGTTGATCATTGGTTGATCTAATGCTGTTCACACCTTTGTTAGTGAAATTTAAGATTCATCTGCACAATTCATCAATTCAAAAAACATTTACCAAAAAAAGTTGTATAGTATGTATATATATATATATATATATATATATATATATATATATATATATATATATATATATATATATATATATATATATATATCAAAATATATTTTCTACTATTTATATATATATATATAAATAGTAGAAAATATATTTTGATCAACATGACATAAACAACTGATAATGTAGGAAACAGCAGACTATTGTACACAATCGATTAATTGAATGTACCAAAGCATTTGCAATTTGATCAAAGCAACAAGAAACATTTTTTTTGACGTGCACAAGTGACTAAATGATGTGGAGGTTGAACAAGGAGTTTTGAGAATTTCATTTTTGATCTGAGAAACGCTCCAAAGCAACTGAGAAATACATGTAATAAAATGAAATAAATGAGTCAAACACTGTTTGATATCGATTAAAATGATCATGAACCCAAAAACCTGTTTTCAACTATTCAGACAAAATTGTGCAAATAAGGTAATGGGTGTTGTGGCAAGTTAGAGTCAGCAGTTTCATTTATTACTCTCATGTTCTGCCTTCTGTTGAACTGAGGCTAAACTGTATGTTTGTGCAAAGTAGATACAGTACCACCAAGTGGAAGTCAAAACAAGTTCAAATCAGAGCACGTACTCTACCCTGATCGGAGGCTTGCTGTGTGCTTGACCAGTTATGTTTTTATCCACTCATAAATAAAAATTAACAACCGTTTTCACAAAATGTAGTTGATTAATAAGATATTTGACTTTTAAATGTAGTAAAGTTAAAGACTCCTAAAATGGAAATACTTCAGTAAAATACAGACACACAAAAAAGCTACTTAAGTACAATAATTAATTACATTTACTTCCTTACTGTCCACCACTGCTAATAGTAGCACTCACACGTTTTGTTTTTGACCCTGCATTCTGATTGCCAAATCACTCTTTGGCTCAGGTCGAATATGATGATCGTTTGCATAGCATCATGCTTTGACACAGAATGGAATATCAACAGGTGGATTTGGGGATATTTTATAGCTGAAAAGTTTTTTTTCAGGCTCTCTGCCTTTTGTCAAGAAGGATGGGTCTGAGTGTGTAAATAATGGCTGCTTGAATTACATCCACGGGGCCACATAAAGGTCCAGGAATGAAGTTTCACAGCTGTCCAGCATTAGGAATGGAGGTAGAAGGGGAAAGACTTTGTTGTGAAAATGCCACAATCCCAACTATGAATGAAACTTTATATCACAAAACTAATAGAAAATTATTTATAAAGCGGAAAATAAATGATTAACCACCCTCTGAATAACATTGTCATCTAAAGGGATAAAAAGATGACTGATTTAAAAAAAATGAGCTCTTTAAGTCAAAGATCTTTAATCTTAAAATCATCAGAGAAATGTGACCCTAGTGAGTAATGGCTGGATCTGTCAGGCACTGTTGCTCTGTATAACAGGTTAGCTTTTAGTTCAATGGGATCCTCCAGAACTAGGTTTCCAAAAACAGCTGGCTCTTTACATCGCTTCCTGTAGATCCCATCATCTCACTGCAAGCCAGAGTAAATGAGTTCTCCCAGAGGTCAAAGGTAGTGCTCCTCTTCCCAGGAATCCACCCAGCCTGTACAACTCTGCATTAAAACAGGAAGCCAGGGCATTGTCCATATGCTGTCTTCACTCACATGAGTGGAGTGGATTTCTGATGGCAAAGCCAGGAACATCTAAATAACTTTTGACAGCCATAATATAATCCTTGGCACCTCTGTTTTATTAGGCTCCACTAACTTAGTTTCAATAAGAACGCTACCAAAAGTCCAAAAAAAGCAGTGGTTGGAGGTTTGTGCTACTAATTATAGTGGAATGAAAATGTGTCAGTGACAGTGCAGCTGCAAAGCTCTAACAGTCACACTTGTATAGTCATACAACAACTGCATTCAGCACTAAGCTTTGACAATGCCTGTGGACTTGGACATGCCTACACCAGACCTATCCTTCAGGGACTGTGAAGTTTCCAGAGGAGGCATAATAATGGATTTAATGAAGAACTGGGTGTGATATTTTTCCTTTGATTAAAGGTTAATTAGAATCTTAGGCTAAACATGAGCAAACAAAAAAACAGTATTAATCTTCATTGGTCAGCCATAGCATTAAAACCACTGACAGGTACAGTGAATAATATTGAATATTTCACATTTTTTCAGATGCCCTAATCCAGAGCACCTTACATTTATCTCATTTTCACAACTGAGCATCTATTGGGTTAAGGGCCTTGTTCAGGGGCCCAGGAGTGGTAGCTTGGTATGGCTGGGATATGAACTCACTTAAATTTTTTTATTGGTATAGCAATTTTAACAGTCTCTGAATGCAGCTTTACAGAGATATAGTTTGTTCCTTATAATTGTACATTTATCCATAATGAGTGAGCCAGTGGCAACTGTGGCAAGAAAAAAATCCCTGAGATGTTATGAGGAAGAAACCTTGAGAGGAACCAGACTCAAGAGGGAACCTGTCCTCATCTGGGTGGCACCGAATATCCATTCGTTACAGTTCATTGTTGAGGTGTGTGTAGGTGATAAAATGCAACCTGTAGCTCTGATCCATTGTAGAAGACTGCTTACATTAATTCCAGTCTAAATCAATCCTCAAAGCTCCTGTGTTGCTTTATGCAAAACCATCCCTAGCTGAACAGAGTGGTCTTTAATTGAAATTAACCCCATCCAGAGGCAGGGACAAACCAGGCAGATCCAGAACTTCAGATCCAAAGTCCAATGCCTCAACCACTAAGCTACCACCTTTGTAAATCTCATTACAATGGCATTTTTGGCATTAAAGGAACAGTTGAGAGAAAAAAAAGTGGTCCAAGGAAGGACAACTGGTGAATATTCTGTGCAGCACCAAATGCAAATTCCTACAATGGGCATGTGACTATCACTGGACTATGAAACAGTGGAAGAAGGAGGTCTTGTCTAATGAATCACATTTTTATTTTTACATCATATGGACACCCAGGTATATGAATTTCGATTATCTGTAAATAAATGGCAGTACAGGAAGAATACAATCTGTGACTGCTCTTCATGTCATTCCATAATGGCATTAACATTCAGCATGATAATGTCCTCTGCCACATTGTAAACATTGTCTAGGAATGGTTTGAAGAACATACAGTCAAGGTGTTGACTTGGCTTAAAAAATTCCCACATCTCAATCTTTGGCATTTGTCGGATCTTCTAGACAAACAAGTATGATCCATGGAGACCCCATTTCACAACTTACAGACCTAAAATGATCTGAAACTAGCATTTTGCCTCCACAAATCAAACTGTTTTGCTAAGATAATGGGAACTTACACGATATTATGAAGGTGGGTTTAATGCTATAGTAATTACTGTATTGTTTAACAATAGCTCGATCCCTACTGAAATGATCTGCAGTTTAAAAAAAAACACACACTTATTTCTAAAAACAGTGCCATAGTGTATTTAACTATGACTTTGGTGAAGAGGAGAGGGAGGAGACCTGGTACAGGTATGATCTCAGAGTATAACACTTATGCAAATGACCAAAAAACCCACAAAAATCTTTATCCATTATGTGTGGATGTTTCATTACACCTTCTTTATCTTTATTTAACACAGAGTTGAAAGTGTTTGATCTCATTGTCACTAAATGCAGGGGGAATTCTCTTTGTGCAATAGTGACAGGTGTGAGGCAGGTGCTGGAGCTCAAAGTTTACTGTTTACCTATAAATGAGGACCATTATTACGGCCTAACTGCCAATTAGATTATTTAGCATTGACAGAGAGTACAGTGATACACTGCTGTTACACAAATCCTCTACAAGCTTGTAAGGGGATTTCAGATTCTGTGAGGCTGGCTGGTGAATAATTTCTGGCTTACGGTTTCTAAAAGCACAAGCATATCTGGAAGGAGTAGAACTAATACCCAAAGAACCGACTCATCAAACAACCACTGCTATTTAAATAATTTACTCTTTTCATTATTAAATAGTGTAAAAATGTAGAAAATTATAAAAAGGGTAAATTACAAATGTGTTCAATATAATGCTGGAATTATTCTCCACTGGTCAACGTGGTTATTTTAATATCTTGAGAGTTTGTTATGCTGTATTGTAAATTTGTACCTATTACAACCTTATGGTGGCACTTAAAATAATAAGCTTGATAGAATATTGTTTTTTTATGTGCATTACTCTTGATTTTAAAGCACAGAATATGTTCGTATATATGAGAAACATTTTTTTCAAACAAGTTTTTCTCAGTTGCTTTGGAGCAGAAATTTCAGATCTCGAAATAAAATTCTCAAAACTACTTGTTCAACCTTCACATCATGGAGTCACTTGTGCACATCATCAAAACAATTTCTTGTTGTTTTGATCAAAATGCAAATGCTTTGCTTCATCCGTTTAATTTTTTTTGTGTACAATTGTCTGCAGTTTCCAACATTATCAGGTGTTTGTCATGTTGATCAAAATATATTATACTGGTTTAACCTGAATAGTCTTAACCCCCAAAACATCTTGGCATCAGTTCGTTGCATAAGTAATTAAATGCAAAATAGTTAAACCAGTTGTCATTATCAGTCAAGCTTTAATATCTGGAAAAAAAAAAGGTTTTTGTAAACTTAAATGTCTTAAATTGATTAATTGTGCAGATGAATCTTGAATGCCACTAATGATGGCGAGTTTACGGCATCGGATCAACCAATGATCAGCTAGTTCTCGAAAATTGGTCAAAGGTGAATCTTGTGAAGCTTTAATTGGTGAGCGTATACAGACATACAATTTCTAAAAATGGATGAAAAACCAAGAAACAAACGAATACTTTTACAGTACAGTAAGAGTAAATCCTCTTGCTATCAAAATATATCAAATATGCATTCAAATAAATTATTTTTTTAGTTTATATAAGGAAATACAAAAACTGTGCACCATCGTAATGACAACATGAATAAACATTTTGACGATCTTGTATCTGAACAATGACAAAAGGGCTTGCCAGTCTGAGGTCAATGAGATGTTCATTGACAAATACTTACTTTTGAGAGATGAACTAAGGATTTTTTTTTTAAGTGCATTCTTTTGTAAGAAATCCAAATTGTACAAATTGTTTGGAGACTTGCACTTACTGGTTTGTAAATATTAAGACTGATTCGAGAAATGCTCCAAAACAACTAAGAAAAACTGTAAAAGAAAAAGAAAACTCCAGAGACACGTGCTCTGTCTCCATCTAGCGGGAAATTCAGGCACTTACTCAAAGGCACTGAAGCAACCTGAAATCACGGCCTTTTCATTAAAACAACTGAGCTACCACACACATTCAAATGTGCCTTTTGAACATCTCATTTTATATCTAGTTTACTTTTTGTTGTTATAATCCCCTCCACTTTTCTGGAAAGATGTATCACTCGTTTTATTGGAGTGTGCATGTGTGAATGTGAGATTCATTCATCCACAAGGCTGTTAGTAAAGTCAGGTACTGATGTAGGTGAGGTGCGGAGGTCTGGGGTGCAGACAGTGTTCACATTCATCCCAAAAGTGTTTAATAGGGTTGAGGTCAGCGCCCTATAGCAGGAGATCTTCCACTCCTACACAAGTAAACCATATGTTCATGGGGTATTGCCATGCTGAAACAGGTTTGGGTCTCCTAGTTAAAGTGAAGGGACAACTTAATTTAATGTAACAGTTTGCAGAAGAACCACAGATGGTTGGAAAATTGAGGCGTCCTAAAATTTTTCCCCATACAGTGTGTAATACATGAAGTTAAATCATGTAGAAATCATACATTATTTTTCAATTAAAATACTGGTAACCAACAGGTCACATTTAAACAAATTATTATTAGATGGACAATACGATTGCTTTACTCCACATAGTGAAGCACAATCACTGTGTCTGGTTTAAGTACTCTACTGTACTGTTTTGCACCTTTCAGACAAGTTATGTAATCCTCTGTGTAGGTATGCTTAGTTTTAGTTCATTCTGTGCTGTCTCATGTAGTCCTGCACCTTGGTTCTGGAGGAACGTTGTTTCATTTCAATGTATTCATTTCAAGCTGTATTTTGTTTGTCAATTTAACCTCTTGACCTGATTACAGAAACTAACTGCCAGGTGCCTGATATCACTGCTTAATCAAACTTAACCTCATCAGAGCTTTCATACTGGAGGAAATCAAGCACAGATTTCTAAGAGCTTACAAAATAGTAACCACCAGCAAACCACCATTGTTTTCTTTATTTCAGACATTTGCTACCTTTTGGTCATGATAAGCAAAATAGTCCTGACTAAAGGGAGATACACAATACGGGGACATTTTGCACTTTATTTTACAAAGAGTTATTAAAAAAAAAAAAAAGAAAAAAAGAAACAGCTGTGCGTTATTAGCCTTCCCAAACAAATAATAATAATAAAAAATAATAATAATAAAAAAAAAAAAAAAAAGAAACAGCTGTGCGTTATTAGCCTTCCCAAACAAATAATAATAAAAAATAATAAAAAATAATAATAATAAAAAAAAAAAACACCCACCCACACACAAAAGAATGTATGTTTAGTCTTTCAGTTACAGATCAAGATAAGCTGCCAAACACACACACACACACACACACCCCTAATTGGCATTTTCTAATCTTTTTTCAATTTTTTAGGCGTTTTGCCTTTCTTCTTGGGTGATGAAATGTCCTTGTGGCAGCAATCACAAACCCAACAACCTAAAACAAAAACAAAGAGCACATAATTTGACAAAGCAACCGAAAGACGCACAATATTTCCGCACTGAACGACTTAAAGCTGTTCAGTAAGAAAAGCATATGAATGAATCATCTGTAATGAAGCTGAAGATCACAGGACAGAGTGCAATTGTTTTACATCTATCAAAGAGCTTCTAGAAACCGTTGGCTATTGATGCGGATAATGTTTCCATTTAAAAACTGTACTGCAGTCACAAGTGAAGCATATGAAATTCTATACACTTTTATTATTTCAAAGCCATTTTGGTTTCTCTGAACAAATTGGAATATATTAATCTGATATGTAGTAACCAAGAATGGTGACTAAGCGCACATTAAACCAAACGAGTGGGCGTCGCTTACCCAGTGGAATAGAGTCCATTCCCACACAGAAGGTGTGAAACCCACGGTCGCACGTATCGCAGAACATCATTTCATCCTCGTGATGGGGCTGCTCACACACTGTGCATGTCTTACACTCCATACACTGCCATGGGTACGTCTTGATTAGTGCCACCAGCTCTGCGCTCATGTCCAAGCAGGACGGGTGACCTGGATACACAAACAGTTCTCCCTCAATGCACATACATACGCACAAACTTCACTCTCAACTTAAATGAGCAGAGACGGAGAGGACGTGAACGGATACCGCCTCCCCCACTGTGTTTTTACAAGATGGAAAAAAAAAAATCTACAAATGAAGTAAATAAGTTTAAACCTCAATTATTTATTTTATTTTTAAATAAGTTTTTAATTTGAACCCTGTTAAAAATCATCCATGTCTACAAAAAATCCCTTTCTCATAAAAATGCTAGAAATGCACAGCTGTAGGAACATGGGTAATGTTACACTATTTGAACAAAAGTTTGTGGACACCTGACTATAAGATTCATATTTGCTTTCTGGACATCCCATTGCACATTTAGTCCCGTTTGCTGTTATAATAATCTCCACTTTTAAATGCAGTGTGCATTTGGAGATTTTGTACTCATTCTACAAGGGTATTAGTAAAGTCAGGTACTGATGAAGGTGAGGTGAGGAGGCCTGGAGTGCAGTCAGTGTTCACATTCATCCCAAAGGTATTCAATAGGATTGAAGTCAGAGCTCTAGAACAGGCCACTCAAGATCTTTCACTCCAAGCCATGTGAAGCATAGGATCATAATCATGTTGGAACAGGATTGGGTCTCCTAATGCAACTGCATCCAAGGACATCCTATACAATTGTGTACCTGTAACTTTCTGGTAACAGATTTAAAAAAAAACAGATGCCCCAATACTTTTATCCATATAGTGTATGCTTTTTAATAAATATTTAAGGCAAAAAAGGGATTTGAAGTATTTACTTACCACTGTTCTGGCATTGAGAGCAGTGGATGAGTGTCTCCGGCTTGCCCTTCTTGTTGGACTCCTTACCCTTCTGGCATATGCCACATATAGCATAGGGAATGACCTTAGGCTGCAAGGGCAGAGCAATGCTATAAAAAGCCATGGCAACCAAAAGGTCCTACATTTCCCATAAGACTCTGTGGTCCTGGGCCGTACACACCAAGATACTAATAAGACTTTTCATAAGTTCAGGTCTTCAGTGAAGGCCAAAGTACAGAAACCTAAACAGCACGATAAGTGTGAGGATTTTAGGAAATCAGTGGCAGAAGGCACATAGAATATGAGATAGCAGTCTGGGGTCATATGGCATTAAGATCGTAAATATACAGCTGTGTCTTCAGAGCAGTAAGTATTGTGTTTTTACTTTTCTTTGACACATTAAATAAATGCATCTCAAATAAAACCAGAATTATTCAGTTTTGTTTGCAGTTTTGTTCATGAAACCTCAGAAACATAATTATAACAGTCTAATAGGTGCAAACACTTTGTACAGTGTCCTTTTACCCAAGAGGGCAAAATGTTTATTTCCTTACTGTCAAGTACGGCTTATGAGCTTCCACTTACCAAAAATCCAAAACCAATGTCATAACTAACATGAAAAGGAACAATGGAAGGAAAAAAAAAAAGCATTTCATCTCTCATGCTTTAAGAGCACACATGAAACACTTAATTTAAAATGAGGCTAAATATTTTCCACAAAAAAAAAAAAAAAAAAAAAAAAAAAAATCTCTGCAATCTACTTTTCTTTGAAATTGTTTTATTCAAACGCTTAACTAATATGCAGGTGTAACAGGTCAGAGACCAAACTATAAAAACTGCTAGAAAGAGCAGAGTCAGGACATCAGCAAATGCAAAGTTGGAAGGGCAAGTTGCAGGTCAGACAATGTTTCACTGATTATAAAGCTTGCAGTTAAGTCAACATCAGGATATACGCCTTCATTCGGTCACAGTAAGAGATGCTCTAATGCAGTGAAAAGGCATTACAAACAGAGGAAACAATCATCACTATAAAAGACATTGCACTGGAACACTCAAAAAGGACAAGGAGTTGGAGAAGAGATGAAAAGTACGTTATCATCATGTACAGAGAATGGATCAACAGAAGCTGTACCTGGCATGATTAACAAAAAAAATAATGTCTAATAATATACAAAATAATTGCATTTTAGTCGATTTATGAATATATTCTGGTAGTGTTTTATTTTTAAAGTGGGGTTACAGGGGGCATTTGTAGAGAAGGAACAAATGTTTAATAATAAGTGGTACATATTAAAATGAGTCTTATGGGTTTTTTTTATTCATTCAAACATGCTGCAAATGTACACTAAATAGCAGTTTTTTTATTAATATTTTTAAAGAATACTTTTTTGATTGTTATTTCTTCGCATATCCCAGCGATGTTGGAAGCTGGGGTCAGAGCGCAGGGTCAGCCATAAAACAGTACCCCTGGAGCACAGAGTGGCAGCTTAGTGATACTGTAACCATTAAACAGCTACAATCTTCCTAAATGTTTGTTATATGTGCTACTGCAGCACAAACCAAATGCAAGTTTGTAGGAAATATAGACATGGTTCCTTGCAAACCTGGACAATTTTTTTAGTTTTATAGAATAGGGTCTGTTTTCATGAGGTAGATATGTTAGAATCAGAGTGATGGATCTGATAACTTGTTTGTGCAAAAAATATAAGCGATTTGGATTTATATTGAAAAGCAGGCCTCGATAGAAAAGAACGTTATGAAAACAACAAATTTTACACAGGCAGAGACTCCTGTAATGGTAACGACTCAACAAAGCATGAAAGGATTAGAAGAACTACAGAACACTGATTATTACTGAGATGTGCAAACCTTTTCCACAAAATACTTATAATTAGTTTTTTGTTTTTTTAAACAGTGCTTGTCCTAGTGAAGGTATACCTTTTGTTGATCCAAAGTGCTTTGACATTAGCAAAAACAAAAATGCTGATCAGCCAAGAAATAACTGGTGTCTTAAGTTTCTTTTTTTCAGTTTTGGAGCTATGAGGCAGAATATAACTAATAAGTTCACTACAGCTAAAAGCTAAAATGAAAAGCAAACATGGCTTGGCTGGTCGACTACAGAATCATTGCCAATCATTTGACCAGAACTGTTTCATGTCGAACAGTTATGTGAAACACTTGCATGCTACAACATCATGTAGGTGAATTCCACTGAAAAATGACTGATATTCTTAACCGTTTCTTTAACCAGAGAAAAAAAAAAAAAACACTTTTTTTTAAGAAAAATATCATCCAAATTAAAATCTTTTTTTTTTTTAACATCACTGGCATTTGTTTGTTTAAGGAGTGTAAGCTTAATTTCTTCACATAATAAATATAAATCTTTTAAAAATAAGCAGCCAATCATGTCAACTTTCAGCTTAACTGACCAAGAGGTATTTCTTAACATTTGTTCATAAGGTAGGGGTAAATTGCTAATAAATAAATAAAAAAGATAAAAAATAAAATAAAAAATAAAATGAAAACCAATGTGTGCAACTCAGCATTAAAACCTTAAAGTAACAACAATGCCACATTACTGGCATGAACATTATTGCTCCCAAAGTCTGTGTTGAAAAAGTGACCTCTCAAAAGACTGCATGGTACCAAACAAGTACCACTATTGGAAAATAAAGTTCCCTTGATGATTGCAGTCCCAAAAAAAAAAAAGGGGGAAAATTGCCTGTATGTGTGTGAGCATATGTTGGTTGTTTAAAATTATAGCGTCGCACAGACTCAGGTCTGCTGAAAAGAGGTGGATTTCTCATGTGAAAGTGCTAGAAAAAAACTAGGAAGGCAAAATTAAGGGGAAGAAAAAAATATCAGGGGCTTTTGTCTTCTACCTTGTACCCAGGAACAGATTTGTGTTGGAGGGAGCGTGGAATGGCGTCTTTGCTTTTGCCTTTGGACTGGACCCCACTGTCCTGGCTGTCTCCGTCTGAGGTGTTTCCTGTTGAACTGTCCTGTGTGAAAAATGCAACAGTTTTAACATCTAAGATTCCTCATATATTGAATACGGTCATCTATTATTAGGCATGGCAGCATCTTAGTAGACTAATCCTATACATAGACTCAAGTCTCTTACCCCAATCAAAGTGGACGAGATTCTGCAGCAAATTTCAGCGACAACCAAACAAGTGATTTTTTAGATTTTACATTCTTTTAAGCTGTGCAGCATAAAACAGTATACTTTACACGGCAATAACCAATGCCTCCTCTATATTGCATATGAAGGGGTAGCACAGGTGACAGGTCCATCTTCTATTGGTCACGGGTCTTCATGTGAGACAAATTCATGTGATTATGTGATAAAGTAAGAGGTCACCAAAACTTATACTGTGAAATATATTTAATTATGGATATTTGCATTCTGGTCTTCAGCATTCATACAAGCATACATACATACATGCATGCATACATAAAT
This sequence comes from Silurus aristotelis, assembly GCF_946808225.1. Lineage (NCBI taxonomy): Eukaryota > Metazoa > Chordata > Actinopteri > Siluriformes > Siluridae > Silurus > Silurus aristotelis. The sequence continues at coordinate 10,564,503 of NC_139577.1, read as the reverse complement.
AAATAAAAAGATAAAGGCAAGTCAATGAAACGAAAAATGGAGTGCCCCTCAACACACTCATAGGAACCAATAATGGGCTAGGGTCACTTTAATAGGAGAAAGAAAGTTGGTTTCCCTCCCTCAAAGAGAACACAGCCAATTTTTCTCTAATGGACTTCTGAACAATGATGGCTGTTGCTTCATTCAAAGTTGTGTTCTCTGGATGATGAGGCGAATGCTTTTCTGTTGAAAGAAATCCTTAGTTTTCCCAAACAAAAAATGCAATATCTGTGATGCTGCCTAACAAAATTTTAATGTGGTCCTCCTTTAAAATTGTAAGCAGGTACCAATAATAAAAAATAAAAAAAATTCATAAATAAAAAAAAGTGTTAATTTTCATTGGTTTTAAGGTTGTAATATTATGAATGTTTGTCCCCATCTACAGCTGATAAAAACAATGAGAAACATAAAAACATCTTACAGATGAGCCCTTGTTCTTCTTGGTATCATCCCCCTTTCCATCTTCGCCATCATCCGAATCGCCATCACTCTCTGGTGCAGGCAGTTCAGGGTCCAGTGGAGGCTCATACAAAGCTGTGTTTAATGGCAGATAGCGCAGCTCATTAGGAGAATACCTGCAAGCACAAACAGGATATACATATGTGATTGTATGCAAATAAGGCCACGGGTGTTGTGGCAAGTAAGAGTCAGGAGTTTCTTCCATCATTTATTCTCCCAAAATGTTCTGCTTGCTGAACTGTAAAGTGCACCAGGAAAGTATTCACAGCGGTTCACATTTTCCACATTTTGTTATGTTACAGCCTTATTCCAAAATGGATTACATTAATTATTTTTCTCAAAATTCTACAAACAATATCCTATAATGACAATGTAAAAAAAGTTAGAAATCTTTGCAAGTTTATTAAAAATAAAAAACGGAAGAAGAAGGAAAAAAAAAAAAAAAAAAAAAAAAAATCACCTACATAAGTCTTCACAGCCTTTGCCTTATCCCTTTGCTGAAAACACCTTTGGCACCAATTACAGCCTGAGTATGATGCTACAAGCTTGGCACATCCATTCTTGGGCAGTTTCTCTGATTCTTCTTTGCAGAACCTCTCAAGCTCCATCAGGTTGGATGGGAGTGTCAAAGCCATTTTCAGATCATTCCAGAGATGTTCAAATCAGGTTCAAGTCTGGGCTCTGGCTGGGCCACTCAAGGATATTTCACAGAGTCGTCCCGTAGCCACTCCTTTGTTATCTTGACTGTGTGTTTAGGGTCATTGTCCTGTTGGAAGATGAACCGTCGACCCAGTCTGAGGTCCAGAGCACTCAAGCAGGTTTTTAATCAAGGATGTGTTTGTACATTGCTGCATTCATCTTTCCCTCCATCCTGACTAGTCTCCGAGTTCCTGCAAATGAAAAACATCCCCACAGCATGATGCTGCCACCACCATGCTTTCACTGTAGGGATGGTACAGTGCCTGGTTTCCTCCAGACATGATGCATGGCATTACGGCCAAAAAGTTCAATCTTTATTTCTCATGGTCTGAGAATCTTTCAGGTGCTTTTTGGCAAACTCCAGGCAGGCTGTCATGTTTCTTTTACTGAGCAGTGGCTTCCATCTGGCCACTCTAAAATACAGGCCTGATTGGTGAAGTGCTGCAGAGATGGTTGTTGTTCTGGAAGTTTCTCCACAGAGAAACGCTGAAGCTCTTTTAGAGTCGGGTTCTTGGTCACCTGTTGTCTGATGTTTACAGACAATTCCTTGGACTTCATGGCTTGGTGGGACCTTATATATACAGGTGTGTGCCTTTTCAAATCATGTCCAATCAACTAAATTTACCACAGGTTGACTATCCAATTTGTAGAAACATCTTAACAGTGGAAACAAGATGCACCTGAGGTCAATTTTGAGCATCATGGCAAAGGCTGTGAATACTTATGTACATGTAATTAATTATTTTTTTCCAAACTGGAAAAGATTTCAAACAATCTTCTTTTACATTGTCATTATGGGGTATTGTCTGTAGAATGTTAAGGAAAATAACTTAACTTAACAACTTAACTTGTTTTGAACTGATTGGTGGCTTGATCACTACATTTCAAAGTCAAATATATTTTTACTCAAATACGTTTTGCGAAGTTAAAGTAAAAGTCTGCCCAAAAAATAAAATACTTCAGTAATGTAAAGATACGTGAAATAGCTACTTAAATACAGAAAATAATTACATTTATTTTGTTACTGTCCACCACTGCACCTGATATACAAAGACATATAGACATTTATACTTAGTACTTAAAGTAAATAAAATAAAATAAATAAATTTGAAGATTAAAAAACATTAAGGCATGAACGTAGACTACAATGTTACTTCTGTGATCAGGTTTAATCAGTGTAACTACACTAACATATAGGAGTTAATTCAGTGTTATTGTTCTATCACACCTTTTGTAGTACTCCTGGAATTGTCCTGGAATAAGAGCAACTGGGTAGGGTCCAGTCTTTGTCCTTTCTGGTGGGAGGACTTTGTATTTCCCTTGAGGTACTTGAATGATCTGTGTGGGGGGAAAAATAAAAAATAAAAAGTTTGACATTTCAGTTCAACATATTGTCTAAAGAAATTAGAGTTTGACAGAGCCACAGGTTTTGCTTATTAATCGGCACCGATAGTAAATTGCTGGACCTATTGGCAAAAAATAAATAAACAAACAAACAAAACCTTTTTAAAAATACACAATGATAGTAGACTTTCTCAAGCGTAACACGGAAGAGAGTAGAGCGGCCTCTAGAGGCGAGTCACTGACACCTCGCACTGTGTGTATGATTACAGTAATTTCCGGACTATTAAGCGCACCCATATATAAGCCTGAATTTTACAAAGATTTTTATTTAGATTTTTATATTGTCTACACTGAAACTAATGAACGTTACACAGGCTTTAACGAAAGACAGTGTCTGTAACACGGTGTACTGGGTGAAATATGTTGTGGCTCCTTTAAGAGCAAAGCGGCATTTTGGGAATAGCCTGCCGCCGCATTTTTTCCGGTATTACTGCATGTATGCAAGACCGAGGAATATGTCCTTATTATTTTCTGATGCTCATTTCTAAGTTTTTTTGACTTACCCCTTGCCAAGAAAAATAAAAAAGCACGAGTTTTGGAAACCTGTGTGTGCTTATATGATTTCTGTTGCAACTAGAGTTAGCGAGCTCTCCCTTCACCCAGACTCAACTCGTTACAACGGCTTGTATCTAAACAGTAGCCTACCAAGAAAGTCATTGTTCACTGTCTTCCTCCTTCCTTTCACAACTATTTTTCTTGGGAGTTTGTCTTTTGGCATCATTGTGCGTTTAAAAATCACCATCGGTGAAGTTTTTCTCCCGATGCCGTGAGACTCAGAACACAGGTGAAGTGCGTTTTTTCATGCCCGTTCGGCAAATTCATTCGTCTAATGTTATGGGGCTCATTTTTTTGGCTTTAAGTTTGTGAATTAGCCGCTTCGTTGTTTAAGCCGCAGGGTTCAAAGCGTGGGAAAAAAGTAGCAGCTTATATCCTGGAAAATACGGTAGTTCATAGTCCATTAACTAAAGTTAACATATAAAATAAAAACTAACTCAGTTTAAAATGTATTAGTAAATGTTGTAATTAAGAAATAAACAATAATTCTAAAGTATTTATTGACTTCAGTTACATCTTTAAATGTCTTTACAAAGGACAGGGCATTTAAATTGCTTTTATCTTTGTAATAAGATAAGTTCAGTGTGATTGTTTCTACCAGCATACAGTGAGGAAAATAAGTATTTGAACACCCTGCTATTTTGCAAGTTCTCCCACTTAGAAATCATGGAGAGGTCTGAAATTGTCATCGTAGGTGCATGTCCACTGTGAGAGACATAATCTAAAAAAAAAAAAATCCAGAAATCACAATATATGATTTTTAAACTATTTATTTGTATGATACAGCTGCAAATAAGTATTTGAACACCTGTCTATCAGCTAGAATTCTGACCCTCAAAGACCTGTTAGTCTGCCTTTAAAATGTCCACCTCCACTACATTTATTATCCTAAATTAGATGCACCTGTTTGAGGTCGTTAGCTGCATAAAGACACCTGTCCACCCCATACAATCAGTAAGAATCCAACTACTAACATGGCCAAGACCAAAGAGCTGTCCAAAGACACTAGAGACAAAATTGTACACCTCCACATGGCTGGAAAGGGCAACGGGGAAATTGCCAAGCAGCTTGGTGAAAAAAGGTCCACTGTTGGAGCAATCATTAGAAAATGGAAGAAGCTAAACATGACTCAATCTCCCTCGGACTGGGGCTCCATGCAAGAGCTCACCTCGTGGGGTCTCAATGATCCTAAGGAAGGTGAGAAATCAGCCCGGAACTACACGGGAGGAGCTGGTCAATGACCTGAAAAGAGCTGGGACCACCGTTTCCAAGGTTACTGTTGGTAATACACTAAGACATCATGGTTTGAAATCATGCATGGTACGGAAGGTTCCCCTGCTTAAACCAGCACATGTCCAGGCACGTCTTAAGTTTGCCAATGACCATTTGGATGATCCAGAGGAGTCATGGGAGAAAGTCATGTGGTCAGATGAGACCAAAATAGAACTTTTGGGTAATAATTCCACTAAACGTGTTTGGAGGAAGAAGAATGATGAGTACCATCCCAAGAACACCATCCCTACTGTGAAGCATGGGGGTGGTAGCATCATGCTTTGGGGGTGTTTTTCTGCACATGGGACAGGCCGACTGCACTGTATTAAGGAGAGGATGACCGGGGCCATGTGATTTTGGGGAACAACCTCCTTCCCTCAGTTAGAGCATTGAAGATAGATCGAGGCTGGGTCTTCCAACATGACAATGACCCGAAGCACACAGCCAGGATAACCAAGGAGTGGCTCTGTAAGAAGCATATCAAGGTTCTGGCGTGGCCTAGCCAGTCTCCAGACCTAAACCCAATAGAGAATATTTGGAGGGAGCTCAAACTCCGTGTTTCTCAGCGACAGGCCAGAAACCTGACTGATCTAGAGAAGATCTGTGTGGAGGAGTGGGCCAAAATCCCTCCTGCAGTGTGTGCAAACCTGGTGAAAAACTACAGGAAACGTTTGACCTCTGTAATTGCAAACAAAGGCTACTGTACCAAATATTAACATTGACTTTCTCAGGTGTTCAAATACTTATTTGCAGCTGTATCATACAAATAAATAGTTTAAAAAATCATACATTGTGATTTCTGGATTTTTTTTTTTTAGATTATGTCTCTCACAGTGGACATGCACCTACGATGACAATTTCAGACCCCTCCATGATTTCTAAGTGGGAGAACTTGTAAAATAGCAGGGTGTTCAAATACTTATTTTCCTCACTATACATAAAAAAAAAAACTATGGGTTGATTAATCGGATTCTGCAAGTATGATACTATCAGTATCAGTAAAATCCACTATCAGACCTCTAAAAGAATGGCATGGGCATAATTAGCGATATATAGCCTCTAAAGGGATCCTAGCACAGATTCATCAAAAGAGTACAAAAGCCTATATCTAATGACGTGAAATAAAATAAACATAAAATGTGAAAAAAATGGATGACTGTTTTAAATGACACAAAGATAAAACATTACCAGTTCATAACCTGTGTGATCAAAGTGATTCATCAGACTTTCATTCATCAATAAAAAAAAAAAATCCAATGTTATTAAACATATTACTAAAAAAAAAAAAAAAAAAAGGAATACATGAACACTAATAATCTCTGCATACACTTTCACATGTTAAAAAAATGTAGCTAAAACACTATGCCTCGAGGCAGTGCATCAGTTTGCTGCTGATCTGTGTTGTATAGTCTTAGATTAAAATCTGATATAATAATTCCTTAACTGTAACCTCTCAACAGAAACGTTAAAACTATGCAGATATGACCGTTCCATTTCACCCTGCTGTATACACAGTCTTACATGTGTTTGAAGATCAAAGTAGGCTCTTCTTTCCTCCATTCGCTCTCTGTTGAAGTTACTATTGAATTCTGCTGCTTTTTTGGCCGCTTTCTTGATATACTCTGGTACTTTGCTGGCTTCAACCTTTTGAGGATTTTGCTGCTGCAATTGCTACAAAGCCAAAAGACATAAAAAAAAAAGGCATTATAAAAATATATCTAAATGGAAAAAGCAGGTTGAAATATTAGCAAAATATAAACATTTTAGTTTAACGTTGTCCTTTCTCTTAAAAAATAGTGGCAATATTTAAATTACTACTCTATGTTTCTTCTAATGGTTTGGAAGCAAAAGAATGATAGTATCCAGGCTCCACACCTACAACTACAACTATGTTATATCAGGCAAGAGGGAGAGAGTAATCTATTAGCCTTGAATTGGTAACTAAAGGCTCAGTTCAGACCTTGTATTACCATACTCCCCTGAAGATATGATAAACAGGCAACAGACACAACTGGCACTATAAAAGCACCTCCAAAGACCACTCACCACTCACACCATTTAAGCTGGAGAAGGCCTCTAATGCACGTTTTAAATCACGTTTTTCGTCCGTATTTATTTTCAGATATGTTGCATTTATTGTAATGAGAGATGAGACAATGAATGACATTATGGAAAGTAGGAGCTTTGTCTCTGCTGTTACAGCATCACCTTTTAATCATTAACTTACTGTTAGTACTAAGAGCTGATTTAGAAGGAGTACATATTTTCCGAGTAGGGGATTGGTCCTGGATTTCTGTCAGAGCCACACTCATTCTACATGAGAAAGATGACACAATCATGTGCATGCCATGACCCAGCACCCAACATGAAGGAGTTTAGATTAGAGCTCTGCACTCCTGCGGAAGTACTGCGGGACCTGATACAAATGAGTGCGGTGGGATTTGATGAGTGAATGCGCTTGCGTGCGTTAAAACACTTGTGTATGCAGTACAATAATTTGCAGGAAATATAAACACTTTTTTGTTACTACATTTAGTAAAATATCATGTTAGAAGTGTACATATAGGTGGAGAGAATGGGTAAACAATATGGTACAGCGATGAGTGAAATGGAGAGAATAGATTCGTGAGAGTTTCGATAGTTGCCTTAATCAGTCATTTTAAAGGGCAGGCTCCAAATCTTCCTTTAATGTAAGTCAATAGGAGTTTTGGGGATTTAATTAAATCATTTGTTAAAGTTTCTGGTGTAAGTATGATTTAGACATACTAGGGGTACACCACCCAGAGAGCTCCCTGAACCAGCAATGAACACCACATCATCATATGCTCTGAAACATGTATGTGCATATCAAATGCCTATCAATATCAATATCATATGCCTACCAGAAAGGAGAAATAAATCCTCTACATCCAGCAGCTTTGATATAAAATATTAATTTGAATAGGCCAGAACTAAAATAAGTTTATAAAATAAACGTTAATTACCGCATTTAGAGTGCTCACTGAGTACTCTTTGGTGATCCTCTGCCGCTCCCGCTCTTGAAGTATAACAGAGTACTCAGCATGTTTAGTTGGATACTCCTTAATCATTAGATCAATAACCTCGTCACTGCGCAAAGCCGTAAGCCCTAGTAGAAACAAAATCAATCATAGAAATGCAGACACCTTATATTTGACCAGCTGCTTTTATTCAATACCTAATTTATTAGGACAATTCTAAAGATTAAAATTCCAATGAAAAATTTACTTAGAATTCAGGTTTAGCATTATGGCCAAAAAAAAAAAAAAAACCTCGGCTTGTATAACTGTACTTGAAGACATTTTTACACTATACGGACAAATGTTTCTGGACACCTGACCATAAGATTCGTATGTGGTTTATTTTTTTTTTTTAACCCATCCCATTACACATTTAGTCTCTATTTGCTGTTATAATAAATTCCACTATTGTGGAAAGATGTTTCACAAGATTTAGAAATGTGGATGTGGAGATATGTGCTCATTCATACACAAGGGTGTTAGTAAAGTCAGGTACTGATGTAGGTGAGGTGAGGAGGCCTGGGGAGCCTCCTCACCTCATCCAAAATCTCAAATTCATCCAAAATTAGGTAATAGCTTCAGAGCTTTATGGCAGAGCTTTATAGCATAAGACCTCCACTCCAAAACATGCAAACCATATCTTCATGGAGCTGGCTTTGTGCACAGGGGCACTGTCATGCAGGAACAGGTTTGGGTCTTCTAATTTATACGAAGGAAAAATGAAACGCTATCACATCTGAACACATGTACAGTTATTTCCCTCCAACTTTGTGGTAACAGTTTGGAGAGGAAACATATGATTGGAAGATACAGGTGTCAATACTTTTGTCCATATAGCTTGTCACAATATAAACCTGTACATTTTAATATTTGTGTATGTTATATATAAAATAAAAAAAATTTATCCTACTAGAAAACCAAATAAATCCAGATATAATAAAGTAAGAGATCAGTAAAGAACGGTAAAATGATCGCAATTAGAGGTCAACCGATTCATTGGCACCAATAGTTGATTAATCACAACTGTCAGCGACTGGCAAAAATCCAAATAGTTTTTCTGCTGTCATTACGAGAGCGGCCTCTAGAGGCGAATCGCCTATGCACCGTGCAGTTTGTTTTTACTCGAGAGACTGCGTGCTGCATGGAGAGAGCACGGTGACCGATAAATTATATTTATTAATTATACAATTATATGTATTAAATAATTTATTCACATTTGTTTCATTTAGCACATTTTCATGATTCAGTAATGTTTTTTTATTTTTGCAATAAAGTTCAATACTATTTTACATGGAGTGTTTTTTTTACTCAGTATCCATTTTTTAAAATCGGTTGATTAATTGGTTATTGGCAATTATGATCAAACCTAGTTATCGGTATCGATAAACTAACTATCCACTATTGGTCGACCTCTTGTATATAATTTCAGTAATATCTTACTAACAGACCACAGTATTGCTGAAACAATTCCTCGAGTAACACGAGTAATTTGAATACAAAAAAAAATCGCTTACTCCATTTAACTACACAGAGCATTGTGTTTCCCCGCAGACCAGTATTATTAATGCACCACCTGCTTAACTCTGGAATGCTCTGGACAGGTAAACACACACTGCAGAGTAGAGGAGAAGATTCATTTGGAAGCCCGTTTCTGCCACATAAAAAAAATAACTGCCTAATTCAGATTTTTATTTTTTTTTGCCAATCGGGCAGTGTCACTCCCTCTGTAGTGCTAGAACGTTTTCAACATTGAAAATTAAATACAATCAATAAAACAATAGAATTGCATGGTATCAAACTAAGCCTCCGATCCCTGTAGAGAACTCTACAGAGAGGAGACCGAACATGGTTACCAGTAGATGCACCAGAAATGGTGGATGTTTACGAGAAATAAAGTGAGAATTGTGAGAAATAAACTCGGAATTGAGAGAAAAATTTCGGAATCAGGCAAACATTTTTTATGTGGCGAAAACGGCCTTCCACAAGATTCAGGCCAAAGAAAACAATGGCAAGTTTCCATAGTTTGGAATCATTTCAAACTAAAACACAAAGAACACATCGTATAGTGTGTTTACTTTTTATTTAAAATATAAATAAATAAATAAAAAGGAGTAATCTGAAATGATTTTTTTTATTTATATATTTGTATTTCTATTTTGATATATTATGGCAATTAAATGCACTAAATGGGTTTAAAAAACAGATGTTCTTGTACGCAATTTTTTATAATAAAATGTATATTTTTCTGAAAAGGAAACAACTTACATGATCATTTTAAGAGACCAGTCTTATTTTGTCTTGTATATTTAGTATCGCTCTTAAAAAAAAGAAAAAGCACTTATACAATTACTCAATTAATTGTTAGAATAAACGATTACTAACGCAATTAGTAGCTAAACAATCGATAGCTACAGCCCTTTTTTTTTTTTTATGAAAAAATGATATGAGATCAGTAAAGAAATTTATAATGATCGTAACTAGGGATGCACCAAATTTTCGGCTGGCAAAAATTTAGGCTAAAAATGACACATATGAAATACAAACCCAAAATATGCTTATATAAGTATATATGTTTTTTATCAAATTTGTGTGATGTTTTCAATAAAAAATTCAGTGTGATTATTTTAGTTTTTCAGTTCAGATTTATAAAATTTTTAAGTCTAATATTAATAAAATCAATATACAAAAAGTATTTTAAATAATTTGTTTGTTTCGGTTTTCGGACAAGTGATCCTGAATTTTTGGTTTTGGTTTAGAATTTTCAATCCCTAACCGTAACATATAAAAACATTATTATTGTTATTATTATTGTTAAATGGTTAAATTGTACTGACCCAATTGAAAATAAGTTTAAGATTTGTTATACATTGGAGAAAAGCTTACCTAGTGTACACTGCGTCTCTGTAATGACATTCTGTTCCCGAAGATAAAGTTTTTCTTTGTGAGATAAGTCCCTCCTTTCCAGGTCTTAAAAAAATTCATTAATTAAAACACACACACACACACACACACACACACACACACACACACACACACACACACACACACACACACACACACACAAAATATTTGTGGATCAAAAGGTCAAAAGTTAAAAGGTCAATTATTTTGCAATGAGAGTACTGAAATCAAACAAAATATAATTTCACTGTTCTCCATGCCTATACACTTCTAATGCCTTTTCTTCTGCAGAAAACAATGCCAGGATGTAGTTACCTACTAATAATTAACCATTAAAAAAAAAAAAACCTAACAAATGTGTGTCCGTTAATTGTCGTGTTCTAAAACTAAATACATTCTGTTGTTGGTAGTTTTTTCTACCAACAACACAGGTTCACATGCTGCTGCAAACCAGACTAGACCAGGAAGCTCAGGCTATCCGACTTTTCACTGAACATTTAAATAAGAAGAGGCATTTTATTCAGAGTTTGACCCTGATTTTAGAAGGAGCATGGTTTAGTTGTCCCAAGCATGTGTGTTTGTGTCGAATGTTTAAATTGAACAATGCTAAAAATACGAATGATGTACGTCTGTCACTTAAGAAGACAAAAATAAAAGCAATATTTATATCAGTTATTCCAGGTCATTCCTTTTAGAAGCAGAGTAATACGCTAACGCATGTGTGGGAGATGCATACTTGGGCATTACCTGGATATTTCCGCTTAAACGAGGTGACTCCTAAATACTCGCTGACTTGTTCTTGCAGCATATAATATTCTCCTGTATCATCCGGAGGCCACTTGTACTCAGTCAGATTCTCAGCAGGAAAATACGTCGGCCTGTAACAAGGCACAGAAAATGTAAAATGTAAAAGAGGAAGAAATTTGATCGCAAAAGCCACAGGATTTTCAGTAATCTCTAAACAGATGTGCCTATGTGGCTTCTCACAATGCATGAGAAGTTCAGGAACAACATACATATGAATGTTCTAATCAAAATACCACATGGAGCAACTTCTAATTTAATTACAATATGCTGGAACAATACAAAAACACCAAAACTGGTTTATAGTTTTTTTTGCACTAGCTTTGCCTGATAGCTACTGAAATAAATTAAATGAAAAACAAAGGTTTTTAAACACTTTTCCACCTGTGAAGCACAGTTTCCACACACTTGCAACCCCTTTTTAGTGTTAATAGTTAATGTCTGGGCATATAGACAGCCCTGATGCAGGTAACCCCTCTATATAGTACACTTTTGTTTAAATACAGCTATCCATCATAGAGTTAATGGAGATTTATAGTCTTAATTATTAAATTCAGACGGTACAAATTGTAGGTGTGTAAAGGTATACGTATTTGTACCGAAATTTTTCAGTACGGGGCTTTCCGTTCTGTACACAGGTGTACCGATTGCATCCTTTTTTGGTGCGGAACATAGTTACAATCAGAGTTCCCTCAGGAACGTATTAAATGGCGGACCGCAAATTTGTTTAGTCTCTGCCTCACACTGGAGTGCATTTTTATTTTTTATTATAATTTTTTTTTTATTAAACTTCAAAACATACACAACAATTCCAGGGGTATAAAAAATAAACTAGATTTAGCACAGTGTCACTGTGGCTTTAAAAAAATTAAAACTTAACATTCAGATTAAAAATAAAAAATAAAAAAACAGCAGGAGCTGACATCATGTCTGGATGTGATGCTTGTCAACATGTGAAATATGAAATCAGTGACTTAAACAGGGTAAAAGCTCATACCCCAGTTCATGGCTGGTAGTGTCACAGCTCCTCGAGCTGTCCCCTGAGCCCATTCTGCGTCTCTTGGGTGCCTGGCTTCCATCGCTCGAATTTTCTTCTGTGTCTTCCTAAAAAATAAATAATCATCATCATCATCATGATAGGAAATTTGAATCTGATCATTTGCTTCAGATCACTGATGTGAGCTAACCGTTTCAAAACCAAACCGTAACTAATCCTTGATGTATGTATGTATGTATGTATGTATGTGTGTGTGTATATGGTCCACTGGAACACCGCAGCGCCTATGGTACCTTGTACCTATGGACAGTATCTCACTTTATTGAAATAATGTGTATTAAAAATGTTACAAAATGTGTTAGTGAAAGCATATTTTAAAATGTTATTCCTAACGTTCCTGAACATTCGGTCCCGATGCGGATTCCAACGAATTTTAAGATAATCCGCAACTTGCTATTAGTTAGATTCCAAATGACAACCCGCAAATTTTCCGAGCCGCGAATTATCGGGGGTTCACACACACACACACACACACACACACACACACACACACACACACACACACACACTTAAAGGAAAACCAACAGCGTTCTCTTTTTTTCACAGGAGAGAAAACTTTGTGCCAATTTGCATACAGTTTGGGTAGTTGATTCGTTTGTTTAATATATTGATTGATTCATTCTATTATTTTTTTTTTTTTTTACAACAGAAGAAATCTAAGCAACTGTAATTATATTAATAATAGCGGCTTTTAAAAACTATACAGACTGTAAAATTGCACAGAAACATTATATTCATTTCATTATAAGAACTGATCTTGGTTTCAGTATCGATATTAACAATCAAATGGTCTTAACGGTATCAATGTTCTTCGTAGGGAATCGAAAAGAAATAAATGGCATCGCCCATCCCTATTGTAAACAGAAGGTCTGAGTAGTACAAAACTCCATCCTTTCGACGATGCTAGTAAACAGCCTGCTGGTTATCTCACTATCGATGGCGTCTGAATTGATTCTCAGAGAGCGAGATTTGGTGCTTCTCAAATTGATCGCAAATCTTTATATTAGTATGGCAATACAATCAGCCAGGCCTGGAGCTTAGCAACCTAGCAAGACACAAAGAAGCCGGTATGATGCACGCACTTGTTTTTGACTTATCCACTAATTTTCTTACATAATTCATAAACCCTGAGGGGAAAATATCGTAAGCAACACTGCGCAATAATTGCAAATACCTTTAAGGACTCTGCTCCGGGTGTCGCAGGATTACTATCGCACTGCCTCGGAGACAGAAGAGTCGCCATTTTAATTTAATCGGACCATTACAATAATTACACTCCGGTTGGAAACTGCGAACAAAAGAAGCGTTCCGCCTGTAACCAGCAGGAATCATTCAATTCTTCATTGCGGGTTCAATAAATTAATGAATAACGATGCAGATTCTATTTAACACATATGAGTGATTATTTGTATTCAAGTATATAAAAGTGTATGAAAATCTTAAGATAATTACTGCCTTTTAAAAATTAACATTATTTACAATAAATTATAAGCAAAAATAAAACGTGGACAATTGTGCGCTATCTGCTGGTAAAACTGGGCACTGCGACAGATTGTAATAGTATTTTGAAGTCCGCAGGATCTCAACCCTGGCCCTAGAAAGCCTGTTTCTGTCCTGCACAACCCACCTGATAAATCTAAACCCAAAACATTCACTGTGTGTGTGTTAGAGCATGAAAACACAGATTGTAGAGGACACAGCAGATTCCAAAGCTAAAACCGAGTAACCTGTGTTGTAGGATAATGTGTGATTTTTGACATACAGTATCTTCCTTACAATGTGCTGCAGTTGAACTGAGCACATAATCAGGTTTAGTTCTTTAATAGTTATATTACTTGGTACTGTCTTATAGAAATTTTATGTTGATGTATTTGCGAAAAATCCTGGGTGTATTTTTTTACCATATTCCCTATAAAAAAGAATCAGTGATGTCATGTCTGAAGGTACATACACAACATAGGTATGTATAGTACTATATATATTGAGAGCACCCTAAGCTCCTGCATCACTGCCAGTTTTGGGTATCGCACCATCTCTTATTGCAAAAACCTTCAGCAGATAGTGAGGACGGCTGAAAAGATTAGGTCACCCTTTCCTCCATCACAGTCATTTACACCATAAACTACATCTGCCAAGCCACCAGCATTGTGGCTGACCACAAACACCGCTTACACACACGTTTCACATCCTGCCATCTGGAAAGATGAATCGTAGCATTTGGGCTTCCACAACCAGACTGTGTAAGAGTTTCCTCCCACAAGCCATTAGACTAATCAGTACAAAGATGACAAAATGAACACCTGCATGACAATTTTTGCACAATAACTGCTGCTGAATCACTTATGTTTAACATTTATTATTTTATGGACACAATTTCTTGCACAGACATTTACTGGTAGGTTATGCATTGTTACAGTGTTATTGTCTCACTGTAGACCATGTATAGGTATGTTAGTTCTGGTTGGTTTTGCATTATCTTGGGTTTATTTATTTGGTCTTATGTTGCACCTTGGTCCTAGAAGAAAGCTGTTTCATATCACTGTGTACATTACCAACTGTCTACATTTGAAATGACAATAAAAGCCTACTTGACTTAACTTAATAGTTATTGTTACTGTGTAGTTACTGTACTACTGTAATACTACTACTAATAGTTACTGTACTACTGACAAGCATTTCTCAGAAAACTGTCCTAGCAAGAATTCCACATAACTTTGAATGATTGAAATGTGTGTCGTCAAGCAGGAGTTGGCTGTTAGTGCCTCTGAGGCATAGGGATGTGCGATATCCTTTTTTTCTTACTGATATTACATTTTATTCATATTAAATAATCTGCAATGACCTGGATTTCTTTAACTACAATCATTAAAAAATATTAATCAAACAAAATTTTCCAAAAATAATCTTTATGGGGGTTTTGTGTATAAAAACATGAGAATGTGGACAGTTTCTTTTTTGACTGATTTAGAAAAAAATATATACCTTTCAGTAAATACAGATGGTGCACATACAGGGTATCCAGAAAGTTTTCCCAGTGGTTCACTTTTTCCACAGTTTATATCATGTTACAGCCTTATTCTAAAGTGGATTAGTCTGCAAACAATACCCTATAATGACAAGGTGAAAATTTGTTTAAAATCTTAGCAAATTTATATATAAACAAACAAACAAACAAAAAAAACCAACACAGGTTGGATGGGGTGTGTCTGTGCAAAGCCATTTTCAGATCTCTCAAGAGATGTTTAGTGAGGTTCAAGTCTGGGCTCTGGCTGGGCCACTCAAGGATATTTCACAGAGTCGTCCCGTAGCCACTCCTTTGTTATCTTGACTGTGTGCTTAGGGTCATTGTCCTGTTGGAAGATGAATCGTCGCCCCAGTCTGAGGTCCAGAGCACTCTGAAGCACATTTTCATCAAGGATGTCTCTGTACATTGCTGCATTCATCTTTCCTTTGATCCCGACTAGTCTCCTAGTTCCTGCAACTGAAAAACATCCCCACAGCATGATGCTGCCACCACCATGCTTCACTGTAGGGATGGTATTGGTCATTTGATGAGTGGTGCCTGGTTTCCTCCAGGCACGATGCTTGGCGCTCAGGCCAGAGTTCAATCTGTTTTCTCATGGTCTGAGAGGCCTTCATGTGTGTTTCCACTCCAGGTGGGCAGTCATGTGCCTTTTACTGAAGAGTGGCTTCCATCTGGCCACTCTACAATGCAGGCCTAATTGATAGAATGCTGCAGGGATGGTTGTTCTTTTGGAAGGTTCTCCTCTCTCCGCAGAGAAACACTGGCGCTCATTCAGAATAATATACATTTTTTTTCTGTACCCTTCCCCAAATCTGTGCCTCGATACAATTTTGTCTCTGATGTCTACAGACAATTCCTTGAACTTCATGGCTTGGTGGGACCTTATATAGAAAGGTGTGTGCCTTTCCAAATCATGTCCAATCAACTAAATTTACCACAGGTGGACTCCAACCAAATTGTAGAAACATCTTAATTATGATTAGCAGAAACAAGATGCACCTGAACTTTTTTTTTTATATAAATTTGATAAGATTTTAAGTAAACTTCTTTCACATTGATATTATGGGGTATTGTTTGTAGAATTTTGGGGGAAATAATTAATCTAATTGAATCTATTCTGTAATAAGTTACGTGCTGTAAATACTTTCCAGATGCACTGTATATAACTGAAATAGTTCCTATTCGTCTTAAATAAATATTAAACTAACTTAAACAAAAAAAATCCCATTTTGGTACGATTTTGTATTGTGAGAATCGAGCCTCTCAATGCCACACGAGTATCGAAAGTATCGATACTTCACGATCGATTCGCCCATCCGCACCGAGGCAGCAGCAGGAAGTAAAAGCCTGCTGTTCGGCATTGCTTAACTTTGCTCATAAACTTGACCAGATATTTTGGGTTTCTACAAAGAAATAATGGACAGCCAAGGAAGGAAAGTGGTGGTTTGTGATAACGGAACTGGGGTAAGTCGACAGGGCGGCCATTTCATATCGATTTGGGTTCATTCGGGACATTTTGAAGAAAAGCCGCAAAACATGAAAGAATGGACGCTGACAGGAAGTTAGCGCTTAGGTAGCTTGCTGTCAAAGCGCAACCCAACTCCTGCTTTTAAAAGTGAGACGGTTAAATTAAATCACTCATTATTTATAGGAGGAATGATACAGCTTGTAGCTTCAGAGATATAGATTCAGATATCTAGATTATTTTAGTCTTGGTCTGCTGGCTAACTTCCTACACGGCTAGTCTCTGTTAGCTCTCAGCCTGATTTATGAGGGAACGATTCCTTTGGAGAATATTTAGCAATAACATAAAAGTTGGATGGAAAATGTCCAATGTGAACAAAAAATTAAATGTTATTTAAAGGTTGACTTCTCAAAATAGGGTGTAAGAGATGTAACGCTAGTAAACTAGCTGTCAGGGTTTGCTAGATCAGTTGCTAGGTATTTAGCTAGCGGTGTCAGCTGTGTAATGGTGACTAGCTGTGTGTATGTGTGAGGGATTTTAGTCACTCATTTCAGCTAAGGATTCTGTCATTACAGCTTATTGCTAGAGTGACAGAGTGCATTAATGATGCTGCTGAGTTTCTGGTATTTCCTCAGTCCCGTACAGCACTACTGCTAGTTTGTTTAAATCAAGTGTGCAGGTGTGTCAGGCTCCTGCCAAAAAACACACTGCACTGACTCTCTTGTCCATATCGAGATTGTACGAGAATTGAGCAGTTCTTTAACTAGTAGATACATTATTATCGATAATGAAATGTAATCCAATGTCAACTGTTGCTATTTTAAAAGGAAAGTAGGCAATACGTACTCAGGAGTCGCCCAGTGACGTCACTGGTGCGTTTGCAATTTTCTGAATCTTCGTACAAGCAAATATTCTCTAGACATTTGTAGTAGAAAATGATGCCACAACCCATTTAGAAAGAGATTTAAACTGAACGTATGGTTACACATCATATAATTTAAATCAACATTTACATGTATGGCTTTTGAGAGACACCCTTATATAGAGCGATTCATTATGTCATTTATACAATATTGTGGTTAAATATTTAGGGCATTGCGAGTGGCAATTCGGCTGGTTGGGATTTGAACTCCCCCTTTTGATCAGAATGTCTAAACTACTGAGCTTCTAAAAACACTGACAGTGATGTGATGGTAGTGAGTAGAGATAGAATAACACACTTATTGCTTATAATTACAGCCAAGCCGTGCTTTAAAAAGAAATAAAAGACTTATGCAATAAAAAGAAATAAATTGAAAAATAAATAACGAAGTCTGAGAGTGAGACAAACTGTGGTGATTGGTTTCTGAGGACATCGATTGCAGCTCTGTCAAGCTTTACACACTGCTGGTGAATCGACTGAACCTACTGTCTCAACTTGTATAATCAGCAACAGTGATCTGAACTAGAGATCCAAGTGCAGGATGGTCACTAACATTTGCTCAAAAAAGCTAAATGTTAATAATGCAAAATAAAACGTTGCCAAATCTAGTTGCAGTCACTAGCTGAAGTTGGTAACACTAGATGTAGCCACCTTTACATCAATTAAGGTTACATGTTGAACGAGGCTTAGATCTCGTTGTAAACCACAGTTTTTCTTGCTGTGAAGAGGAAGTGCAGCAGTGGAAGGCAGACAGGTTTACAGGCGATGAATCAGGAGGAAGTGAGATTGGCCCTGAAAGCCACAGCCTAAAAAAGAGTGAGAAGCTGTGCTCACACCAGACGATGCAGTATGACCATGTAAGGCAGACAAGTCATCAACAACAGCCTTAAATAAAGATCGTATGTTATATACGCAATGGTAATTTTGAAAGGTCAGCTATGTCTCCTTTATACGTCTATGCATTTAAGAACAGGGTTCAGAGCCAGGATGTACTATGGGTACATATCCAACTCATGACATTTAATGATATACTTATATAAAGTAAACAAGTGACAGATCTGAGTAGAATGATCCAATTATCTAGGACACTGGTTTCAGAGTGATGTCTGTGACACGATTAGCTCTTTACAGGCTGTTCAGGACTGATCTAACTATTATAATGAATATAATGTCTGGTTGATGGGTAATTTCTTAAATAGAGTTTTTAGATGTAAATGCACCTACAAATGAGTTCTTATTAATTGTGTTTAGCTTGATAAATGCCCTGTAGTGTGTGAAATGTTCAATCATCTTTGCTCATTCTTTTGAAAGTCAAAGTCAGGTACAGTACTGATGAAGTGTTAGGAGGTCTATGGTGCAGTCAGCGTTCCAATTTATTACAAAAGTGTTCAGCAGGACTGTCATGTTAGATCAGGTTGGGTCTCCTTGTTCAACACAGCCAAAGATGTGTTACAGTTGTGTGCCTCCAAGTTTGTGGTAACAGTAACAGACCCACATATGGCTGAAAAAGTCATATGCGTACCAGTACTTTTACCAATATAGTGTATCTTTAAATCATCATTTTTAATCTTTAAATTTTTTAAACCCTAAACCCACACTGTACCATCACTGTCCTTTGTTTATTACTCTGAAACTGAACCTTCATTCTTGACGTTATCAAATGTGAATATTGCAGTCCTTAAGAGAAGGGGTTAATTGCTGAAACAACACTTTTATCTTATGACACAACTTATACAAATATACTGAACAACTTGTGCTTTTTCAAACTAAGTTTAAAGTAATTTACTTTTGGACATATATACTGACTTTTCCTAATTCCTTCCCCTTTCCTCATTGTTTTTCTGACTCTGTTTTTCACGTGGGTAGTTCGTGAAGTGTGGCTATGCAGGATCCAACTTTCCGGAGCACATCTTCCCTGCGCTGGTGGGCAGGCCCATCATTCGCTCCACAGCTAAAGTTGGTAACATTGAGATTAAGGTGAGTTCCAGATGGTCCACAATGTGCCCATTTCTTCAACAGATTAATTATTTCAACTAAATTGTTGAAATGATCTATAAAAAAATCATGCAAATCATTTAATGCAAATCATTTAATTTTGAGAGAACATTATTTTTTGATAATATACAACAAACAATACACCATCCTTTATTTTCATATTTTTAGTTATCAGCTTGGGCTTGGTATAAAAGTCTTGCTGGACAGATGGGTTCACATTTGTCTATAGAATACAAGTTCAGTGTTGTCTTAGTGACTTTCCTAGGTTCTATGGTGCAACACAATACAAGGTTTTTGGTATGACCCTCATCACTTAGATTGTGAAGTTCAAATTGTTTGGAGATGGCCTTCTAACCCTTCCCATATTGTTGTACAGCATCTATTGCTTCTCTAATTAAAATTCATGACCTCAAAATTCATGACCTCCCTCTCCCTCTCTCTCTTTCTCTCTCTCTCTCTCTCTCTCTCTCTCTCTCTCTCTCTCTCTCTCTCTCTCTCTCTCTCTCTCTCTCTCACACCCTCTTTCTCTCTTCATGTGTTGAGGTAGAATAAAAAAAAGATGGTAAGTGCAGACTAGTGCGTGGTTTTGCACCGATTGCCTGCCGAGAATTGTGTGATGCATCATGCCGCATACCTCAACAAAAAATGTAACGCCGTAGTGGTTCTCTTCTAAATCCTCTTACTTTTGTGAATTTCATCTCACTAATAACATGCTAGCTGTGTGTTGCTTCTTTTTACATTTTCGCTCAGATATTGTTTTTGCAGCTGTATGCATTATCCAAATCATCATCCATGGTCTTTCTTTTCTTCTTGTTAATAGAATGAATCTATGTTACGTTGAGGCTACAAGTTTAAAGATGTACATTTAAAAATGTCTATATTGAATATATTCATGCCTCAAAATCTTACCAAAACCCACAGACCGAGTTCCTCTTCTCTGTTCTGTTAGCCTTAATAGAGAATTTGGTTCAGCTGAACACCAGAAGTGTACAAATATTTTCTTTTGTTTTATTGAGACCTGAAGAGTTGGCCAACTTGTATACCACTGACTAATAAGACATTTGGGTTAGAAACTTGTTTTTCCTCAGTTCTTTTTGTGTAGTTTCATAATTCCACAGTAGCATTCATATACAAGCTTTTTTCCAGGGCTGATGACGTTGGTGTAGGTCAGATAAGACTGTAGTGCAAGGGAAGCAAGCTAGACAAATTTGGGTGTTGTACTAAACACACAATCCCAATCCCTATAGCCATACCGAACTCTAGTGGAAAGCCTTTACAGAAGAGTGATTATAATAAAAGCTAAGGGGAATGAATTATGCAACTGGATAGTCAACAAACACATATGAGAGTTTTGGTTATTTGTCCACATAGCAGTGGTGAGATCTGCTATGTTATATGGTTTATTGACTAAAAGACAGGAGGTGGAACTGGAGGTAGCAGAACTGAAAATGTTGAGGTTTTCGTTGGGAGTGACGAGGATGGACAGGATTATAAATGAGTTTATTAGAGGGACAGTGCATGAAGGACGTTTTGGAGACAAGGTGAGGGAGGCAAAATTGAGATTCCCGATTCCACCTCACTCACGGTCAGATCTACTCGTTGCCATGAGAGATCTACTGGACTTCCTACCACTAGTATTCCCTGTACTTCCATGCTCCTGGCTCCGCTTTGGAGGAAGCGCTCAAGATAAGTTTGCCTATAACGGTTCAAACTGGCGATCATCCCTGGACTTACCCGCATTACGGGTTCTAGCCACTCTTCGGTCCGTACCTCTCCTTAAGCCTCTGCTTTGTATATGTTCAGACTAAATAGAGACAAGGTGTTTAACCATACTCCGGTTTCTGACTCTTGGTCTACAACAAAAAAAATTTGAGCTGGTAAGTGGATGATAAGTGATGAGCTATTTTTTTTTTAGAACAGGCTCGCGGGGGACTCGTGGTCCTTGCGCGTGACCTGGTGCCCCCCATGTTGGTGACCCCTGGGCTGAACCAAAAATACAAGCAATCAGAAACCTATATTTTAGGTTGCTGTGCAGACCAGTGTGTTAATGTCGCTAAACAATGCTATTGGTTAACATGGGTGGAGTTTGGATTACATTTCCAAAACTTACTGGAGCTGATGGTACCATGTAGAGTCAAAAATATGGAGCAGAAAGACTGTAAAGCATTAACACGATTATCTTGGAGTAATGCATTTCTGCTTTTCCCCATTACACATTTATGTGTCCATTGATACATTTGTTCAAACTACAGCACATCTTTCAGGTCTTTCATCACTTTCTCAAATTAAAACAGTGATGTCTTCTCTTATCTTTTAAAAATAAAGTATATGTAATTTGATATACAGCTCAGCTTCACAAGGATTTGGGTTCACTGTTGTCGATATTATGAGATTAAATCCTGCAAGTCCTGATGCATAAAAAAAGGGAGGGAGAGAGAGGGAGGGAGGGAGGGAGGGGGGGAGGGAGAGAGAGGGAGGGAGGGAGGGAGGGAGGGGGGGAGGGAGAGGGAGGGAGGGAGGGAGGGAGGGGGGGAGGGAGAGAGAGGGAGGGAGGGAGGGAGGGAGGGGGGGAGGGAGAGAGAGGGAGGGAGGGAGGGGGGGAGGGAGGGAGAGGGAGGGAGGGAGGGAGGGAGGGGGGGAGGGAGAGAGAGGGAGGGAGGGAGGGAGGGAGGGAGGGAGGGAGGGAGGGGGGGAGGGAGAGAGAGGGAGGGAGGGAGGGAGGGAGGGAGGGAGGGGGGGAGGGAGGGAGAGGGAGGGAGGGAGGGAGGGAGGGGGGGAGGGAGAGAGAGGGAGGGAGGGAGGGAGGGGGGGAGGGAGAGAGAGGGAGGGAGGGAGGGAGGGGGGGAGGGAGAGGGAGGGAGGGAGGGGGGGAGGGAGAGGGAGGGAGGGAGGGGGGGAGGGGGAGGGAGGGAGGGAGAGGGAGGGAGGGAGGGGGAGGGAGAGAGGGGGAGGGGGAGGGAGGGAGGGAGGGGGGGAGGGGGAGGGAGAGGGAGGGAGGGGGGGGGAGGGGGAGGGAGGGAGGGAGAGAGAGGGAGAGAGGGGGAGGGGGAGGGAGGGGGGGGGGAGGGGGAGGGAGGGAGAGAGAGGGAGAGAGGGGGAGGGGGAGGGAGGGAGAGAGGGGGAGGGGGAGGGAGAGAGAGAGAGGGAGGGAGGGAGAGAGTGTGTGTAAATGGTTAACAGATTTCAGTGCATGGGGAGTTGTTCTGTGCATGCTATACTAATGATAGTAAGCCCCCTTAAAGAGGAGTTGATCTGGCTATACATCAATTTCATCTCCATGGCTGCACGTCTTAAGCTTATGCTCATTGTAAAACCCAGCAGAATCTTCCTTGCCTTTTCAAGTCAACTACAGTGCAAATGGTGGAAGACAGAGTCAAGTTTGTGATGCAGACACCTCAATGCTGCTTATGCTATCCAAGATGGCAGCTGTGCTGTCATATTGATGTTTTGTAAGTACAGTTTTGATCCTGTGCAGTTGTTCCTGACTGATGTTAGTCTTTTAAAAGACTAACAAAATCTTTCATCTAATGCATTTGTAGCATACAGGGGCATGGGATTTTACAACTTTAACTGCACTGAGAAAAGATAGGCCAATAGTTTTCTATCAACTGCTATTAGACAGCCATCATGAGTGAGCAAGCAGGTTCTCCGTTCTTTTCTCAAAACTGTGAAACATGTTTGTTGTTTGTGGTATCTCTCTTATACTGCCAACACAGTAGATATAGATCTCATTAAAAAAAGTAATTTTTATTTATTTATTTTTTCTTCACATGTTAGTTTAACCCCTAAAATGATGAGCAAGGAAATTGTAACTCATGACCTTTTAGGACCTGATGGTGGGGGATGAGGCAAGTGAGCTACGCTCCATGCTGGAGGTCAACTACCCAATGGAGAATGGCATTGTCAGGAACTGGGATGACATGAAGCACCTGTGGGACTACACCTTTGGTCCAGAGAAACTGAACATCGACTCGCGCAACTGCAAGATTCTCCTCACCGAGCCCCCCATGAATCCCACCAAAAACCGTGAGAAGATCATTGAGGTATGTTCATTACCCTTTGCAGTGCTACTCAATTCACACCATTCTCAAGACAAAATTAACAGCAGGAAGTGACCTAAACCTCAAGCATTTAGTGAGCAGCTTAATTGTTTCTTAAAGGTCAGGTATTTGATATAGGTATGAATAAGTACAATTTCCATGCCTAATTGTCAGCTTAACATACTAACACTTACTGATATGTGGACATCATCAATATGTGCTTCTTGAGAATTCAATTCAATCTTACAAAGTGGATATGGGGATTTGCTCATTCATTTTCAGAGCATTAGTGAGGTTTGGCACCCTGGTCAGACATTCCAGTTCATCCCAAAGGTGTTCAGTTTGGGTTCAGTTCAGGGTAATTGAATTCTTTCATTCCACCCATGTCAAACCATGCCACAATAGTGTTTACTTTGTTTGCACAGACACTCGCACAGACACTCCTTAGTTTCCCTGAAGGGAAATGTTAATACTATAGCATATGTAGACACCCAGTAAAACCTCGTCAGGTGTCCACAGACCTTTAGCTTTATAGTGTGTGTTTGCTTGAAAAGAGCTTCCAAAGCACAAGAACCTTCGGGCAAAGTCCTTTATTAACAGTGCAAGCAAAGTTGTAGAAGGTTGTACCTGTTTCTCTTTAAATGTAATGTACCACAATGAATTTACTTTTATATCTGTTGTACCTCCGTGGGTTTTTCTGACAGATAGAAAATATAGACCTTTATGTCTAGATATGTAGTGTGAGGATGCTAGATTTATTTGGAGTATTCCCTAAAATATTGGTTTTGTTGTCATATAAATAACACAGATTCTTTTCTTGGCCCGTCAGTATTTATCTCAAGTCTGAGCAGGCTTTGCTCTAAATCACTGTATGTATTTAGTAAAGTACCAGCATTCTGTGTGTTTTATTTTCTTTGTAGGTTATGTTTGAGACGTATCAGTTCTCAGGGGTTTATATCGCCATTCAGGCTGTGCTCACATTGTATGCTCAAGGTAAGTTACCACATCACCATTGTTTAAGCAGCACATGTAAAGTTGATCATACTGCCTAAATATATCAAACTATGAACAGATACAATTTGGATATAAAATGTTTTGGGGTGTAAAAGAAATCAAGATTAATCATGTTAAAGCATTTTTCTCTGCTTTAAAGTAATAGTGTAACCAATGAAATTTAAGAAAACCAAAAAAAAAAAAAAAAAGATAACTGGGTTTGATAAGTTGCACAATAGTAGCTGCGCATCCATGAGGGCAGATGGAGCCCTAATATCAGTTATGTAACAAAAACTTAGTCCAGTCATTGGACAGAGTGCACCTGCCCCCCTTATTGTTACACCTACTGGCCAAAAAGAGCCATAAGTGCTAATAGACATCTACAGTATCTCTCAAGTGAGTACAAGCATTACATTTCAGCGACTATTATAGTGTATCTTCTCAAGGGACAATACTATAAAAATTCTATTTATATTACAGTAGTCAATGTGAAGCTTGTACATCAGTACAGATTTACTGTCCTCTGAAAATAACTCAACTTACAGCCATTATTGTCAAAATAACTGTCAAAAAAAGTACGCCCTGAGTGAACATGTCGAAACTGTGTCCTAAGTGTCAATATTTTTGTGTGAGCACCATTGTTATCCAGCACTGCCTTAATCCTCCTGGGCATGGAATTCACCAGAGCTGCACATGTTGTTGCTGGGATACTCTTCCACTCTTACATTATGACATCATAGAGCTGCTGGATGTCACACCTCTCACTTGAGGATACCTCACAGGTGATCAATAGGGTTTAGGTCTGGCAAAATACTTCGCAACTCAATCATCTCCATTATCCATCATTGGCTGTATGTTATTTCAGAGGAGAGTAAATCTGTACTGCTATACAAGCTGCACATTGTCTACACTAAACTATATCCAAGTTTCTTTTATATAGCATGGTCCCTTTAGAAGATCTACTAAAATGGTTGCTAAAATGTTAGGGGTGTACTCACTTTTGTGAGATGGAGTATAATGGCAATCCGTACAGTTGCTCTGTGTAAACATTTTTGCCTGAGCAGAATGCTCTGAACTTGCTCAAGATTCTGTTCTGTAGCAAACAATCTGAGAGAAATATTTCTAAAAAAACAAAAAAAAAACAAAGTATGTGTATAAGATTGAGTGAGGGATAGAGGGATTAATGAGTAATAATGTGCAAATTGAATGTTTCTTAATAAAAGGAATTGTAAACATGTCTTTATTTTTTTTACATTTTTTCTTTTTTCTTTTTCAAAAACAGTCTAAATCACCCTAAACCATGTGTTAGGATGTTTTGCAGTCTACTAAAACCACAGTAAAACAGGCAGAAAAAAGGAGGCTTATCCTCTAAAGAACATCATACCTATATTGAAGCATGATGGTGGATGCATCATGCTATGGGGTTGGCTCTTTTCAACAGGGTTCCAGCCAACATAGAAGGAATTATGCATGGACTGTTCTTTTTTTATCTACTTTATATATGTTCTATGTCTGTTTTGGTCTAAACTCTACAGGCCTCATAGAGTTGGGGCTTTTTTCACCTTCTAGCATAACAATGAATAATGACAATCCAAATCACTAAAAAAAATGGCTCCACAAGATGATAAATGTTTCAAATGACTCAGATCTAAACCCTATAAGAAACCTGAGGACTTTTGTAGAGGGCTGTGCACAGGAGGTAATTTGGGGGTACACTCTTATTAAAAAAGTTTTTTTTCTTAATGTTTATATTAGTTTTTTATTAGATTTTTTTTTTTTTTTGGTTATGTTTCCTGTAAAATGTTCACCTGTTACACCATGTTACAGACACTGTCTTTCGTTAAAGCCTGTGTAAAGTTCATCAGTTTCAGTGTAGCGGCTTATAGACAGGTGCGGCTTATTTATGTTCAAAATACAAATATTTGTAAAATTCAGTGGGTGCGGCTTATATTTGGGCGCTTAAAAGTCCGGAAATTACGGTACATGTGGAAAAAGATCTGACAAGATTTATCTTTGTTTAACATAACGATAGCTGAGGAAAAAAAAGAGGTCATGTAGGCTTTCCATGGCTACAGTTAATAAGCATTTTGCCTTAGGGTTTCTACCTGACTTGTCTTCTTGTTTTTGTAATTTGCTCTGGTTGACACTGTATTGCTCTGATACTCAGGTCTATTAACGGGAGTCGTTGTGGATTCAGGTGACGGTGTCACCCACATTTGCCCTGTATATGAAGGATTCTCTCTTCCTCATTTAACTCGAAGGCTGGACATAGCTGGGAGAGATATCACTCGATATCTTATAAAGGTACTCACTTTAGCTTATTGGATTTAGGTGAAACAAAAACCCTTAGATTTGCTAATTAACCCGGTGTTGGAATTTTCATGTACACGTGTTCTCAGTTAATAGATTATTGTGTTTATATTATTGTTCCCAAGCTGTTGCTGCTGCGAGGATATGCTTTCAACCATTCAGCAGACTTTGAGACAGTGCGCATGATGAAGGAGAAACTCTGTTATGTAGGATACAATATCGAGCAGGAGCAAAAGCTTGCATTGGAGACTACTGTACTGGTGGAATCTTACACGGTCAGTCACACGCAAACCCACACAAACCAATACTAATGTCAATTGCATGTATAGGTTTTAATGAAATTGTAATATGTGGAAACAGTTTCACTTGTTTGACTTTTTTCTTTTTCCAAATGCTAATGTGGTATATACATTTTCAGTAAAAGAAACCTTGTACCTTGAGCACAGTGGTATTCTCAAATTCGAATGGTTTAACAATAGTTCTGGCTAAAATGTGAACAATAGGTTTCTATTAATGACTAGAATATGTTCTTGTTTCTATAGTAACAACTTATTCACTGGGACTTAGATGGCAAAAGCTGAGTACTCTGAGGCTAAAAAACACATCAGAAATGTTGTCGCAAACCTCTGTGGTTTCTGCTTCAGGGTGGTAACCTTTCACACCACCCCAGCATGTATTATTTTCACATAACTGCACATAACCACTCTTTTGAGTGTTGTTACTTGTCTAAACACTATATATATATATATATATATATATATATATATATATATATATATATATATATATATATATATATATATATATAATTTCCAGGATGCAGATCTGCATTTTAATTTTTTTAATTATAATTATTTATTTTTTTTAAACACTTTCACGTTTTCTCTTTCATTGTCACCCTTGTGTTTAATGTAAGTAGTTAAATGTTTGAAGGGTTTATTCGGAATCTGCATTGTAACCAGAAGAAATCATAAGATTTATGATTATAAGAATTATACGATTTTGTAATTGATTCAAGCATTTTCAAGGTCACAACAAAGTCAAATATTATATATAAAATTATTATTTCCTTCTATTGTGTTTCTTACAAAGATGCTTCTTTCAGGTTCATGTTCTGAAACTCAAGAGCCATTTTCTTAAGCACCTGATTTTTCCATTTGGTAGAATCATGTTAGTGTCCCTTCTCAAATTGTTGATCGTTTGGAGGATTCGTTTGTAAATATCATCGTACCTGATTAGATTAGAAATAGTGTGAACCCCTCTGCAACTAGTTGCAGATTTAGTAAAGTGTTCTGCAGTTCAGTGTGGGTAGGCAAGGGCAAGGTGTTGGCACAATAAAATTGTGCACTATATAAAAATAGATACTTTGCTTTCTGTTGTCTGGTTCTCATTGCAGCATAGACAATCCTTTTCCATTTTACCTGCAATTATTTTCAGCGGTTCTTTGGCAGAGATTTCTCCAGGTAAAAGTTCGATACTACCTGTACCTAGTTTGTGCGGACACCTTTGTCCACGATACAATGGATGGCAACCAAGTTAATTGTTCAATGTGTGCGGTATAGAATTCACTCCTCTAGATAGAAAATGCTGGCAAAGCACCAGGTAATAGATGAGTTTCTGTGAAGAAAAGGGGGAGATGACTGACAAGTATTTTTGTCGTCATGTCTATTTAAGTGCGAGAGTGGAATTTTCCGAGTTTATTCATAATATTTTCCTACCATGAGAACTGATGGTGGAGTGTAGCAAAAGAAATGGTGAGTGTTGAAACAAAGAGGTCAGTGTGGCATTAGAACTGCCTAACTAGCATGTAACATAATTTCCTGCGTGGCTACAGTCCTTTCCCAGCTGGGCCACTGGGTGTTTCCACATCTGGACACCCCTCAATGGACTCTTTATGTGCCCACGCAGCACTCCATCGCCATCTCATCGCTGCTGGACTCTGGGATACCACTCAGTCCTGTGGCGCAGTTCCAGATGACCAGTCAGGGGGGAGTGTGTGAATGTAAAAAAAAAAACTATTTTAAGTAACATTCTATTTATATAGTAACATATAGAGGGATAAAATCTTACATTATTTAATACTACTGAATTCCAGAAAAAGACATCTATATGACCTGGCAGTTTATTTTGGAAATTTTAGTTGACTGGTCTCATCATAAATACTATTTCATTTCAGATAATTTTTATTTTTATTTTTCTGTAGCTCCCTGATGGCAGAGTGATAAAGGTCGGTGGGGAGAGATTTGAGGCACCTGAAGCTCTTTTCCAGCCTCATTTGATCAATGTGGAGGGAGTGGGAGTAGCTGAACTGCTTTTCAACACCATTCAGGCAGCAGACATTGACACCAGGTAAAGTCGGCTTGCTTACGAGGAACCCAAATCCTAGGTAGTAAGAGTCCAAAACATTGTATATAAACTCATTAAAACTTGGACATTGAAATTGAATCATAGCAGGAAAAATCATTAAACTGAGCTGGACTCTGGCTCTTCTGGTAATCCAGATTTATTGTTTTATAAATATTTAAACAGTAAATGACACAGTAATTTATAAATTCATTTAAGTTAGTTTCACCTCTCCACTTCAGTACTGAATGTGTTTGTTTAATGTTTATCCATCCACACAAATTGACCTGACAAACTATTGTTTGGGAAACTTCATTGTGTTATAAAATTAAATTTTTAAATACCTCTTAATCCTGTATTTTTGTGATATAAACACTTGGATGTACATTACCTTCTTTCCTTTAGGGCCGAGTTCTACAAACACATTGTTCTCTCAGGCGGTTCTACCATGTATCCAGGCCTGCCCTCTCGACTGGAGAGGGAGCTCAAACAGCTCTATCTAGAACGGGTCCTTAAAGGGGATGTGGACAAGCTTTCTGTGAGTATTCTCCATTCATAATTGTACAGTAATCTAACACTGAACTACAATCCATAAAGATGCCATGTATGTGATGCTTAAAATATTTTGTGTATTTTCTAAAAAAATGTAAATAAAAAAAGCTCAGGATGGTTCACGTGTAGCAGCATCACACCTATGTTTTCTTGCTATCTTTGGCCAGCAGAGCTGTTAAAGTACTGATGTTTGAACTCTTAGTAATTCTGGCAGTCTGTCTAAACTGGCTAATGGTACATACAACAATGTCCTGGGCCACACACATGCACAACCTGTGCTTTGCTTTCTGAATAAAGAATTAGCTTGTAGATTGAAATTTAAGGGAACTCTGAGCTGCTTGCATAAGTCAGCTGAATATGGTTGTTGTTTCTTTTCTTGAATTTCCTTATATTTCAAATGTTTAAGTGTCCTAAAATACTAAACCAAATGCCAAAAAATAAATCTTTGATCTATAGTCTTTACTGCAAATACACTCCGCATCTAAAGCTCAAGAATTTCTGGAGGTGGATCGGCTGCGTACACATGCGTTTTTCATGGGTTGGGATGTAAGATCTTGAGTGGCCTGCTATAGAGCTCTGAGCTCAACCCTGCTGAACACCTTTCAGAGGAATTGACACTTGAGGCGTCTTCCATAAATATTACATAAACATTGAACAAAAGCCTTTGCCACATCACTTGTGTTTTTTCTTAGTTAAACAATAGCACATTTTTAAAAGCTGTTTACTTTTAGACTTGGCTTAAGTGGAGCGTCTGCTATAGCTGTGCTTTTCCTATGCAAACAAATAATACATGAAAACAAGCACATTAATATAAAGCTGTCGTTCAGATTTGATAATTCATTTAAGCTGAGGAATAATTCATTTTATCCAATTGTATGTTTATAAGATTGTTTTACCTTTAATGTGGAGAATATGTGCACTGTAAGAGTTTCTGGACAGTTTTGTTGTTTTCCAGAATCATTCCGTCACATTTGATATTATTTAAAATAAGATTTTATTTTATAGCGCTTATAACAATGGGCAATGACATAAGAGCTACTCGAAATATGACATGCTGTTCATTCATTAAGAAATTGGGCTTATTTGGAGCCATTGTAAACCTATTTTCTGTATTAAGTCCTTCTTTCTGGAAGTGAAGTATTGCACTAAGAATGATATGCTGTCTTTCAGGAACATTACAAACCTATCAAGGGAGCGGTTTGTGGAGTCGAGAGCCCTCTATAGTCTGTGAGATGAATTGCAGTTTTAATACGAGGCCTTTGGGTGGAGTGTAGCTAATTTTAAAGGCCAGAAATAAAATATTCAAAATGGCTTCAGTTATGAAGCTATCCAAAACTAATTAAAACTGCACCTTGTCATAACAGGATTTGCACTTATTTCTAAAAGTATTATTTTTATAGTATTTTTTTTTTTTTTGTAAAGGAATTTTATTATGAATATTGAGTTTATTGTATTCTCTTATAGTTTTTATAGTGCTTAACAGAGGCATTTTCTGGCATTTGACTTCATGTGTATGTAATACCATGCAGAAATTCAAGATCCGGATCGAGGATCCTCCACGGCGCAAACACATGGTGTTCCTGGGTGGAGCCGTGCTGGCTGACATTATGAAGGACAAGGAGAACTTCTGGCTGACACGAGAGGAGTACCAGGAGAAGGGTGTGCGCGTGCTCGAGAAGCTCGGCGTCACAGTTAGATAAACTGTTAGTGTCCATTAAATCCTCTGCGTCCTTTCCAATCTCCCATATAGGATATCCAGAGCATCTGTCCAACTGTGTGTCGCTAGAGCTCTCACCTACTGCATTCTGCTGCTCGTGCCACTGAGTCACATGATCACTTTTGGAAAGAACAGACTGGGAGGTGTGTTAGGGCTGCTGATAAGGCGTTATCATTATGCACCAGATCACAAAGTTGTCAGAAGCAGCCATTTCAACTTATTTCAGTGTTTGCCCAGAAGCATTGCAATGAAGAATAGGTTTCTAACACCAAAATAAAGTGTCTCAGTATAAAATGATCCACGTCACTACTTTTAAGGCTTTATTTTGCAAACTGGTAAAAGTGGAAAAGGCTTCTTGTGACCACTCACATAGCACTGTCATGCCAGCCCAAAAAAGTTAGATTGAAATGTTTTACCCCATATAGAATTTGTTTGTAAGGGCAAAGAAAATGTGGGGTGAAACCGAACAACTCAATAACGATTGATAATTACTCATAGTGTACTTGTGTACATCACATTTATCTTTGTATGTGAGGGGACTCGCTAAGCAGTTCTCAGTCTCTTCCTGTCATCCTCTCTTATTGTTCAGGTGTCAAGTGCTTGTCATTAATGAGTTCTTGTGCTCAGGGTTTTTTTTGTGTTTTGGGCTAGAATTAATTTAGTATTTTTCTATCAAAAAGCTTCAAATTGTAAACTATTCCATGTGTTTCCTTCCCTGATCCTAAACATTTATGATCCCTTTAAAATGGGCATTAGTTGGTCCTTTCCATCTTCCATCTTTTCCAGATCGCTCTCTCTTTTACACACACACACACACACACACACACACACACACACACACATATATATATATATATATATATATATATATATATATATATATATATATATATATAAATAAATAATTAGCCTTTTTTGCACCTTTGCATTAAGTGCATTATTCAGACTGTCTTATGTTAAAGGGATTTGAATTTTATTTGAAGGTGGAATCTAATATAGCTGATATTGTGAAGGCACAATATTCTGTCTGTATCTTTCCATAAATGTTTGTCTGGTGCCAAGGGCAGTTAATGCAACTGGATCTCCTATTGCTTTTTTTTTTTTTTTTTTTGGGGGGGGGGGGGAATCATATCATAACTGCATAATGCTGATTTCAATAAAGACCCTTATTTCTAAATAATTTTTATCTTTTGGTTCATTTTCACTCCTTTGTCTGTGGTGACTTTTACCTTTTATTGTGTTTGTTCCAACTTTGACGATTCATTATTAATTTAAAAGAGACCAGCAGGATGTGTATTTGAACTATTAAATACGGTCATGAAGTTGCATACAATGCAAATGGTCTCAGTACAAATGTCTGCTTTGACCAGATGGTGGCATCCAACCAACACTGAGGCATGATTTTCATTATAAATTCCAAAACAGTTAACTGTAGTTCCTTGCGCCAGGAACACACTGCTATCATCTTTTACAGGACGGATAATCGCAGTAAGCCGATCTGAGCAGTGTTTATTTGTTGCCAATCAAGCACTGATGATATCTCGTGGAAAAAAAAACCAGCAACAGTGATTTTAGGTGATCTGTCAGGAATTTTGTTTAACATCTGGAGAGAGGGGGGGAAAAGGTCTGATCAATTGTGTTGTGGCGTCAGCATGTGCTCAGTGTGCTAGAGTGTGGTTTGGGACGGAGCCAAAAAGGGCTGCGACGTCCACCTTTGCTCCTGATTACACGTCTTGCAGGAAAATGGCCCGGTGCTCAACCACGTTGCTGTTGAGTAAGAGATGAAGTTAAGAGTTACTGCTGCATTACTTTTTGTTGTCGGTACAGAAGGCTGTTGGGGGGGGGCAGTTAAATATTTCCATAATAAAAAAGTTTTGAATTTCTGTTTAATAGTTAATTCGAGCTGCTGTAATAGTAATAATAATAGTATGTTTAAATAGTAGAGTGTAGGATGATCTTCGGCTTGGTGTGAGGGTATCTGCGTTGGGGGGATTTGGGACGCAGCCGGAGAGTCGTTTAGCCTGCAAGTTGAATGGGGGCGCGGGGGGTGTTAGTGTGCGGTGTGTGACGTCAACACTTCCGCCCTGCTCGCGCTCCGCTCCGCGCTGCTCCGCTGTGCTGTGCGCCGCGCCGCGCGCCTGCTCGCCTTCTCTGCTGCCTAATCCAACATGGAGTAATGAGAGATGGGGCTCGTACGGGGCCACCCTCAGCAACATCAACCGCGCATTTAGCACCAAGGCAAGCTCGGAACCCATGCAAATGCAACAGGAAATAAAATAAGAATACAATAACAAACTAACCCAGGTTTAGATCGACTCGCATCTGAAGTCCTTTACCGTTTTTTTTTGTTTTTTTTTATCAGTAACTCCGCAGGAGAAAAAAAATAGACGATCGAGAGACGAAAAGCCATTAGGAGGCACGAAGAGGAGAACAAAACAATCAGGATAGGAAAAAACAGGTCTGGCCGAGTGACACTAGTGCGATATGTGACTGATCTGTTTCGGGGCACAGAGAAGAAAAATGACGAACGGAAAGAGTGCACCCGTTGCGGGATTTTGTGCTAGGTGAAACGAGAAAATGATTGAAGAAACACACACAAACGAGTAAGTGTTAATGGGATAACCAATTTTTATGTTATTAATTGTACATTGTGTTTTTTAGGATTTTTCTTTTTTTTTTTTTCTTTTTTTTTAAAGTTATTTTACATGCGCTTGCTGGTCGCGCATCTACCCGTGTGAGTGGGAAAGAAACTATATTCGGGTTACATGTTGTGTATTGACAGAGGGAGAGGAGAAAAAAGCAGGGGGGACTGGGCCCTCTCTCCTCTAGAGGGGAGGGAAATGGGGTGAAGGGGCTGATAGTGTGGGGCGGTTCGGGAACATTTTCAGCTCAATATCGTTTTACTAATCATCCTAAAAACAACAGTCTCTCCAGATCGTGCGTCTCCCGAGCTTCACCTGCGCACAGTTTTCTCTCCGAAAAGAGAAAGGAGTGGATTCTTTCCTTTGGATCTTCCTGTGATTATTATGTACCATTTTTTGCACGCGCAGAAAACCGAAAGCACCAGTTGAGCTGAATGATTTGATTGCATCCGCCATTTGTGTTTTTTTTTTTTTTCTCACTCGCCCCGGTTTTTGAATGGCACTCATTTGCATACAGTGTTCCATTCATAAAAAAAACAAAAAAAAACATCTCCTGGTGCCTTTTGCGTTGCACTAGCTTTTTTCTCTCTTGTGTACGTGCACACAAATTCAGTACGTGTATTTGGCTTTGCATCCAAACCTCGGTTCAGATTTTTATACCGAGCTCGTGCGTCAGTAGGTTGTTTTCTTGGATGGGTATTTTTAAGGAATACTTTCATTATTAATTGGTGTGTGTGTGTGTATATGTATGTATGTATACAGTGTATGTGTGTGTGTATATATATATATATATATATATATATATATATATACACACATATATACACATTAATATATATATATATATATATATATATATATATATATATATATATATATATATATATATATATATATATATACACACACACACACACACACACACACACACACACACACACACACTAATTTATTTTACACGTGTGTTTTAGTTTTAAGGTGCATATGACTTCGTAAAGCCAGACTCGAGTTTCTACTCGTAAGGCCCTGGTGAGCTCTGTAGAACCGATTTACGTGTATGGCTCGTGCATACACGTGCAACGCGCAGCTCTCGCGAGAACAGATTGGCTCCGTTTAGGGGGGAAAGGAAAACGACAAACACCGAGGCCTTGGTGTTGAATGAAGGCGGTTTGGTCGGACAGAAGAGGGCAGCGGCGGGGTGGTGTGTTTTCCCCTCCCTCGCGCTCGCTCGCTCTCTCTCATTCATAAAAGAGCTGAAGCGGCGGGGCCGCGCGCCATGCAGTCGGACGACCGCGCGTGCAGAACCTGACCGAATCATGCGACCAGCCTACTATTGTGCCTACTACTAAGTGTGTCAGTGCTCGGTTTGGGACACGGCTATTTATTATAATAGACGGATTTTTTTTTTTACGTTTCCTGAAGCGAATCCAAAACACAATTATATAAAATAAAGATCACATAAATATAATTTACACACACACATTATATACATACACACACATATATATATATATATATATATATATATATATATATATATATATATATATATATATATATATTTATTTATTTATTTATAAATACATATAAAATTATTCTTTTAAAATTGTGTATTGAAAAAGCTTCCTGTGTACTGGTTAAGAGAAACAGTAGGCTGTTGTATAAAGTATAAATTAGCTCTGAGTGTTATGCTAGCATGTGGCAGACCATGATGAAGAAATGACCTTCAGCTAAAGGTCAATGCAGCCATGGGCAGTCCGGTGCAGCAAGAATCAATTTCACATCCTCATTTTCAGTGTGACTCACAGGGCCTGGCCCCGAATTTAATTTAATGTGGACTTTTTTTTCACAGCTGTACAAACCTTACAGTCTGGATGAAGGTCCTATATCCATATAAAACCTGTATCGATATAGAGATAATCCAAGATTCATGAGTCTGACAGAAATATTGATATGGACTTATAAATGTTCACCTCAGACACATCAGGACACACTACAGTGTTCTTACATACAGAAAATGATTTGCGATATGCGTTCTGCCTCCTCTTTTATTTATCTTAGATGTGCACTGATCAATTTGTTTTTGCCTTTCAGTTGAACGAGATAAAGTTTTCTGCAATCGGCTTGCATAATAAATGCAAACTTAACGCATTAAAGGCTTGCTTTTGTACAAATAGCCTTCCATTTTTACTAGAATTAGATTTAACATAATGCTGTTCTAAAGTGTTTGTGGGGGAAAAAATTGCTTCCAATTACATGATAAACCACATCACGCTGGGAGAAGTCGAAGCACTGCCCTGCTCTTTGTCTGCCTTTGCATTGACTGTATTAAGAGTATATGAATGAATCGTTTAATAAAATGCAGTTGTTTTCACCCACTTTTGTTAAAACATTTAGATTCATTCACTTGGTCTTAACAGCCTTCTGGTCATTGTAAAAAATAATATCTTGAATGATTAAGTGGAGAAATCCATGTAGTTTCATCTGACATAACTCACTCTGATACAACTATATGACTAGTTGTAAACTGAGGCATATCTTTATACAATTTACACATCAAGTTAACTTAATTAGTCAGATAAAGCCAATTAAAAGTTGGGTCCTGTTTGATGACTGCGTGAGTCAGCACTAATATGGAATGAAAATGGAAGAATCTTGACCTCTGTAGGCAGTTGCCTGGGGTTTAAGAACTGTAAGTTAGTAATCCTTAATGATCCAAATGAGTGTAAAAGGTGCATTGAGCAGAATGGTTCTTTAATGTGATTAAAAAAGTTTTAAAGTACTACCATTCATCTCATTAGTGGATCCGTATGATCTCATGTTGTCTTGTAGTCTGTGTTTAATTCCAGTTAAGTAGAACTGCGGAAAGGACCGAAATGTTCTTTGCCCAGTCAGTCAGGCTGTTAATTTTTAATTTGATTGTTTCCTCAAACTTTATTGGTCAAGTTGAGTAGTAAAATGGTATGGTTTATTTGTGTAGGCCACTCCGCTGCTGTAAAACAGGGCTCTCGTTCTCGTACAGAATGAGTAGTGCTTTGTCCTTTTTTCCCTTCACCCATTGCCATGGTCTCTGCTGGGAGTGAGTGCTGATAGTCTTTCAGTCATGTCCCAGACAGGAAACCATTATCTGTGCTTTATTGAACCTGTTGTTCCTTTACAATTGGCCCCCCCCCCCCCTTTTAAAGCCTCGCCACAGCAAAGAAGGCCCTTTTTATTTAGACACTCTTATATGGTAATGTGTATGTGTCCTCTGGTGGCAACTGCACCGCCATCCTGATTAGTTCACTTCTATAAGCGGCCATTCCAAAATAAGTCCAGGGTCAGTAAGAGCAGTTAACGCCTTCTCTAGATAATAGATTGAGGTCTTATTTAAGTGTGTGGGGATGGAGTTGGGGATATTGGTCAGCATGTAGTGTACAGCTTAAATCTACAATCTGAAAAGTTTGACATTTGTGCGTGGTGAAAAACATTTATTTTTTGCACAACATAGTTATTTACTTCCTTATAATGTAGAAACAAGAACACCTGCTTTGAGTGGTTGCTGAAATGTTTCACTGTGTCAACAGACTAACTGTGACATCGTTATCACTTTTCATAGCAACACAGAAGTTGATCGATCACAGATCATAGAATTATCTGCATCAACATTTATAGTTCTACAGAAAATAAATCTTTTTACTTTTCATTTCTTATAAGTGAAATACACAGTCCTGTCATGTAATATGAGTTTCAGAGTTTCATAACAGAAACCATCCATATCCATTCTGGTTGTGTGAAATTGCTTTAGACGATAGTTGAAATGATATTGTACCCTATAGCAGTGCTGCTGTCTGCCTCCTTTTTTTTTTTTTTTTTTTTTTTTTTTTTTTTTTTTTTTAGCGCATGGAGTGTGTGGAATGGGGCATCTGGTGTTAAACAGGGAAATACAGAAAAATAATAGCAGATAGTTTTCTGAATAACTAAGTCTCTCTCGCTCCCCCTCCCTGTGTGTGTGTTTGTGTGTGTTCTCCCCCTCTTGTGCTGCTGGATTAGTGTTGTGAGTGGGCCAGGCAGGGTTAGTGAAGCCTTATCTAAGGAAGTAACAGTCTGCCCTTATCAGGTTTGGTACAACTGTTCAATTCACCTGCCAAGAAGGGCGGAAGCCACTATGCCCCAGGCTTTCCACCCCTCCTTTGCCTGTGGTTTTAGTGTCTCTTTTCATGTCTGGTTATGATGCAGAATTTGTGTTGCCTGTGTCTTAAACTGGAAAATAAACCTTCATGCAGCAATTGGTGCAGCAAACATAGATTTTGGTTGCAGCTACTTAGAAAATGGTTGTCTACTAGTTTAACTACAAGCTACTAATTATATTTATATATGAAAAATTGGTTGCATCAACTGTTTCATCTGTATAAACTGTTTCATTCACACCCTGCATGGTATGGCACTTAGGCTGTGTCCTGAGTTTCTTTAATGCTGGAATGTGTTTTCAACTAGTTATATTGCTCATGAATGATTTACAGACAGCAAGAATTATAGAATTAATATTGAAGAATTAATTAACGTGAAGACTAGCTCAGTGGATAAGATGTTGGACTTCTGATCAGAAGGCTGTGAGTTCAAATCCCATCACCACTAAGCTGCCACTGCTTGGCCCTTGAGTAAGGCCCTGAACCCTCAAGTGCTCATTTGTATGAATGAGATCATTGTAAGTTGCTCGAATTAAGGGCGTCTGTCAAATGCCATAAAGGTAAATAAACATAGAAATAGAAATAAACCCATTCAAGGGTCACATAATAAAAACTCTATTCTTTCCAAAGTTTGCAGTCTGAATTTGACCTTTTTTTTCTGTAAGTATTTACTTGAATTAATAACGGATAACTCTGTGTTACGGTGTACTGATTTTTGTGACCTTTGTTGATCGTGCCAGTTTGCAGGAGGTAAATAAAATGCACACCTGCAGCAGCGACACTGTTGAGCCTCCCGGCATCTGCTCTGTGCTCTGTGGCCACAAATTATATAACCGATTTTAAGATCTATTTCCTCCCTCTCTAACATTTGCTGTTCCAGTTTATCTGCAGAGCAACGGGGCTTTAAAAAAAAACATACTCTCCTCTCACATGGATTTCCTTAAACATGTTACATATGACTGGAAAAGTCAAGTGGCTAAAAGTATTTGTCCATACAAATACTTTTAGACACTTGACTT
The DNA here is from genome assembly GCF_946808225.1 of Silurus aristotelis. Lineage (NCBI taxonomy): Eukaryota > Metazoa > Chordata > Actinopteri > Siluriformes > Siluridae > Silurus > Silurus aristotelis. Next base: position 10,525,083 of record NC_139577.1, on the reverse strand, counting down.
TTCCAGTCATATGTAGTTCTTCCCAAAACTGGTACTACAAAGTTGGAGGAACACAGTTGTATATGATGACTTTGGATGCAGCAGCCTTAGATTTTTTATTTTTTTTTTTACCTTAAATTAACATATTTGGGATGAATTGGAACACTGACTGCACCCCAGAACTCCTACATCAGTACCTGACTTTACTAGACACTTGAAAGCCCTTGTGGCAGAATGAGCACAAATCCCTTAGGGAGGTGGTAGGTTAGTGGGTAAGATGTTGGACTTCTCATCTGAAGGTCATGAGTTCAAATCCCAGCACCACCAAGCTGCCACTGTTGGGCCCTTGAGCAAGGCCCTTGAGCTAGTGGAAAATCTTCCCAGAAGAGTAGAAATTATTATAACAGCAAAATGGGGAGTAATGTGGAATGGAATGTTAAAAAATGCATATGAACTTTTGGACAGGTGTCCACAAACTTTTGTCCAAATTTTTATAACCACTTGGACATTGGGAAGATGAATTTGCTAGAGAATCAGATCAGGTTGCTTCTTTGGTTTTCTCCAATATTGGCTGCACCGATCTCCCAATATGGATGCCGTCTCCAGGTAAAGCAGAAATGGCTCTTCTAGGCTTTGTGGCTACAAAAAACACTAACAGTAGTTCCAACTGTTTAAATAAAATCCTACCTTTTATTAAGAAAGTTGAACGTATAATAATTAGCACATGATTGCAGAAGAGGACAAATCCCAATTGGTAGTCAGTAGGGTTGTATATTGCCAATTTGAAATATTGCACTTGTTTTTCCTAAAGTGTGTGTCTGCTGGAAAGCATACAACATCCTTGTGTGACAGTTCACATGTTTGCCAGCATCAATTCTGGGGTGAATAACGAACAACTGACACAATACATCTTTCAAATGTTCTCGATTCAGAGAAATTGTTTTTTGGGCTGTGATCTCTGCTACTTCCTTGTAATTGGGCCATCATTCATTTCAAACTGACTGGTTCCATGCTGTTTAAAAGTTCCAGTCTCATGTATTCTTAGGGAGAAAGGGGTGGGGGTTCTGGGGGAGATCTTTTGGATGGTTAGCAGTTCTATCTTTTGTTAAAGCCATCTACTTGCACGGAATGTTTACTGTGAGAGTAATTATGTTGTACTTGGAGGCTTTAAAGGTTTCCCCAGACTGCTAGTAGATAGAACCTAAAAACAATCACAGGTCGCTGGTAACATAAAAAATTAGCCTCCTATTGTAGGTCGCTTGACTTGGGCTATCATGGTGATCTACTCCTTCTAGAAGGGCTCTCAAAAAAACTCCTTTGGATTTGGCAATTTCTTTTTGCTGTTTCCTGATGGTTCACGTGAGCACAGATAACGGCGCATGTAAGCCTTGCATTTATGCTTTAGAATTGTGTGTGCCCTCTAAAGCTGAGGTGCAGGCATTTGTGTGTGTGCTTTACATGCCTTTAAAGACTGACACAGTACTGATGACTGTATTTCGTATTTTTATTTTTTTATCTCGTCAGACATTGCATATTGTTAAATGTAATTTTTAAGCGCTAAGCCATTTCATTTGTTACAAGCTTTTTTTTTTCTTTCCTATAAGCATTCCAGAATTTCTTCTTCTGACTTTCTGTATGGAATGTTAAAAGCTTAGTCGTTTGTACAGGCTTCAGAAAGGTAGTTAATGTAAGGTGTGCATGTAGGTGGATTGATGTGGAGGTACACAGTCACGGCACTGTTTCATGGTAGGTTGATCTCTGTCTCACTCGGACACAGATGTACATGCACCTCCCACAGCATGTGTGGGTGTCATTGGATGCAGCCTTAGCTTAAGGTGTAGGTGTGTTGGACCTATGCTGTAGAGATCATGTACTCTTTCAATCTTCTCTTGAGATTGCAAGAGAGGAATAAAGTAAGAGAAATAGAGAGAGGGAGGGACGGAGAGGGAGTGTGAGAGAGAAGGAATATAGGGGTAAAGAGAACGAAAGCTGCACTAGGCTATAGGCCGGCGGCTGAAGGCAGAATGGCTGCCTGTCGATGACTCATCCTCCACCGCTTGCCGTGTTTGTCAAGGAGACTGAATCATTCGTCGTATGTGAGAATAGCTGAAGCTTTGCTTGTGCACACCAAGGACTGAGGCTCCAGTGCCCATGGCCGAGCTTATCCTCCATTCTTCGTTCTGCCGATGCCCTAAGCAACACCACTGGATGCGCAGAGATGAATGAGAGCAGCCGGTAAGCCTAGTCATGTCTGGTTTTACTAGAATGTTGTGTGATTATCCTTTTTTTTGTTGTTGTTTTTTTTTTTTTACCCTCCTCTTCGGTTTCTTTTTCCGTCTCCTCCCCATGCTGCAGCACTTGTGGCTGTCTTTTTTGTTTTCCGTGGACAGAAAAGACTGTTTGGCTGGATGCTGTTCCGAATTGCAAGTTTCTGGTGTGTAGGAGTGTGTGTGGGTGTGTGCACACATGTGGGTGATCAGTGCCATGGTGTGCAGGCTGACGAAGGGTGCTCTGTGGGCTGCAATTAGAGCCACCTACTAACACCTAGAACACCATGATTAACTCCTTTTTTTTCTGGCCTGTATTTTTGAACTCATAGTGTGTACACAGAGCATCATATAATGATTGTGTAAGCGTAGTCACCAAAATGTCCAGCCTTTACTCCTACCGGTTAATAAACGAGGAATCGTCAGAGCATGAAACGAAGAAGTAAAAATTTTGCACTGAGTTTGTGTACACGAAAGAAAGACAATGACTAGTAGGTCGAAATAAAATTCTTTCAAACCGCAAGCATCACTACTCTTTTTACAGCCTCCCTACAAAGGAGTGAGTAGGTTCAAAGGTGCTTCAGGTTCTCCTCCTCTACTGGCAGGACTTCAAAACAAGCCTACTGTGTTTCTGTGCAGCCATCTACCACCTTCTGCCTAATCCACTAACCGAGAACAAGCCTACTCATTCTCAGCCTCGCCAGACCAGAAACAGTCATTAATTGCTGCTTGCCATCTTTAAAAGTTCTCCATAAATAGATGACTAATATTTTGAAGTGTCTGATTCTGTTTTTAATGTTAATTGGTGCTAAAGTGTGTTCAGAGATATAAAAAAAAAATATTTAAAATGCATTAAACAGTATATCTCGTGACTCTTATCTGAACTAATTTCTTGTAGAGTTTATCTTCATTCCTGATTAATTCCAGTAAACAGGGTATTCTATAGGCATATTCTTTTTATTGTTGATCTGGAGTTGTAGTGGCACTTATTTATGACTGCGAAAATAGACTTTTTAGACCTGGAAGTCTCCTGCTGGTAAACACAACTATGGAGGGAAAAGTCTCATAGCTCCCACCTTGACTTCTCTTTTCTCATTCCTTCGCCACATACTGATGCATGAGAATCTCGATTCCAACACATGCACAGGGGATTCTGTGGTGTTTCCTGTCAATTCTGTATTTTAAAAGAACATCCCTTATAGTCATAGCCTGGTCATCGTAGGCAAACCGGGCAGTAGAACTCTCATACAATTGAAAACAACCACTATGTCATCCTGTGGACATCCCCGTTCCTCCTCCTGTGGTTATTCAGGAAAAACATTTGTGTTTTCTGGAATTTAGTGGTCAGCAACAACTTCTTGTCGTGTCCCGCTGACTTCGGCATTTTCCTTTCAAAATTACCAAATAAATTGGCCTTGTGTACACTTACTAAGCACTTTTTAAGGAACACCTGTACACCTACATGCATTTATTCAATCAACCAATCATCTGGAAGCCGTGCATAAAATCAGTCAGTGGCTTTAGGTAGTGTTCAAATAAAATTCGAGAAAATGGCATGAACATGGTTTGATTGCTGGTGCCTAAAAGGCTGGTTTGGGTGTTTCTAAAGCTGCTTATCTCCAGGGAGTTTTCTCAGAATGGTGCAATTAAGGACATGAACATTAAGTTGGAGGGGTTACATCAGCAAAAAAAATCATGCTGGGTTCCACTTCTATCAGTCAAAAACAGGAAGCTGAGGCTGCAGTGGCCACAGGGCTCACCAAACCTGGTGATGGTGATTTAATGGTGTGAGGAACATTTTCTTGATGCACTCTGGGCCCTGTATTACCAATATGAATCGCATTGTCTGAATGTCACATCCTACTTTAGTATTGCTGCTGATCATGTGCACCCCATTATCACCACAGTTTACCATCGCCTAATGGCTACCTCCAGCATGATCACAAAGTGAAAGTCATCTCAAACTGGTTTCATGTTCTTCCGTGACCTTCTCAGTAACCGGATCCGAATAAAAAAAACACAGTTGAGATATGGTAAAACAGGATTTGATTATGTCAACATGGACCACTATAAAACTATAACTTATAGAAACTGCCATTATCTTTAAATCTTTATTTTAAACATAAACGAATGGAAGATCCTTCACAATTTTCAGTTTTATATTTAATTCTATGTAAGACATGCTAAATTCCTAGCATGAAAGTATGTTTACTCTTGTGATTTCATGACTAAAATGTATATCACATTTAGGGCTGCAACAACCAATTCGATAATAATCGTTAATAAATAATATAATATATAATAAAATTCGTTGTCAACAAATGCTGTTATCGATTAGTTAGGTTGCTCATGTTACGGGTTAGCATGACGGCAATATAACACAGCCGCTTGCGAAATGGCGGAGAGTACAGGGTCAACTGGCAGCAGGAAATGTGTGAAATGCGTCCCAAGGCATGGAAGCATTTTATATTAAATGCAACAAAGAAGAATGTAACCTGCCAGTAATGCAAAGCGGAGCTTGTGTGGCATGGAAACACACTGGTGTTACAGATGAAGGCGAAACATTAACACGGTAAGCAAAAACTGCACAATCCTCATAATTTGAAAATGGTATAGTTTAATGAAGTGCTATTGTATAAACTGCATTTGTTAACTTTGGGACAGTTACACTGAATCTGTTCCATCAGGGCTCGCGAGCATCATGTTGCCCAATCAGCTCGCTTACGACATAGTGATGGATTCAATTAAAACTGTGCAAACAAACACTAAATTTTAAAGCGGCAAATAACAGCAGCAGTAAACTATTACATTAAAATTTCCCTTAACTTTAACTAGAGGACTCTAACCTGTTCCAACATGAGATATTTGCACAAAGCCAGCTCCATAAAGATACGCTTTACAAGAGTTTGAGTAAAAGATCTCCTGCTATAGAGATCCAACACTATTGAACACCTTCTTGATGATTATGGACAAATGTTTGTCCGTATATTGTATCTAAACATCAAACAAACAAATTGTATAATGTGCCATAAAATTTAATGTATTTCCATTAGTCCTGGTATCCAAAAAACATGCTTATGGTTTATAATGACAGTAATTGTCGTAGTAAGCACTTTGGACTTTGTGTGTTACTTTTGAATACTTGAGTGTTTCTATTATTGTGTGGATATGAATTTGCAGGCATCTTTAGCCATGACTACTTCTGTTCAATTTGTAAATGTTCCTAGTTGTGTGTGTGGGCATACTCGTGTGTGTGTGTGTGTCTGAGATTTTTGCATTTGCTAAAGGTCTGAAACACTATAACACCCGTTTTTTTTGTTTCGCGTCACAACCGAGTAGTTCTGAGTTTCGGAAAGATTAACAACATTGTTGCATACGCTCTGAATGGCTATCAGGCTTGTGGCCTTGTGTGTACCACTCTGTCCTGCAAGGCATTTTTCGACAGCTTGTAAGTTTTTTTATGTTGATCTTTGACTCGCGGCAAAAAAATTTCAAAGATCTTCCCGTGTTGATGTGAATGGATAGATATAGAATGACAAATGGCAAATGAAATGCAGCGTAAACGCGAGTAGGAGAGATCTTGTATGTGCTGCAGTTTTAAATAATTTACTGTGTGTTTTTGTGGAAGCTCATTGCTGACACACATCAACTCTAGCCCTAGGCTATACCTGGAAGTATGTACTTGTTTTTCATGATGACATGAAACAGACCTGATTTATCACATTTTGTTCTGAGAGGATTTTGCCTCTCAGTTAAATCAGCGTTTCTGCATGCGGCTTTATTTGGTTGTGGCTGCAAACTAGCAAATGTTAAATGCAGGATCAAGTTTTGTCTCTCTTTCTTTGTATATACCTGTCTTGATAAATGTTGATCTGTCTGTCTGATTGTTTTCGTATCTGATCTCTGAGGAAGAGGTTATAGCATTTGATTGCAGTAATAAAGAAAAGTGTGGATGTAATTGAATTAATTTTTTTACTTAATAAAATATGTAAAATAAAATATATAAATAAAATGTAAAGATTTTTAAGGCATTGATATGAAATTGTCTTGGAAATATATAATGACAAGCAGTGTAAATGATTTCCTCCACCAGGACGAGAATGTTAATGTTGCGTCAGGTACCCAGGTATTTAATTCTAGTAGGTTTCTGTGTGCAACCTCCTCACATAGTAAAAGACAAAGTGTAACACAATGAGAACTATTCTGTTTCAGCGACACTTATAAGAACATATGAAAGTCATTGAAAAAGAAAGTTGTTTATTGCCCAACTACTATGCGCTGCTTTCTTGTTGTATTTGTCCTGGATTGCCTTCAAGCCTGTTTTTCTCTTTAGCAGTAAACAGACTGCACAAAAATCTTCCACATTTTTTATTTTTTTGCCTGTTATTCTTCGTATACTCTTTTCTATTTAGTTTTGTTTTAGGACACACTTGTATGTATGGTTATAATGACACACTGAACATTGTTTCAGCCTGCTTCCCTGCAACATGGCTTGCATAATCCTTGGCAGGATTAATTATATAAAGATGGCTATAATGAATCCTGTCCTTATATCCCCAATGTATTATGCAATGATATCTTAGTGGCTGGAAATGCGATTGTTGTCGATATAAACTCGAATTGCAGCTGGACTTGTACTACCATGTGATTTCTCACAAAGTATAAAATATCTTCAGATTATATTCCACCAAACTGGTAACTGTTGCCTAAAGACAACAAAATAATGGCTAAATAAAGGCAAATAACACTATTTCGGCCGCTTTGTTTTAGCTGCGTGCTTGTAAAGCGATTAATTAAACAAGCATATTTGGCAGGATGCACTTAGTGCTGTAGCGCTCAGTGATCATCTCGAACCCTCTGTGTGTTTGTTCGGCGCAAGTGTCCTGTCAGGGGACAGCCATCAGTGGATGACGGCTCCAGAACAGAAGATGAGAAAGAAAAGCGGAAAGAGGTGTTTTTGTGAAATTCTTCATCACAGATGGGATGGATGACTCACTCGGGGCGACACACACTCACTCTTTTACATACAGGCAAAAACAAACACACTCTATCGATCAATCTATATCTGTCTGTCTGTCTGTCTGTCTGTCTGTCTATCTAAAATATAATATATTGCTGACATTTTCTCTGTGTTTGCTACATTTGTGACAAGTCATGTGTTCTCCAAGTTTAATCATATGTCTGTTTCAGGAACCAATTTTGTAAATTGCCAATTGGTTCTAAACAGATCTGCCCTAAAATGCATGCGTTTTAATATTTTGTTGAAAGAAAAGAATTAGCCTAGCAAGCTATTTATCTAGCTATGCATAAGCTTGAAACAAACGGACAATTACTTGTAATGCCTCTCCCAATCGAGCTTTATTGCATTTGAAGCAGAAAGCACTGTTGTAAACCTGACAAAAATGTTATATTCTTTTTTCGTTTTATTGAGCGTGTGCTGTATAGGTAGTGCTATGAGTGGGTGTATCAGCACACTAACACTCCTCACACAGAAAGATAAGAAAGGCAGAATAATGTCAGCAGTGTTTCTATAATTCCACTACTTCTCCAAAGATTTATCCATTTATAACACTTTTTTTGTTCTGAAAGCTCTAGTTCCCTTGTTGGAGGCAATACTGGTGTTTCCATTAGAAATTTTGATGGTGTGGATACTTGGTGTGCAGTCTCCTCTCTGCCTCTCGCTACAATACTGGATGCTTTCTCCAGAGCTGCTGATGCATGGCCACTCTGTTCTCCCCTCGGTAATGTTTAGTACATACCGCTGTCCCCTTTCCAGTAACAGGTTGTCAGTGTAAGTGTGCAATCCTATTACTGGTAAAACTTTTTAATTAACCAGCTCTCAGATCAAGTCTAAAACTCAGGTTTCCTATTCTGCAGCATGTTAATTACTATTTATCTACTAAATATCTCTATCCCCATCTTTCATGCTTGGTCTTTTTCTTTAGAGCTCTTTGGGTCATGTGCACCTGGTAATCAACCGTCTTAGGGATACATGGAAGTGGGACACAATACTTAATAAATAACAGATATTGGTTTATAACATCTACTTAGAACACAACAAAAAGTTTTTCAGAGTTTTGGATAATTTCAAACTAACAAAGAAAAAAAAAAACATACAGTTCTTTACCTTTTTTTTTTTTAAGTAATTCGTAATCGATTTTTATATTTTTAATCATGATTTATTTTGTGTAAAGGCATGTGTGTGTGTGTGTGTGTGTGTGTGTGTGTGTGTGTGTGTGTGTGTGTGTGTATATATGTATAGATATGTATGTGTGTGTTTGCATTTTGATGTAATATGGCAATTAAATGCTTTACATGGGTTTAGTTTTCACAGATGTTCTTGTATGCAATTTCAGCAATAAAAATAAACTTTTTAAAAAAGGAAATCAATTACGTGTACTTCTTACCCGATTACTCGATTAATAGATAAAATACTTGACTACTCAAACAATTGATAGCTGCAGCCCTAGTCACATGCATGCTGCCAGGGCTGTATGAAGAATTCCCTGGGCCCTGGAACTTTGAATCATCACAGACTCTTGACCCTGCAAATTAAAAAATGTGTTATCATATAAACACATCCCTTTAGGTTACTAACTACAGAAAAATTGCTAACCAAGCATTATTTCTAACACTACTAAAACTGGTTTAAACAAATAGAATCAATACAAATCCTTATTTCAACCATTCAGAATAGCAGTTCAGTTCTTATTTATATTTAAGAAAGTTGCTTACCTTACAAACTTTTTACTGTCCACTATGAGCCAAAATAACCTAAAAAAGAGGGCATGATGAGTGCAAATGTCTTTTCTGCTTCATGGGCCTTAACCACTTACTGTTCCACGTCGTGATGAGTTTTATTAAATGTATCTGACATCTTAGGGATGAGTAACTCCTATGTTCTCTGCCGTTTGTCCTCTTCTTTTATCTCCAAAATTGTGAATGGTTACTTGCATGATTTTTTCCAGATTAGAGTGTAGAACACCAAAGTTGAAGCTAATGAAATATAAACTCCACAAATTCGAACTGGGCAATCAATCAACATGTCAATTAGACTTACCAATAAGGTGCATTTATAATATATTCAACTTTTAATTAACTGTAGACAAGCCTCATGGGTGATCGCTTCTTTATTACAATGTTTTTACAATGTTGCATGCAGTTGTAGTGCATTGGAAAAGATTAATAAGTAAAATAAATGTGAAAATTATTTGCTTGGGTCACTGTCAGGCAGGTCCCTTTGCAATCACGAGCCCTGGGTTTAAGGCTACGTTTTAGCTCCAGCAAGGCCCATGCGCTGACTGAATAGTGCTTTCGATGGAAGTGGTGTTGAGGATTAAATAATAATAAATATAATTTTCACCATCATCATTTGTGGGATGAGGCATACCCATTTGCATCTTATTTTCATTTATTTTCATTTACAAAAGTGTTTTTTTTTTGTTTTTTTCCCCCTTTCTTTTTCTCAGATAAACTGCAATTTATTAATAAAGCTGTTAATTTTATATATATATATATATATATATATATATATATATATATAATTTTTACTGAGGGCTTTATCATCAGCACTATACTCAAATCATATTAAAAGTTTATTTTTGCAGCACCTTTTATAACAAGCCATTAACAAAGTGCTTTACAATAAAAGTACTAATTTAAACAAATAGGACAATTTAACACTGAGGAGCATTCAACTAACAGTTAGAGACAACCTTTGCTTTCTGACAGTGCATTATAATGTGGAAAGTAGCCAGTAGAAGATGATCAATTGTGGTCATGAAGGGGTACACATGATCAGATATCATATTCAAATAGGCTGTGCCATTCAAGCAATTATTTATTTGTATAAACGGCCTGATTGGGGCTATGAATTCATTTTGTTAGTGCCAAATTGTGAACCTGCAATTTGTTTGCCTAAAATCAATATTCACTAGAATGTTTTTGAATTTTGAACCATGATATGTTTTTAGTTTTGCTCTTGTAGCCCTTCCACCTCAAGGTTCAAAAGTTTTGTGGATTTTGAGATCTTTTTATGCTCATCAGGATTGTACAAAGCCTGGTCTGACCATTCTTTAGAGATTTTTTTTTTGATTTTTGATTTGAGCACTGGCCAATGTCTGCATGTGAATTGCCTTGCTGCAACATGATTGGCTATTTAGTTAAATGAGTGTGTTTCTTTTGTGTTTGAGTGTATAGTACTAACTACGTATTTGAATATATACGGTAGGTCTAATACTTGTTTATCACTAATCTTCTGTTAGTTGCCTTAAAAAGACTGATTGCTTGATCATTCTGAGTCATCCCTAAGTGAGCGAGTAGTATCCAGACCTTCTTCCCGTCATTTCTCTCTCTCTCTCTCTCTCTCTCTCTCTCTCTCTCTCTCTCTCTCTCTCTCTCTCTCTCTCTCTCCCTCTCTCCTTCACTTTCTCTACTCTTGCTCAATCTAGTTAATTATTGAAGACATTGACTTAGGTTACCATACAAGGCTGACTCTCGGCTTGCTAAGCATTACAGAGGAAGAGCAGGAGAGCTGAGCTGTCTGAGTGAATGTAAAAGTAAATGGCACCTAAGCGTTTTGACTAGTTCCTGTGCAGTACGTCAACAGGAGCTATTTTCCTCCTTCTGTGTTATTGTCTCCTGGCCACAAGTAGCATTTCCACTCACTGGGTTTGTACGGTCACTCTCAAAACTAACATGCTGTCTGTGTTGATACCCGATTGCCTCATTGGTATGTGCGACATAACACAGTTGCTCTGTTTTGTTTTTGTGTAAAGTTCTGGATGAACTGAAGTGACTGCAGAGTTTGCTCACATGCATGAGGAGAGTAATAATCTATTTCAAATATTTAGTCTCTCTTTCTCTGTGAAATGTTTTAAAATCGTTATTATTTCATAAATTCCTGCTAATGAAATGAAGGTAATGAGTTCAAATCCCAGCACCACCAAGTGTTGCCACTGTTGGGCTTTTGAGCAAGCACCTTAATACTCAACTTCTCAGTACTATAAAGTGAGATAACTGTAAATCCTAATGGATAAGTAAATTCTAAATGTGTTCAATCCATGATTTAATGCAAAGTTCTCATAAATTGTTAATGAAGTCTTATGCCAAGGTATCTTGAAGATATTAGCAGAAGCCTTTGGTTACTGTTGGTCCTATTTAACCATCTGTTTCTCTCTCCTTCTCTCCCTCTCAGTGACAGTTACATCGTACGCGTCAAAGCGGTGGTAATGACCCGGGATGACTCGAGTGGGGGTTGGTTAGCACAGGAAGGTGGAGGGCTCAGTCGAGTTGGTGTCTGCAAGGTGGCACCCACTGAACTGAGCGGCCACAGCGACTTCCTCATCCATGGAGAGCGCCTTAAAGACAAGCAGGTAGAAACCTGAACTATATTGGGTTCACTACTCCAGCACTATGCCTCATGACTACCTACACAGCTTCATCATTTCCACATCATGCCCAGTGTAGTGTGTCGGATCTTTTGTGCAGTTTGCTACATCATTATTGCAGTGCTAAAAAGCTGGTAGACCGTTGGTGATGAGTGGTGTTTTGTCTGCCAGGTGGTCCTGGAATGTTTTGTGAGGAAAGATCTTATCTACACCAAGGCCACACCCACGTTTCATCACTGGAAGGTTGACAACAGAAAGTGTGGCCTCACGTTCCAGAGTCCTGCTGACGCCCGTGCTTTTGACCGAGGGGTACGGAAAGCGCTGGAGGACATAACAGAAGGTAGTGTGGTGAGAGTAGGGACACAACTAAGCCATTCTTTACCTTTCTGCGGATAGCAGGTTTTAATGTAATCTACAGAATTTGTGAAGCTCAAAATTTTGTCTGGTCTGAAGACTAATGGGCCAATGGAGAAACTAAATACTAACCAGCTGTAAAGAGACAATGTGATCATGATACAGTCCACAGAGATCTGCTTCAGAGTGACCATTCAGAGTTGGATTTCATCTTTCAGCAAGCAGTCACATGACCAGTTGTGTGTTTCACCCTGTGCCCCCCCCCCCTTTTTTTTCCTGTTTGTCCCTTTGTGTGCATTCTCTTCCGCTGTCTTGCTGTCTTTCCATCCCCCACCCTTACTTACTGCGTCTAACAGACAGGATATGTGAGGTTCTGTCCGGTCATGCCTTGTGTGTGTGTGTTTGTGTGTGTGTGTGTGTGTGTGTGTGTGTGTTGCATTTTAGGTTCCACAACTTCCTCTTCAACACTCCAGAATGAAGCTGAACTAGGAGATGATGATGTTTTCACAGTAAGCCACTTTTAACACACACACACACACACACACACACACACACACACACACACACACACACAGTTTTGCCAGGTCCAGTATGAAAGAACATTCTTTTGTCCCACTCATGTTTAAAAAGAGCTTAACAATACGAGTGAATTCTGCAGTAATTTGTTAGTATATTGTAATCAGGGTGTTTGTGTGTGGTTTAAGTGAACCAGGGAGATTGCAAGGTTAACTTGAACATTCTCACCCACATAGTTCACACAAGTCCATTTCCCCTTCAGCTGTTTTTTCCTGTTTTTTTGTACTGTCTGGATGTGTGTAAAGCATCTCAAAAAAGGTTGGGTCCTTGTGATATTTTTACCCCTGCAGCAGGAGAGAAGACCCTTTGTTTCAGCAAAAAATGGTGGGATGGTAACAGAACACAGGTCAGGTTTCCTGTCGTTTTTGTTTTTTGCTTTTGTTTTATTTTTTTTAAATAAAACTCGCTAGTCTCTTGCCAATCGTGGTAGACAAGGAGCAGCAGGTGGGGTCAGGAGGTGACTTCCTGTAACCCTCTGTAAAACTATCAATAGCAGCTGCCTTCCTGCTAACTGCCATCCTTTTACTGCAGCCTAGGTATGGGGGGAAGGGAAGGAGGTGAAGGGTGCAGGGGAAACCTCACAGCTTCTCTTTTCCTTGCTGTCTGTCTCATTTTTGAGCCAAAACGAGTCAATGGCTCAGCCAGCCACCCCAAATTTTTCAGAGAAACTCAATCCCTGTCCTTTTCCTGGTATGTGCACATTCAGGACAGTTCTCCAATCAGAACCATATGGGGGGTGGGGGGGGGGGGACTCTACAGAACTGCATTGGTGAATTTGGGGTGGCTCATGACCTCTCCATATATTGCTGTTACAGAATTACAGCTCTAAAAGATTGTGTATGGGGTGTTGGGTGGGGGGAGGTCCTGGGTGTGCATTCCTCTCAAAGTATTTCTTCTGAGCTAACCTATACTTAACCCCAGACTATTTTAGTTCATTCAAAACGAGGCAGAGGAGTCATTCAAAGACTGTTGAACTGCTTCCAGTTAACAGGGTGTGTCACATAAATACACACACACACACACACACACACACACACACACACACACACACACACATTGTAGAAGGCCTTGCCAATTGAGAATTGATTATGCACTGTATTTCCTTAGAAGCAAAGCAGAGTTCCTTCATTCTTTAAGCTCATGAAACCTGTGTGCTTAGCTACAGTGGGGGCGTGTACACGTGCCTCGCATGGTTCTGTTGCATCAGCCATTACAATAACGTGGCATACAGAAGAAAAAGAGAGAAAAGCCCAACTCTGCATGAGTCACCTACAGTGCACTCAGTGGTTGAGCAAGATGATCCACCTCGCATACTGCTTACAGGTCCACTCTTTCACAAAAAAAATGTATGACAGGTCAGTCCTGTAGAATCAACATTGTTGTACACAAAGGTGGTGTGTGTGAATGTCTGGTGCATGGTACTTTGTGTTGCTATGGTGTGTAGGACAGAGATATGTTTTAATTCAAGAGACAGGATCTATGTTTTGGAACACTGAAACGTCAGAGTTGTGGCTATGGCAGTATGGAGCAAAAATATACACTAAATATGAACAAGATATAAAGCCACTATAAAAAAATGGGTGAGGAACTTTAGGATCTTGTTTCTGAGTGTTTACTGAAATGGGTTTATGGATTATATATTGCTGCACACATAGTGATGCGGGTTGGGTCGGTAAACACAAACACAACTGTTTGAGAAAAAGGCTGTGTCTCTGACTTGGGCTGCCTGTTGACTGGGGGAAGGGGGTGGAGAAGGACGAGGGTGTGATTGACAACTTCCTGTGATACAGCAGCAAAGCCCAGATGAAAGAAAGGGCTTTTCTCCCCCGAACCCCCCCCCCCCCCCCCCCAAATGTTGGTCATCAGTATTTTTGGTGATAGGACTCAGGACAAATCACACTTCAGAAGCAGGTATAATGGATATAAAATAAAATACTCTTGTTAAAATGGCAAGATTTTTGTGATGTACGAAATTAAAAGCAAGATTAATCACGTCAGACCTTTTTCCACTGTGAAATTTCAACATACAAGCATTAAGCGAGAAACAGTCAAACTTTTTGGGAAAAATAAATTAGGAAGGAGGGATAGACAGAAGTGCTTTCTTTACTCCAAACTAAAATGTTACGGTTTCATGAAACCAATTCCTAAAGATACAAATCCATATTTACAAAATATACAGTATGTATTGTGCCATGAAAGCATGTCACTAAATCATACCCATGATGCAGCATGCTGGTAGCAGCATTGTGCTTAGGGCTGTTTTGTTCAGGATTTCAATATGAAATGAAAAAGGTTTTAGAGTAAAACTTTCAGGCTGCTCATAGTAAGCAGTAAAATGCATCTTTTAGCGCGACAGTGACCCAGAACAGACACCTAAACCAACATGGCTTGGACCAAAAGTTTTTTTTTTTGTTTTTTTTTAAATGAGCTCAGCCCTGCATCCCACTAAAAATCTGTGGGCTGACCTGAAGCAGGCTAAACAGGACATGCATTCACACAGTGAATTTTTGTCTTTTCTACACATTATGGGGTCACAAATTCTCTTGGTGGTGCTTTTGCTGGTCAAGATTTAGCTGGTATGATTTGAAGCTGCAGGCTTAGTTGCTCTGACTATTAGACTTAATGAAGGGAGTCTAATTTGAGAAATGACCCAAAAGTCTGCAGTTCCCCTAAATATGTTTGCCCCCACCCAGCTCCTTTGCCACTTTTTCCTATTATCTTGCTTTCCTCTTCAACTTTGCCACTGATTGCGAATCATTAAGACTGCTGTATTTGCTGTGCTTGCTATGAAGGGTATGCCTTTGAATTGGAGTCAAGCCACATGTGCCTTTTGAGGTCGCTCTTTATCTCTACCACATCACTTACTTTAGAGCCCTTTGATAAAGATGACTGATATATAAAAAAAAAAAAAAAAAGTGGTTGAGTGTTTTAGTTAAATGTGCTGCATCTGCTTTCCCTGTGTTTTTTTCTTTTTTACTTGTTTTGTTCCCGCTTAGTTTCAAGTTCTCCATCCTCTCCCTCTCGGGCTAGGAACTTGGGCCTGGTGCTTTCTGGCCTGCCTTGTAAACACTCGGAAGGGTCTGTGTTTTCAATTATCTTGAGCAGGCCTGGTCCAGCTATCCTTCTAAGCATATATTTAAATCATGTTGGCTCAGACACTTGGCAGCACTGTGAGGGATGTCTGTATTATTTTTGGCCCACAGTTCTGAAGGCTTGATGTGAACATGGAGGGGAAGTGTGGACCAGGCCTGTTTGGTTGAGCCATTTGGTTGGAACCTGGAAAGAGCGTGAGCCCTGTCCAAACACTTGTGTTCGTATTCAGACGCAGAAAAAGGGAAAAGTTCAGTTTGAGTGGCACTTCGGCAATCAATCTAATTTTAAGCCTGCTCTCTGTGAACTCTTTGGGTGAGTCGCTCCTAAATAGGACATTATAAAGCCTCTTTCACTGGCTACAGTTTAGAAGGGGCAGTTATATTTACTCTGCGCTCAGGTCTATGTGCATATAGGCTGACTAAAAATATCCTTCATTAATACCTCACCGATATTTTACTCAAGTCTAATATTTGTGTAGGAGTGCATTTGACTGTATGCAATGTTCAGGAAGCTGTGTTTGCACATGCAGGCGCTTCACCTGGCAGGTGGTGGTTTCGGAGGTGGTAGTTGTGGACGCAAGCGATGCAGCCAGAAAGGAAGCCGCACATCCAGTATCTCAGCCACTAATCATTGAGGCTGTGTCTCATCCGGCCAGCCTGTCTGTCCGTCACCTTTCTGCCTGTCTGCCAGTCTGTCTGTCTGTCTTCCTGTCTGTCTCTCCACAGGCTGCTGGCCGTCTGCACCACTCTTATATTTTGTGTTTTGCAAGCGTGCCAAAGTTTACATTGGAGAGTAGCCTTGGGGAAAAAAGGGCTGCATTGCTGTTCACCTGTTGGATGTGGGAGCTGTGGCCAGGCTGGAAAGGGAGGGAGGAAATGAGGGAGGGAGGAGGAGGCCATTGATTCTCAGACAGGTTGAAACAGGGCTGTGTTTCAGTGCTTCGGTTTTACTCCTACCTGGCACTGAATGTGGCTGCTGCAGTTCTGCACAAATCCACCCTCACTTCCCTTCTGCCTGACTTCATACACACATACACATTTAAGCGTGCACAGTAACATTTACATGTTGTTACAGCACATGCCTTCATCTTTCAGGAAGCTGGCTGGGCAAAGTATGTATAATTAGTAACT